>NC_060013.1:2522500-2864583 GCF_912999745.1 Papilio machaon | reverse complement strand
ATGGAAACATCTATCAAGTCAAAATATACCTCCTATAACAAAACAGGTTCTAGAAGATGTCGCTATTGAGTTTGACAAGAAAGCAAATTTTCCTAACTGCATAGGAGCTCTTGATGGTAAACATGTCCGTATTACATGTCCTGCGCACAGTGGATCACTGTTTTACAATTATAAGGGCTATAATTCAATAGTTTTATTAGCTCTTGTAGATTCTAGATATAGATTCATTTTTGTCGATATAGGAGCGTATGGCAAGGAAAGTGACTCCACCGTTTTCCAGAACTCTAAACTTTATGATTTGATTATGACACGCAAATTACCTATTCCTGTACCAAAGCCTTTACCAGGTTCTCAAAATGAAACTCCATTTGTTTTTGTAGGAGATGAAGCATTCTCAATTTCGAATAACGTCATGCGCCCTTACTCAGGAAAACATTTGTCGGTACAACAAAGAGTTTACAATTATCGACTGAGTCGTGCCCGAAGATATGTCGAGTGCGCTTTTGGCATCCTAGCCAATAAATGGCGCATATTTCATCGATCTATGAATGTGCAATACGAATTTGCGACAGACATTATCAAGGCATGTTGTGTAATGCACAACTTTGTTTTGAATCGAGATGGAGTACAAGCGACCGATGACATTATCTTTGATGATTCTGATCTGCAAATGTTGCATTTGCCCACAGCAAATGAAAATAATTTAAGCCCACATCTAATACGGAATGATTTTTGTAATTACTTTTCCAGTGATGTTGGCGCCCTAAGTTGGCAATTAAAGAAAATATGAATGTTCGTATACCTACTCAGTTCAAAATACAAATAATACCTTATTATTTTTACTTTTGTAAGATGTTTTATTTCTTATCTATGTACTTTTGAATAGTTTTGAATCAAGTGTCCACTCTACGACTATAAATGTTACTCTATGCACAAGAAACGTTTGAAGTGCAACCATTAAAATTATAGCTATCTCTTTCAATTGCGTTTTATTTCATATCTTTTGGTTTGCTTATCAGTAAAACTTGCAAATGTGTGCAGTTTTGGATTGCTGGGAGGTAATGATTTAAACACAGGAACAGTGCCCCGAGCACGAACGACTTGCGAAAAAGTATTCGTATCGAGATCGACAAAAATTTGTATGAGATTTGTACAGCGCCCCTATCGTGCGTAAAAGTAACTAAATTTGGGAGCACGAACGATTTTTGTTTACTTTCGTATCGCTAACGTATCGACAACTCTACGATACTCGAGACTTTATAAACAAAAGTGGCAGCACGAACATAGTTTTGAAGTATGGTATCGTAAATTTCGAAGGCTGGCTATCGAGTAGAGACGAATCTTTTGTCACTTAGAATTAGTCGGTGAGAAAAGTTTCGAAGCATTTTAAACCGCTTTAAAAAACATTTTATTTAAGTATTAAGTATTTTTGTGTGTTTGTTAAAATGCAAAGGCCACCAATTTACCAACGTAGTGCTTTATTTTATGTTCTTGCTGCAAGATTATTAGAAAATGAGGGAATTGAACGTGAAACTAGGTAAGCAAATCTTATTTAATGTAATATTTAACTTTATACTATGAATTTGCTAGCCATATATAAATGTTATATAGTTGACTAAGATAATATATATTTACTAGCTGTCGCCCGCGACTCCGTCCGCGCGCAGTTAAAAAATGGGGGGGGGGGTATGAATGTAATGTGTTTTGCATCAACAATTTATCAAAATTATTAAATTAAAAATATATTACAGGTTCTTTGCGCGCTATCTTTTTACGCCACTGGATCATACCAGCGGATAGTGGGAATGGCAAAGTATTTAGACCAAACGACAGTCAGTAAATGTGTCAAGGAGGTAACTGATGCACTTATCACACCCGAAATATTAGGTCATTTTATTAAATTTCCAAATACCAGAGCTGAGAGAGATATAATAAAAAACAAGTTAGTACATTATAACATTTATTTATCATAGTTTTCAAATGTATTTAATTACAATTAGTAAATATAATTAATAGTAATAAATATATTACTTTGAAGAAATAATTAGTTGAAATATGAATTGTATTTAATATAAACATGATTCACTATGTAAACTATAAATCTAGGTACACATATTGATATCTATTTTTATCTTACAGATTTTATGCTAAGTATGGTTTCCCTGGAGTGATAGGGTGTATTGATGGAAGTCATTTCCATATCTTTACACCCAATAAAGAAATAGAACATTTATTTTACTGTAGAAAGCATTTCCATTCACCATTAAAGGATCTCCTGTGCCATCACTATTTAATTTGTTAGTCAGTTCTTTCCACTTCATTTGAATGAAATGCCGACCTCGTGGACCACCAGAAGGTTTGGATAAATCTCCATTTCTGGAACAGAAATTGCGATTTCCGTTGGCATTTCATCAGTAAGATCCACCCACTTAGTATTGCAAATTAAAAACTTTTAAACTTACACTTCCATAAACTCCACCATCATCAAGTATTGCAAATGCATCGTTCTCATTATTTAAAAACACTAAAACGCGACACGAATAATTAATAATGTAGAATGCTTTCTAAAGTTTGTAAACACAATACTAAAACAAACTTAACCTTGGCGACGTAAGACGCTATGTCAAGTGGTGCCGTTTCGTTCAGAAACCGTAAAAAAATATAAGATATCCTATAAATATATATATATATAAAATATCCTATATAATATAATATAAAATATCCTGTACTTTATTCAAAGTTTTTCTATATTTTAAGGACTTGGTTTTAATTTAATTTACACTAAATAGGCCGTTAAGGTTAAAATAATAAAAACTTCACTAATTCGTTCAGTTTTCGGACGTATAATTCATTCAATAGAACGTTCATTACGCTCACAAGGGCTCGTCCTTACTTACGTTAGGATGACGTCACTAACGAAATCGTATCGAGCTCTCGATAGTCGACGGAGTGTGCCTCGTGCTGCCGCCTAACGTAATACTCCGTTATCGTATCGAGGACTCGATACCTTAACGATACGAATTCGAAAATTATTCGTGCTCGAGGCTCAGATTTAAAACGTAAATTACTATGAACGTAACTTATCTTTAGTTTAAAATATCATTGCCTAAGACTATATGTTACTACTTACCCAGTTTTGATTTTTCGGTTGAGTTTTTTTCCTTGTAATCAATATAAACGATCTCACAAATGCTTTTCCATGCTTCTTGTTTTATAAATTTGTCTTTATAGGTTTCGTCACTAGTATCCCACAAACAACGGTGTTCCTGAACCGAAGATATAAACAGATCGACGTCAACGTCAGACATTTTAATTTTAAAACTGCTTCTCGGTTGACACGTGTTGTTTGCAAGAGTGTTAGAAACAAACTGCATCCTTGTCAACAAGTATAACGTCATAACGCTGGAATTCACGTCGTGCGTTGCGGCGCCGCACCGCTATAGCGCACTGCCGATTTCAGCGGCGCGGCGCCGCAACGCGCTTATGTGTTTCGGCCCTTTCAACCAAGGAACGGGTAAAACAGCTTCTTAGCTAACTTTTGCCCGGGAATTGCGTTCACCCATGACGGTGCATACCGACCTTCGTGCTATCGTGTCGCAACAAAACTTTGTGCCTCAGATAACACCGTATTTACAGAATTTCGCTCGCATCTTGCACGAAGTGAAGCATAGAGTGGAAGATCAGCAAGACATTAGGAAAGCTGCTGGTGATCAGCATAGGAGAGACATTATTACCTATAAGAAAGGGGACCTAGTGCTCGTGGTGACCCATATGGCAAGTAATGCAGCCAAAGGAATTACTAGTAAATTTGCGCCAAGGAGAGAGGGTCCCTATCAGGTCTCACAGGTGATTAGTCCAACGACATTTTTAGTTGTTGATAACACTGGTGCCATTAGGGGCAAGTATCACGCCAGTGCTCTGACTCCTTACGTAGGCGAAATGACCGCGATCGAACATGGGCGTCGACGTGGTCGTCCGGCCAAGTCACAGACGGGTCGTGCTAGTGACTTGGGGGGGGAGGTTATAGCACCGCGGTCAAATCACGCCACCTCTCGGATTGGACGGGCTCCGGGGACGTCCCGACAATCCGCCCGACTGCGTGCCCGTCGGAATTCCCCCGCACCACCAGTTAGCCGCGAGCCATTACACGAGTAGCACGCGCGTGCGCATCCTGTCGGGACGCCGCCGAGACCTAACTAGTTTTAACGTGAATCTGGAATCGTCTTTTTTTTGTTTTGTTATTTTAGTTTAGAATTATACTTCAATAAACCATCGTACTTTCGAAATAACTAAATGACGCTTTATTCATACTATACCACTTTAAAAGGGTGGGCGGTTAATTGTACTGCTAAGTGTATGTTTTTTTTTTACCGCAAATAGATTTATTTATTTACCTGGATATCTAAGTCCAACTCATTTGAGTCTACAGTGAACTCATGAGGAAGCCACACTGCTATATCATCACCAGTTAGTGGGTCAGTAGTAGGTGGTGGACCACCACCGGAGAATTTTTTCCGTTCCAGGCACTTCTTTTTCTTTTCAGCCTTTTTTAATATGCCCCACTGAGCTTTAATTTGTTGCAGTATTCTCGGAGTGTGGGCCATATTGTTAAAACTGAAACAAGAAATGCTGAGTTGTTTTTTTTTAACAAAATTTATAGTTTACTAGTTAACTACTTAAATTTTCTTTAATTGAAGCTGTCGTGAACTGATTTCGAAGAACCTTCGAGACGATGTAACGGTCATCTCTTTCTGATGTACACCTTCTGCGACCTTGCCCAGGCCTCCTTGTGTAGGAACCAGTCTCTCTGTAACGCCGGATAGCATCTTGGATAGTGGTTCGTGGATATCCAAGAATTCGTCCAATTCGACGCTAAATGATAAAAGCCCTCCAATACTTTTTATTCGAATAAAAAGATTACGAATCGTTTTAAAACAAATGTATGCTTAACTTTGAATGTGAGGCGAGACTGTAAAATTTCGACTAAACTGATTATTTTTTAATAAAAGCCCCAAAAAGTAAACAAAACGCGGGTATTACGGTTTTGTTTATTTCAAATATACCCACTTATGAAGTTACGCCTAGTAGTCAAAGTGTAAGGTAAAGTAAACAAACGATATGCATTGCGAGATGCGTGTACGGTTAAATGTGCCCATGAGTGTATATTTTTTAAATACAGAAGCAGAATATGCAGCTTTATTCAGAGAATCAGTTATAATATTTGTGGCAACCTTAGGGTTGCAGTGACATACTCTGTATTTTTAATTTATGTTTTGTTAGCGTTAGAAAAATTAATGTCATGTAAGTAGGTAGCTTGTGAAAAAATTTGTAATATATTAGTGAAATATTCAATGATTTTTATTTTTTAAAAGTGTGTAATATTAACACAATATACAAAACAGTACATGACGCAGTCGGTAGGATGTCATTAAAAGTTTCGACGAATATTTTAAACCCAAAACAAATGAAGTTATTAATACCTTTCAATTTAATAAAAGAATGCAAGAGAATGGTGAAAACTTTGATACTTTTTATACACATTTAAGAAAATTAGCACAAAATTGTAACTTTGATAATTTTTTGGACCGGATGCTCCGGGACAGAATTGTAATTGGAATAAAAGATAGGAATTTACAACAAAAATTATTATCGATTAAAGACTTATCCTTGGATACTGCAGTGGAAATCTGTCGGTCTTCGGAATTGGCTACTGAGCATGTTTTTTTTTATTTATATTTTATTTTATTAAGGTACTGAACAGCCATAATACAGAGAAGAAATAAAATAACATAATACACAAAAAGGCTTAAGAAGTACCATTAATTAATTACAAACTAATATAACTAACATAAGACAAATCTTAAAGTATTAAGTATTCTAAAACATGCGACGCAGCGCAACGCAATAAAAGAAACACAACATAGATGCAATGAACAACGCAATAAAAAAGACACAATATTGACATAGACTTTAACATAACAAGTTATCAAAATTATGCTTACATCTTAACACTTTTCAGAATATTACGTACTTTAAATTTGTAGACCGCAAGTTTAAGTAAAAATATGTCAACCTCGGAGAGAAATTTATTATAGAAATTACAGGTGCGGAGAAAAAAGGTGGACCTGAAGTGGTTTGTTCGAGAGAATGTGATGTGAAATGTGTCTCTGGATCTTGTATTGAAATTTGGAACTTTAAAGGAAATTTGTTCAAGAAGAGGGGGACAGTCGATATATTTGTTAATAATTTTGTAAAGAAACATTGAATCGAGATAATTTCTTCTAGTTTTTAGTGATTCGAGATTTATATTTGAGTTGCTATTGAGTTCCAATCCGGTTATTATTCGAGATCTATAGTTTAAATGTCTTAGGAATATGTTTTGTATTTTTTCTATCCTAGCTGAGTGTACTTCATACTGTGGATTCCAGACCACACTAGCGAACTCCAAAATACTACGGACATATGAGCAATATAGAATTTTAAGTGTTTCCAATTTTTTAAAAGGTTTTCCTAAACGCAAGATTAAGCCTAGTGTTTTATAAGCAATAGGAACTACAGAGTCTATATGACTATTATATGTTAATTTAGAATCTAACGTGACTCCTAAGTCCCGGATACAATTGACACGGATATGATGTTGTTACCAATACAGTAGTCATAAGTTAAAGGATTGCGTTTGCGTGTGAAAGAGATTATATTACATTTTTATTACATGTTAAGACCATAAATTATGACCACAAGAAAATGAATTGAGTGAATAATTTTTATCTTTGTAAGAAGTGTACCTAACACTAAACATGGACCAAGAAATTGTTCTGCATTTGGTAAAACTTGTTCTTTCTGCAAAAAATTGAACCACTATGCGGCTGGATGTAAGATAAAGAATAAAGTCAACTGTATTCATGCACACTCTGATAATGAAAATATACAAGATACTCAGGATTTAATATTAGGTCCTTACATATGAAATTGGCGTTTTTCGTACTGGCCACTTTAATCACGAATTTCTCCTCTTTGGTAAGGAATTCCAAATTAAAATTTGTACAGCTATAGACTCATGTATTTGTGGTTCGATGACCGTCATTCATTTGTTTTTTTTCTTCTGTTTTTTTCTGTTTGCGTCACTCATTTTACAAAATGGAAAACTTAAAATATCGCATTATTTACGAGTACGAGTTCCGCCGTGGCACTAGTGCTGCGGAAACGACTCGAAGGGTGAATGATGTGTATGGCGGTCGTGTTGCAAAAGAAAACACAGTTCGTTTTTGGTTCCAACGTTTTCGTTCTGGAAATTTCGATCTGCAGAACAAGCCCCGTGGACGGCCTGAGACTCAAGTTGATAATGAAGAGTTGAAGGCTATTGTGGAAGCGGATCCATCGCAAACCACGTCCGAGTTAGCTGCAGGCTGCGATGTTAGTGATAAAACTGTTTTAATTCACTTGAAGCAAATTGGGAAGATTAAAAAGCTTGAAAGGTGGGTACCTCACGAATTGACTGAAGCAAACCGGCAAACGCGCGTCGACTGTTGCGTTACATTACTAAACCGGCACAATAATGAAGGTATTTTAAACCGAATCATTACCTGTGATGAAAAATGGGTTCTTTACGATAATCGGAAGCGCTCAGCGCAATAGTTGGATCCTGGCCAGCCAGCCAAATCCTGCCCCAAGCGAAAATTAACCCCAAAAGAGTTACTTGTAAGCGTTTGGTGGACTAGTGCCGGTATTGTTCATTACAGTTTTCTCAAATCTGGCCAGACTATTACGGCTGATGTCTATTGTCAGCAATTGCAAACCATGATGGAAAAGCTAGCGGCTAAACAACCTAGGCTGGTCAATCGCTCCACGCCACTGCTGCTTCACGACAACGCTAGACCACACACTGCGCAACAGACGGCTACTAAATTAGAAGAGCTTCAATTGGAAAGTCTAAGACATCCTCCGTACTCCCCGGACCTTGCTCCAACAGATTACCATTTTTTTCGAAATTTGGATAACTTCTTGCAAGGGAAAAAATTCAACTCCGATGGGGCAGTCCAAATCGCCTTCAAAGATTTTATTGATTCCCGTCCGACTGTTTTTTTTAGTAAAGGGATCAATGAACTACCTATGAGATGGCAAAAGTGCATAGAAAATAATGGTTCATAATTTGATTAATTAAATATATTATATTAAAAAATATTTGACTTTTTGTTCCTCCCATACAAAACGCCAATTTCATATGTAAGGACCTAATATTACATATAATATTTTCTTTTAAAAAATAATTATAAAGTTCGCTTGTAACCTTCTTAGAGTATAGTTGTCTTGTAAAATAATAAAATATATTTTTAAAAGCCCTATCCCTGACCGCACGACATAACTAGAGTAAAAATTTAATATAAATTATAAGTAGTGACCCTTAGAAATGGAGGGGAGCGGGGATAACCCGCCCTCTTCATCATATAAACGTCTCCGCGTTATGGATCGTGGTGGTGACCCCAAGATGGACCTTGATGTGGGCGGTGGTGGTGAGCGTAATGACTCCTATTTAACGATTCTCAAACCAAATTATAAACTTTATACAGAGAATTCTGTTAATACCGAATTTAAAGTATTTGTCGAAGAACCAATAAAGACAGACTGGGCAACAAGAGCCCCACTTATTTTCAATCACATTTTTTCAAATGAAATTAAAGGTGTGACGGCAATCCAACGAGTGAATGCTAATAAAATTGCAGTTATTTTTAAAAACAGTATAATACAGCAAATAACTTTATTAACAATTCATCTTTCCTAAATAAATACGAAATGAAAGCTTAATTCCTGCTGCGCAGATTGAAAAGTGAGGAATTATAAGATTTTTACCAGCTAACATATCCAATAAAGAGTTATACAGTAGGCTATCGTCAATATATGAAATTATCGCAATCAGAAGATTTTGAAAAAAGTAATTTACATACATCTGTGTGGGCTCGTATGGAAAAGAATGCGATTCGACAATATTCAAGGAGTGTACTTTTTGGAAAAAACTAATAGATGGTGATTTGCAATTACCGGCAGCATGTCCACTGACAAACGATTCCGATTTATCGATTCCGTTTGTAGTAATAGGCGATGAAGGTTTTGGCTTGCATCAACATTTGATGAGACCTTACGGCGGAAACCATTTGGATAGAAACAAAAGAATATATAACTACAGATTAACCAGAGCTCGACGCTATGTTGAGTGCGCCTTTGGGATATTAGCTAACAAGTGGCGAATATTTCATCGTCCACTGGATGTTGATACCAGCACAGCAATATCGATTGTAAAGGCTTGCACTGTACTTCATAATTTTATAATAGATATGGAAGGTGTACAGTCGAACATAGAAACAACAAGCAATGTATCATCAGTGGTTAACGTGTTCACAGATGCAGCCAATGAACAAAATAGTACACGAGGTGGACGATGTGCTAATGTTATACGATCTGAATTCACAAATTATTTTATTTCTACAGCAGGAGCTGTGCCTTGGCAAGACGAATCAATCTAACGTTAATTTTGTAACACACTGCTAATGTACAAATACTTAACCTGTTTACTTTAAAAAATTACAAACTTACCATAATCCTGCCTGTTTTTCTCCTCCATTTCTTCAAAATCTTCATTCAAATTTATACATATTTCTCGCCAGCCAGCAGTTCTCAAGTTTTTATCCTTGTATATTTCGAGAGTTTTGTCCCATAAAACTGGCCGATTTTGGACAAGAGAAATTAAATTTTCAACGTTTATATTTTTCGTCGTCATAGCGAGCGGTCAGTCAAAGCGGGCGAAAAGAACAGGCGACTGGCAAGCGCACGTGCAGTGTGTCCCTCCCGCCCACCCCTCCTTCCCAGCTTGTGCGACGCATTCGGTTTCAAGATCCGACAAAAAACCGAATCTACCCCTGCGTGTATCGTATGAACGCATGTATTGAATGCCCTATACCACTGTATCGGATCTGCATTTTGCAGTATCGCCGGATCGGTTTGTAGTCGCAAAATCGGATGTCAACTTCAGCAAGATTCGGCTTTTTTGTCGTGTCTTGAAACCGAATGCATGTGTGAACTCCTTCATTGAAATACTTATGCCACTAAACCGAATCCTGCAAAAAACCGATTCGGTAGAGAAACACTCGACGCCGTGTGAACGTACCGTTAGGCCCCTCGCCCACGGCGACTTTTTGTAGCGATGCTGTCGCGATGGTGTCGCGCGTCCACATCGATACAGTAGCGAAGCAGTCGCTAGCTGTGTGCCCTCGCCCACGGGCCCAGATTCAGTCGCGATACAAATGCGATAGCTACAGTTGCAAGATGGACTCCGTTGAAGCAACATTAGTCACGTTGTCTTTAGTGCTGCTTTTACGTAAGCAGCCGAAGCGTAGGCAACGAAAGCAGCGTCAATATTGGATGCACCCATTTAATAAAGAAAGATTACTCTGTGGACATCATGTAACAACGTTTAAAATACTAAAAAACTATGATCTCAAATTCAGAAGTTGTTATAGAATGTCTTATTCGACGTTTTGTGAATTGCTTTCCATTGTAAAACCAGAGTTGACACGCAAAAATACAGTGATGAGACAATGTATATCAGCTGAAGAACGACTAACAATAACTTTAAGGTAAGAAAAACCAAATATTATGTTAATTATCTTATAATAGATTTTGCACATTTTTAATCACAACTAAAAAATACTTATTAATAATTCTATATTAATCATAAACAGGTTTGTAATTTCTTACTTTTTACTTTACGGCGAATATATGTTTGTGATAATAGAATCTTGTGTAGAATTATCATTACTGTAATTATATTCATTTTCATTATCATTATGTTGCAATGAACTACCTGCAGTATTGACATTGGCACCAGCAGGCGTTGGCGGCGAGGGGTAGCTATTTATTAGTTGCGACACGCTACTTTCAGTACTTGTACGAGCAGTAGTTGTGTCGTAGCTTTGGTATCCAGACTGATATCCATAGTGACTGGTGTATGCAGACGTTTGTGCCATATTGTCTATTTGCGAAGCAAATTTATCATTTCAGCTTTCGCATCGAGTTTATATTCTTCCTTTATGGAATTAAAATGTGGAAAAAGCGAAAGTAAAAAATGTTGATCTGGATGTTGAATGGTAGGCGTGACTTTGTTCAATTTCTCAGTTAGAATTTCGTACAATTTGTTTTGTGCATCATCATCGCCATCACTTTTTTTAAGCTTCTTTGATTTTGGAATAACAAAAGATTCCAGACAGCCTTCGGAGTCGTTTTCCTCCTCCTCAGTAACTGTAGGTCGACTTGGCGGTCTGATTTCGGTCAAAGGTTGTAAAAATGTCAATAATTTATAATAAACATATTGTTTTCTGGGTTTAGCCCCGGACCCACTGGGAGAGTTTTTTTCCTTTAGCCGTTCTCTGTTAAAGCAATCTTTTAAACTTTTCCATTTTTTCTGGAGTTCAATAGCTGAAAAAACATATACCAGTTTAAAGTTTAAAGTTAAAGTTTAAAGTAGACAATTATTAGATAAAATAGGTACGTAGGCCTTTCTGTTAAATAATCTGGTTCCCTGACATGACAGCTTACTAGGGTTGACAAAATTTTTGGCTTTGATAATTAATTATATTTTTTACGGGGTATTTTGTAACACGTTGTATATATATGTATGTATTTTATAATAATTTATTTTCTTTTTTTACAGGTACTTAGCAACTGGATGTAATTTCACAGATCTTCATTTGGATTTTAAATGTGGACATACTACTGCACGTACGATTGTGAAGGAAACTGTGGAAGTAATATGGAAAAAATTAAAAGACATCTCCATGCCAGAACCAACAGAAGAATTACATTTAGAAACCGCTGAAGGATTTATGAAACATGCAAATTTTCCTAACTTAATTGGAGCAATAGATGGAAAACATATAAGAATTATAAAACCATGTCATACCGGCTCAGAATATTACAATTATAAACATTTTTTTTCCATCGTGTTGCTAGCAATATGTGACGCTAATTACAATTTCATAGATATAGATGTCGGATGCTATGGAAAGAGCTCAGATTCAACAATACATGACAGCAGCGAATGGATAAAAAAGTTACGACAAGGAAATTATAATATACCTCAATCAAGACCTATATCTAACAATGGAATACCTATACCGTTTTCGTTTATTGGCGATGAAGGATTTGCCTTATCACAACACTTGCAAAGACCATACGCTGGTAAACATTTACCACGAAATAAGAGAATATATAATTACCGCTTGACGCGCGCACGGCGTTATATTGAATGTACGTTTGGTATATTGAGTAACAAATTTAAAATTTTCAACCGGCCCATAAACGTTAATGTTGATTTTGCTACGAATATTGTTAAAGCGTGTTGCGTATTGCACAATTTTATACGTAAGCGAGATGGGTACAAATTTGATCACACTTTGAGTATAGTCGGATTCCAAGATCCACCTGCCAGTGAAAATTTACATTTAATTAGAAGACGAGGTTCAGAACTAAGTGGTACTGCAATTCGAAACATATATACTGACTATTTCACCGGTGTAGGTTCTGTACCGTGGCAAGATTCAAAAATTTGAAATAATGTAACCTAAAATGGCTATAAGTAACTAGAAAGAGCTGTAAACGTAACTTGATTCGTTCATTCTAGAACATCTCATTATTCTCACCGCTCATCTACAATTAAATAACTTACCACAAGCATTGTTTTCTTTATTTGTTTTTTCTCCAAATTCTGAATTAAATACTTCATTTATCTCTTCCCATGCCTTTCTTTTTGCAATCTTATTCGAATACTCAGGAAGACGAGAGTCCCATATTACAGGACGGTTCTGAATTGCCATAATAAATGTTTCAGTGTCGAACGACTCCATTTTGCGCATTTGACAGACAACAGCACTCTCGACCTGTCTGTGTTGCACTGATTGCTCGGTTCTCCACTCACGCGCCACCCTCCCTCCGTTCTCTCCCCGATGTCGTCCGACACGGTCGCGCGTTGCATCGATACAGTCGCGATGCTGTAGCGCGTTAGTAGCGCGTTGGCATCGCTTCAGTAGCGCGTTGCAAATGCGACTAACAAGCGTTAGTAGCGATGCTGTCGCGCGTTTACGAAACGCGCGACAGCATCGCTACAAAAAGTCGCCGTGGGCGAGGGGCTTTACAGGTTGAAAAAGGAAGGCGGCGCCAGAAAACTGGGCCGGTTCACAACAACATTCACTCATTTGCAATAAAAGGATATTGTAGATCACTGCCGAACCTTGAACCATATGTTTTATGGTGTTTCCTTCAAAACGCTCCGAATTCTTATATTCAAATATGCTGAAGAAAACAAGATTCGACACAACTTTAATAAAGAAAAGGAAATGGCAGGGAAGGATTACACAATTTCTTTCATGAAGACACAAACTAAGTTTGCGAACTGCGGGAAAAACCTCAGTGGCCCGAACAATGGGTTTTAATCGCAATTGTTGTGAAAACTATTTATAAAATTAAAACCCCTTATTCGTCCTGAATCCAATTTTAGACTATATATTTTTAATTGACATATATCAAAAGTAAACAATAGAAAAAATAAATTATATAAAAAATATGTCATTCGATATTTGGTTTGAATATATTCCTTGTATAAAAACTCTTTGCTATTCTTTAACATCCTCCACACCGCGAAAAGAAATCCCTCACAATATTCAAACCAAAATGGACACTAACTTTTACAATAAAACTATGCACAAAATAAACATATTTATAAAACGCAAACAAAATATCAGAAGAAGAAAGTTCTAAGAGATATAACTCCATATCTACCGAGATAGTTCAGGAC
This sequence comes from Papilio machaon, assembly GCF_912999745.1. Lineage (NCBI taxonomy): Eukaryota > Metazoa > Arthropoda > Insecta > Lepidoptera > Papilionidae > Papilio > Papilio machaon. Next base: position 2,850,743 of record NC_060013.1, on the reverse strand, counting down.
TTCTTCTTCTTTTTCCTGTTTTGTTTGTACGTGCGCCGGATCTTGAATGCCTAAAATCTCAAGATTACAAAAATCTGATGCATTCTCCAGCGTTGGCAACTTCATATTTACTTTTTGCTTCTGATCTCCGACATATTCATTTGAGAGTGACCTGTACGTTACGTCGAGCAAGTTTCATTTATTAAAATATTTATCTCCCTCATGTAACTCTTTCTCAAATTTCTCTTCATTGAACGGCTCGGTCACAATTAATATTTCTTTTATTTCGGAGTCATATTTTATAAGCTGATCGTAAATATTTTTACCGTCTTGTAATTGGCATGTACTTGGTATATTGTGCTTAAATATTTTTCCGTAGAACACAATAATGAATCTAGTACACTTTCGGACTTGGTTAAGTGTCTTCTTTTTATTCATACCTTTTTTATTTGTTCTATTTTCTCACCATTTCTTTAAACTGAAAAAATCTATTGGCAGGGTCGCCAGATGTTGTGAAAACTATTTATAAAATTAAAACAACTTATTCGTCCTGAATCCAATTTTAGACTATATATTTTTAATTGACATATATCAAAAGTAAACAATAGAAAAAATAAATTATGTAAAAAATATGTCATTCGATATTTGGTTTGAATATATTCGTTGTATAAAAACTCTTTGCTATTCTTTAACAGCAATCAAGTGGAAGGTTTTTTTGTTAACCTAGAATCGGCTTATCAAAAATACAAGTTTGCTCCTGGTTCCATATACACATATACATGGACGAAACTGGAATTCAGACTGTTCCAGACAAACTTCCGAAAATTGTGTCCGACCAGGGCCAGAAAGAAGTAGCTAAAAATGTAAGTGCCGAACAAGGCCAAACAGTTACCGTTATCTTTTTTTTTTTTTTTTTTTTTTTTTTTTTAATTTATTTATAATATGTTGACAAAAATATATGTACATAACTATCTCGCCAAACCACTTCCGTAGTTTGTAGGCGTCGCACCTTCTTAATCAACATACAATTTTAAAGAAGACTAAAAAGAAAGAAAACAATGATTACATATATATATATATATATATATATATATATATATAACTATCTTAAATCTAAACTAGGTATAGTGTACAAAACTTAGATAGCAAAGATGTGTGAGGAATTACTTATTCTTCTAACAATATATTCTTTAGTTTTCTCTTCAGGGCGATCCCACTGTGTGTCGTCGCGCTATTTAAAATACATAAGAATTTATTAATATATTTCGGAGCTAAATATCTTTTAGTGCGTTTCCCATAGTAATTTTTAACCCGTACTTCACGCAGCTTGCCTGCAGCAGCAGCCCTAGTATTATAACTATGAGTACCTTCGTCTAAGACTTTCTCTTTTTGATATGCTTGTAACGTTATAAGGTATTGAGTTTTTTCTCAACGCCAACATCTGCTGCCTCAACGCCAACGGTGGCTACATTCCGCCCTATTTTATATTCAAAAGAAAGAGGGAAAATCCTCTTTTAATAAAAAATGGCCCGGTCGGCTGTAAGATGGCGGTCACTGACAAGGGATATGTTGTCACTCCTACATTTATTAAGTGGTTAAAACACTTTGCAGAACATGCCAAACCCACTCCGGAAGCTCCTGTTCTTCTTATTCTGGACAATCATGCCTCGCATGTTTCAATCGAATCAATATCTCAGGCTGAAGCATTGAATGTGGTTATGCTCAGCTTGCCACCCCATACGAGCCACAAAACTCAGCCACTCGACCGGGTGTTTTTTAAACCCCTCAAAACCTACTACAACGAGGTCACGGATTCGTGGCAATCGTCCCACCCCCCTCAGGTAATAACAGTTTATCATGTCGCTGAGCTCTTTAAACGGGCTTATGAAAGAACAGCTACCATTGAAAAAGCAACTGCCTCCTTCCGCGCAGCGGGAATCTTTCCCCTGGAACCCGGGGTTTTCTCGGATGCTGATTTTCTTCCGAGCCGAGGTGACGGATCAAAGTCCGGAAGAAGATGATATCGTTAAAGAACCAATGCTAGATTTTGGCGACGATAACTGTGATGCCGTTCTCGACTTCCCTGTTCCTGGACCTTCAAGACTGCCTGATCCTGTTTTATCTACTGATTCTCCTGGACTTGTCTCCACGTCATCTCTTGTGTCAGTTGTGTCTCCAGCAGACATACTACCGCTTCCCAAAGCAACACGACGTAAGCGGAGCGGAAGAAGTTTAAAGTCGACACTTCTAACATCTTCTCCGCGCAAGAAAGCCCTTCGGGACAAAAAATTACAAGCTGAAAGGTTGGTCAAAGAAAGAGAAGATCGTAAAATTAAAAATGCAATGAAACGGAAAGACAAGCTCAAGATGGCAGCAAAGCTGAAGAAGAAGCCACCACGTAGACTTCAGTTTGATTCAGATGACTCATCTCAGTCTCAGTCTATTTCATCTGGAACTTCGGTCTACAACGAGTCAGAATCTGACAGTGATCAGAAGATGGAAGAATCGTCTGAGCGGATGGTGCCTCCAAAGAGGTGCATAGGCGAATTTTGTAGCGTTCGATATGAAGAAAAACTGTTTCCAGGAGTTATTACTGGCGTTTCAGAAACCCATGCCACTGTATCATCAATGGTGAAAGCTGGAAAATTATGGAAATGGCCCGACCGGCCTGACATTCTCGATTATGAATGGGGATCAGTCGTTTCGAGTATAAAGGAGCCAAAAAAAACCAGCACAACCCGAAATGTTTATTCAGTCAGTGAACTGGAATGGTTTTACTCATAACAGTGAATAAATAAACTGATTAAAGTTAATTTTTCCGTGTATTTCATTTCAATGGGGCAAAGATCCGCAGCTGCGGACAATTGCCCCGCATCTGCGGACGTTTACCCCAAACAGTGGGGCAAAGGTCCGCAAAGGCAAGGTTGTCTACCTTTCCTTTTTTTTCCTAATAAAATGGTATATTGTAGCACATAAATTAAGATTTCCAGTGAAGCCAAAACCTGCAGGACCTTTTACTTATTGGGTGAGAAAAAAGGTTGAAACCTAGAATTGCGGATCTTACGTTACTTACTCTTCGTGCGAAGCCCCACCCTACCCTAATCACGTCCACATCAAGCAACAAATACGTCTTCGTCATCGTCAGTCTTGGGAGAGGAGATATCAGAGCGCGCCTCAAGGGAGTCACACACGTTCTTTGCTCCCCACTTTAGACAGCGTTGACAATCTATGGTCTGCTGCTAAGACATCTTTTCAATTCACGCAGTATCTCACAGGGCACGGCTTTCACAAGTCATACCTCTACAGATTCAAAATCGCAGATAACGAAGCGTGCCCCTGTGATGATACCACTGCACAAACTTTTGATCATTTAATTAAGGACTGCCCACGCTTTCAAAATTATAGATTAGACCACAAGCTCCTTTGTAGGTGCCTCAAGGTGTCTCCATACTCCCTGTCCGAACTCCTGTCTAAGAGATCTGCCCTTGATTCTTTCACAAAATTCATCACATATATAGTTGACCATTTAAAAGCGTTCAATAATCCCAACCCTTAAGACTCAAATTGACCCTTCTTGTTCATTGCAGTTACACATATGTCATATCCATTTATATGTTTTATTTTGTTGTATAAAATTTTTCTATAATAGTCTAGCTTTAGGTTTAATTTTAAGTTAGTCTTTATTATGAGCACTGTGTCCAGGCAGCAGTCAGACAATAGTATCAAATCGCTAAGGAAGATTGCTGTCTGGACCACGCGAACAATGTTTTATATAATTTTATGTGTAAGATCATGTATAAAATTTTGTGGAACATGACAATATACTCCCACCCGGGAGGGTGTACTCTTGGGTGGAAAATCAAAAAAAAAAAAAAAAAAAAATCACGTCCACATCAACCTCCCCATTTGAGAGATTATCCTTTGACATAGTGGGTCCCCTGCCCGAATCGGTACCGGGTAAACTCAAATTTTATGCAGGATGATCTTACCAAGTTCTCCCTAGCATATCCCATCCGAAGCAATACGACAGAAGAGTCGTGTGAGTGTCTATTACACTTCATCTCATTATTTGGAATTCCAAAGTACATTCTCACTGATCAAGGCACTAATTTCACAGCCGAATTATTCAAAAGGACGTGCGAATTTTTGAAAATCAAAAATTTATGGTCCAGTCCATACCATCCACAAACCCAAGGAGCCCTAGAAAGATCACATTCCACCCTAAAAGAATACTTAAGACCGTATGTAAATACGAATCAAGATAATTGGCCACGATATGTTTACACTGCAATGCTAGCCTATAACACTGCAATTCACTCCACAACTCACTTCTCACCATATGAACTCCTATTCGGACACAAACCACATATTCCCAGTTCTATCTACGATGATATCCCTGGTGCTACTACCCCGAATATATTCGATTATTACAACATCGTATGAAATACACCCGGGACAAAGCTTTAGAATATATTCAGAGATCTAAAATAAACTCAAAAAAATATTATGATACACGTACTCGTTCCGTAGAGTATAAAGTAGGTGATTATGTCCTACTGAAAAACCATCTAAGGCTACGAAAGGCTCTATCACCTGCATGGAAAGGACCGTACAAGGTCGTCAAAATACATGGTAATCATACACTATCATTACTCATAAACAGGCGTCATGTGAAACATCATTATGACGAAGTTAAACTTAGGTTAATTAGAATATTGTTTTTTTTATTTTTTTCATTTAGTAGTGAGCTACATGATCAAAACCTTTACTGTGTTTAGGCGGAGTTCTGGGTTTAGTGAAGACTGTTTTTTTTATAAGATATGGTACGCGGAGGCGGTGAACCAGGCATTACTGTATTTCCACCAGGAACAGATTTAATTGGGAGAGGATACAATATCAGCAAATGATTTAGAAATAGGGGGATGTAATTTTGACGCTTCAACATAAGATATACTATTTTCTGCCATTGTTACTTTAATATTTGTCTGTCTCACATACTCTGGGCATTTTTTGTTTGAAGCAAAGTGTAGTCCAGAGCATAAACAACAAGAACCACTGTCTTCCTCCACTTTACAAGTATCTCCAGTGTGGGCCTGACCACACTTGTAACATCTGGGCTTTGACCTGCATTGGACCTTGGTGTGCCCAAAGCGGCAACAGTTAAAGCATTGGATAGTCGGGTATATATATAATTTAACGGGCATAGAATTGTAGCACATGAATACACGTTTAGGTAAAACTTGACCATCAAATGTAAACACAACTGTTTGCGATGGTTTCCATGTGGGTGTGTTGTTTATTGTAACTTTATAGTTTAGTCTTCTGACTTTTAGAATTTGCTCGCACCCAATGGGTACATTGGTGTTTTCTATAATATCTTCAGGAGACCACTCGGTTGGGACTCCCCGAACTAAACCCATCCTAGTGATATTAAATGTTGGGATAAACGCCTTCATTTTGTTCACAGCTAAGCTGTTCGAAGAGAGAAAGTTGTTAGCATCTGAATAATGGTTGAAAGAAATTGTCATTTTATTTCTCCCAATACGCTTTAAGCTTCCATTTATTATATTTTGTACAAGATTCTTTTTTAAATATCTGCCAAATACAACTGGATGTAAAGTTACATATTTTGTATAGATGGCTGCGCTTCAGTTTTATTTTTGAGATAAGGGAACAGTCAGAATCCATTTCGGATTCATTTGAGATCGTAATATACGCCCCCGCTGGGGGCGCCGTACCCCTAGGGTCCGGTGGCTCGTTCATAGAAATATAAAATACTTACCCCGACTCGGAGAAAGTAAAAGAAAAATGTAAATAAGGATAAAAATTACAAATAAAGACAAGTTTTAACTATTCTGATCACTTATTATCCCAAAATTACAATTTTACAAAAAACCGCGCCCGCCAAATTCGAAGATTTCCCGCGTTTTTCACCTTGATAGTTTCTCATGAAACAATATCTAAGCTAAAATTATTATCCATTGACGCAGACACATTAATAAATGGAAATCACATGTTAAAATATGGAACTCATTACTCAATCATAACAATAGTAATTTTAATTTTTATTGTAATCTTTTGTGTAACCAAATTGTATTTTTATATTAAAAGTAACAACCGCCCTCCTTGGTTCCTCCCAAAACTTAGCCCAACTCCAAAACCAAATCCTGATCCTGCTCCGCCTGTTAAAACATCGCTCAAGTCAAGCAAACATCGCTCCTCTCCCGAAGAGATCCCTTTACCAAAAATCCGTGTTAATACATAACCCTCATCTAAACTTCGTAACTTAAACACCGAAGTTTAGTCTACTGGGGGGAGATGTTACATCCCTTGATTGCACTCTATAATGCACACCTAGCTATCTTCCTGCCCATCCAGCATTCCTATAACCCTTATATACTTCTCATCGCTATCCGGCCCTGTCAGTCTCATCCCAGCATCCTATCTATCCGGACGGTTGTCCAAAAATTAAATATATTTTTTTTTTAAAGACTTCATACCCGAGGCTCATGACAATACGCGCACCGAATAATTTGTGTTTGCAACTTTGTTACATTCCTTAATAGTCTGTGGTGAACCTTAGTTTAATTCAATGTAATTTATTTCTTTATCTATTTATTATTGTATTAATTTCTATTTAAATACGGCACTGCACTATCACAAGTAAGGCCCTGTACTTTGCGAGTGCCTTACAAATAGTGTAAATTCTAATAAGTATGAAACGGAAGCGAAAAGTCGAAAACAATCTTGCCAATATGAAGCCGCAAACGTCATATTCATGACATACATAATGCCAATATCAAGAACAAAATAAATAGGGAATTCACAGAAATTATCGATACCGATATTTGTCGATATGAGTGTATGACCCTTATGACAATTATTGTTAATAGTTTAGGTAGATTAATGAAAAAAAAAAACAGAGTACCTATATTCAAAGAGTTTTATTTCGTTTAAATTTTAACGTGATAAAAATGTCAGTTCTTTTACTATAACTGGTTCTTGTTAGTCACGTTGGTAGTTCAAATAGTGGCTGGTTTCACTTCATACTCCGGGTTGGAAGTACTGCAACACAAATACATGAAGTTGTATATATTTCATTACTAAAATCAGGGATGAAAACCTTTTTTTAGTAATTTTCTTAAAATGTAGAGTAGTTCTGTTTTTTTCCTCCAATTTTACTAATGTTCCCATTTGCCTCTTTTGCTGTCCATTACTATTTCGCCACCTTGATAGAAATTATTTCTAATAGATTTGAAAAGGTGGGGAACATCAAAAACAATAAATATTTTTTCATTGTCCAGTAAAAAGTAGTTAGTCATCGGGGAGCCCAACAAATTTTTTTAATAAATTTAGCTCTCCTACATTTGTTGGACTCTGGTCACAGACTGTACCAAGAATAGTGAAACCAACCTTAGTTACTGCTCGAATGACTGATTTTATAATAACAGTCAATTTCTCTACAGATATTGTACCACAAAATAATACGCAATTGGCTGTTTAATTTTTTTATGAATTCCTTGAAGCATTAGTACCAAGGCATGATCAGCTATATTTGCTGTTTGTCCACCTTCATTGCCTAAATCTTCATAACCATCTATTTTGTCGGTAGCCGAATTATATACTCGTATTAGCCTTTTCTTCAACGATATCTCATCAAACAAAAGCATGCAGAGTTTGTCAGCTTCTGATAAGCATTCAGATTTTTTTTAAATGGGTTAAAGTAGTAGGATCAATTCCAGGATTCATTTTCATATTTTGTAGGACAGTTTGTAACGTCCTAATACTCGGCATAGGTAAAAGTGTGCTAAGGTATTTAAAAGCTTTAGGCGATTTTTTATAAATAGCTAAAGCTACACTTTTGCTCAATTTTGTATAACGTTTTCCTTTAGGTTTTCGTTTTTGATTCGATATGGAAGACTCAATTAGGCTCTTTAGCACTGGAGATGAAATGTTCTCTATCTATCTATCTTTCTTTTTCTGCAGTTTTTTAATTACAATTTGACTTTTTGTCAGCTTTTTCATTAATTTCTGCTTCTGTGGTGTTAAAGGCTCTGGCTTTTCTGAAAATCGTGTGAAAATTTGAATGAATTTTGAATTGAATGAAAAAATTATTATAATTAAAATTTACCTTTTCCTCAAGGAATATTAACGATATTCACGCAGACTGAGGTAGAAAGGAATGTTGGAATAACAAAGGAAAAAACTGGCACTTCCCTCGGAATTATGGCTGCAGCTTTTTGCTGGCGAGTTCCTTTATGATTTTGGCGTTTGTAGCACGGAGATACAACGTCCTTTGTTTACGTTTGAATGCAATATTTTAATCACGTCGGGGTCACCAGATGATTACGCCAATTTATTATAACAAATTTTTAATACATTTGAACAACACGTCTTCTTGTTAAACTTGTGGCAGTAATGAATGTCAAAGCGGTCGCGTCACCGACGCGTGCGCTTGCACCGATGACGTCACGCAATAGTGATGTTCCGAACAGATAATGATACCGACGTTGAGTCGGCTGAAGATTTTGTTGCCGCCAATATATCGCATAATGACCGCATTTCTTCAAAATGGTCGATGCCAAGAAGACGACAGCCATCAGTAATTCCTTTCACCGAGTCTGAAGGTATGAAGCTTCCATATTCTACTTTGTTGAAAGAAGCTGAGCCAGATGAGTACGTATTATAGCCTTTTAGTGCATGAAGAAATTTTCCAAATGATTGCTGACCAAATAAATTTGTTTACTAGTCAAAACTTCACAGCCAGAAAAAAAAAGCCTGGTTCAAGGTCTCATTCATGGAAGCCAACCGACAAGACCGAAATAAAAAAAGTTTTTTGGGCTGATCTTGTACATGGGCGTAGTAAAGCTGCCGAAATTAGCTTATTATTGGAGCAAAGACAAGATACTGGGACAAAATTTTCCGTCCACTGTAATGAGCAGAAACCGCTTCGAAATACTGCTGCAGTACCTTCACTTTAGCGACAATTTAACTGCTGACAAAAAGGATCGTATTGCATAAATAAGACCGATAATCGATGCCCTCAATGCTACTTTCCAGAAATATTATTCGGCAAAGGAAGATATTTGTGTTGACGAAAGCCAAGTGCCTTACAGAGGTCGAATTATTTTCAGGCAGTACAATAAAAGCAAAAGACACAAATATGGAATGAAGCTTTTTAAGCTATGTACTATTCCCGGATATACTTGCAAACTGCATTTGTATAGTGGGAAGAACATCGCCACAGTAAATACTACGCCAACAATTGTAGTGATGGCGCTCTGTGAGCATATATTTGACAAAGGCCACACACTTGCAACTGACAATTGGTACACTAGCTTAGAACTAGCGTATCAGTTATTGGAGAAGCAAACTCATTTAATCGGTACATTGGGAAAAAACAGAAGAGGTTTACCTAAGGCTGTTATAGATTCGAAACTGACGAAAGGTGAAGTAATGGCTATGGAGAATGAAGACGGAATAACGGTGCTTAAATGGAAGGATAAGAGGGATGTTTCAGCAGCCTTTTCTACTTTTATTCGTTCAAGATCTTCTTTTTGCTTTAATTTCTTCTGTAGATATTTCTGATAACTTTTTCCTGAAACAATAGTGGGTATTCTTTCCTTGGGGCGTGATTTAGGCATTTCCTTTTTAATATGACGCTTGTAACAGATTTTTTTTTTAAAGGGACTGGAAACATTATCCGGTACAGCGTCAGAAATAGTGCTAATAACATTATCGATACCGGAATTCAATTCATCAGTAACAGCGCTAGTTGACGGTTTTGGTATGATTTTATGCATGTCAGTGGGAGCAATGATGTCCGATTGATCTATAGTGGTTTTTTAAGTGCACCTTCAACAACGCTAATTGTTGGTGATCCTGGGATTGTCACTAACATGTTGTCATCAACAGTATTAGGTAACGCAGTTGCTGTTGTTTCCATTGTGGTTTCCAAAACACCATTATTATTGTTAGATGCTGACGCATCGATGGTGATGCCTGATGTGTCAAATCCTTCAAAATTCAGATCACATAATTGGGCCTCTTCTACAGAAACACCTAACGATTCAACCCTTTCTAATGTAGAATCATTAATTTGGTTTAATTGTTGTAGTATTTTCAGTTCATCTTTTGTTTTTTTCCACAAATTAAACAGCGATAAATCAGCCAAATCACCTGAACATTCATCCAGAGTTGCATCAAATCAATCAAATAAATGCTTTAAAACATTATAATCGCCTTTAAGACCATTAAAACCAAGCAAGTGTGTTTGGCCTAAACAGTAGATATAAGGGTTTAGTAGTATTAAATAAATTAAAAGAAGCTCAAATTATGTTTAATAGCAGTAAGGAGTTACATGTTAATTTAATTAAAAGACAAGATAGGGAAAAAGTTAAGTTAATTAATTGTACTTATGATAGAATTTGTTATTCGTTTTCAGAAATAACTCAATAAGAAAAATGGAGTTTGATTTAAAGACAGCATGTGGTTTTATAACTGTTTTAGACGGAAAGGAAGATACTGTAAAACAATTAATTGATGCTGTTGAAATGTACTTAGAAATGTTGTCCGAGGGAGGTCAGCAATTATTAATTAATTTTGTTCTTAAAGGTAGGTTAACACAGAGTGCAAAGTTAAGAGTAGAAAGCACTTACACAACAGTTAGTGATATGATCACTGACTTAAGAAAAAAATGTTAGTAAAAAAATCGTTCACAGCTATACAAAAACACATTGAATCTATAAGTCAAGGTCATAGGTCCATTAATGAGTATGGTGAAGTATGGAGTGTATCTGTTTTTTTTTATATGTCAACATTGGTATGAGCTGTCACTTCCTTTCTGTAACTTCCTTGATTGTGATCGCATCGTGCAAATTATAAAATAAGTGGATTTATTTCATATTTCATGGCGACCCTGCCAGGATAACAGAATAATAACAGGATAGTACTTGCCAGGATGTTGGCGGTTCTTTGTTTGGTTATTAACCTTAACAAAGAAGTTAAAAAGATTTTGCATCGGTGCATTAATTTAATGTTTTGGTTCCTGTTGGTTGTACTCGTCAAATTGATACTCGAGCAGATCAGGAGGATCAGATCAGATCAGGAGGATCAGATCAGATCAGGAGGATCAGAAGGTTCCCGGATCCAAGAAGATTAGAGGATACCAGGATATAAATTTGGGACAAGTGAAAGTGCCGATAAATAAAATGTGTTTCATGAGGGTACACATGGCGTCCGAATACCAATATGGTGGAACATTTTATATCAAATTAACTCAAAAATGAAAAATCAAATCAAAAAAAGAGGAAAGATGAAAAAAAAATTGATTTATAATTTTAAGTTTCTTTTTTTTTAGTTAACTATGATTGATAGGTTTATTAATATACAGGAAGAATTGTCAGAAATTAGAAAATATTTAGTAAAAAAGGACAAAGTAGATATAAGGGTTTAGTAGCATTATATAAGTTAAAAGAAGCTCAAATTTTGTTTAATAGCAGTAAGGAGTTACATGTTAATTTAATTAAAAGACAAGATAGGGAAAAAGTTAAGTTAATTAATTGTACTTATGATAAAATTTGCTAATATAAGAAAAATGGAGTTTGATTTAAAGACAGCATGTGGTTTTATACCTGTTTTAAACGGTAAGGAAGATACTGTAAAACAATTAATTGATGCTGTTGAAATGTACTTAGAAATGTCCGAGGGAGGTCAGCAATTATTAATTAATTTTGTTCTTAAAGGTAGGTTAACATAGAGTGCAAAGTTAAGAGTAGAAAGAACTTACACAACATTTAGTTATATGATCACTGACTTTAGAAAAAAATTGTTAGTAAAAAAATCTTTCACAGCTATACAAAAACACATTGAATCTATAAGTCAAGGTCATAAGTCCATTAATGAGTATGGGACGAAGCTTGAAAAACTTCTAACTGATTTGAATAAATCACAAGATGGTAATGAATGTGCTTCAACTATTTTGAAACCTATCAATGAAAAAAGCCTCCAAATTCCACTGTGAAGCCTGAACACGTGTTGCCCAATAGTGATACGATCTGTTCCAGTTCTTCGTCGGGTGGGAAATAATCCTTGCCGCCTCCAGTCCGTAAAAGAAAAAAAAAATTGTACCTAGTACTCATGACACAAAAGTAATATGTAAAGGGAAAGTTATTATTACGAGGAATGCCTTTTAAGTTCTGTCGTTTGAAGAAAAAAACACAACTAGAATCTTATAGTACTTTTTATTGTTTTTCAAAGTATTCAACACGTAGCTTAATACTCTTCCACTCGCTCAAACCAGTTATTATAACATTTATTCCACTCTAAAGTGCGAGTGTTCAAAATGGCTGACTTAAAAGGACCGGACCCTTGACCACGAAGACTTTTCATAATTTTACGAAATGTAAAGAAATTGTTACGGTTTAGGTCAGGACTGTATGAAGGATGGTCAAGAATTTCTACTTTGTCCTGCTTCAAATACTCAATCGTTTGCGGGTGATGCGTCGCTTTGAGTTAGATTTTCGAAGTTCGGCGACGACGACTTGTTGTAAACAAACTGTGGTATGCCACTCTGAGTTAACCGATTTTCAAATGCAATAGTCGCAACATGGCCCGTTTTTCCAACGAAGGTGGCCACCATCTTCTTTGAAGTGCTTCGCGAACGGACAACACTAATCGGCTTTGGCTCGTCTTAAAAGACCCAGATTGTAGATTGTTGTTTGGGATCAGGATCGTAGACATAGATCCAAGATTCCGTCACCACTGATAATGTTGTAGACGTGATTTCACTCTCCTCGGTTGAACCTTTTTTTTTCTTGTTACTTCATTTGACGCGGGCCGCCTTGTGATCGTCGGAAAGCAGATACGGTATCCGAAAACTAGCTTTCTCACATCAAGCGTTTCATGCAAGATCTTCTGTAAGGTTGTCCTTGAGATGCCTAAAAAAGCCCCTATCTCTCGGAACGTCACATGACGATCTTCGATAATTAGTTTTCTCATAGCAATGATGTTATCTTCAGTGAAGGCGGATTTTGGGCGTCCTTCACGAAATTTGTCACTAACACTACTATGTCCACGATGGAATTATTACAATATGGATGGATGGATATATTACAAATCTACCATAGAAAACAATATTGCAACTGAACATTTTATTAATATTCAAAATTATGTAGTGTTATGTAAAGGCTGTTGGTGTATCTGTTTCCTTGTTATAACTACATATATATCTTCACTTCTTCAGCTAACAGTCTTGTTTTCACAAATTCCAGGTTTATTGAGTTGACAGTTTCTATAGCAGTAATTACAGTATCATATGTGTTAGGTAATCCAGTAAGAAGGTAAGCAATTCCTCCTTCTTCAATTCTCGTCCAAATAGTACCGTCTGAAGCAATTTCAGTTTGCTGATTTGGTATGTTACTTCCACATTCATCTTCAGAACTGGAAGGGAATCACATACATCGTGTTGTGCGTTTGTTTAGAATCTTTTCGCAATCACTGTCACTTGACTGATCTATATAGTCTTCATCAGGAATTTCCTCATCACCACTTTCGATAATAGCACTACTATTATCACCATCACTGTACCGTGGGAAAGATGGGGTGGTAAGGGTAGTGGACATAGCAACAGCAGGGGGAATGCTACGCCGACCCGTACGAAAGCTGGTTAGGCTCCCCACCTAAGGCCTTGACTGACCTTGGTCCAAGTTTGTGCTTAGCTGCACGAGGGGGAGGATGTAGCGTACCTCTTTGCTATTTTGATAGCTAATATAGTTTTTTAATTATTGACAATTATAATATATATATATTTTTGACGTTGGCTGTCGATTACCCGTTTTCTTTTCTTTCTATGCTTACTCTGGCAGAACCAATGCGACTGTTGCAACTTGCCGCGTCTTTCGCGTCGAGAGCGGCAAGTTCGGCCTGCAGTTCGCCCTCCTCTACCTGCTGACGGAGTGCTGCCTGTCGACTTTGACGTTGCCTCTCGGGTTCAGCCAGCTGTAGTTCACGTTGCCTTCCACTTTCAGCGAGCTCCTGTTCGCGTTCGGCTAGCTGTAGTTCACGTTGCCTCTTAATTTCGGCGAGCTCCTGTTCGCGTTACCTCTCACTTTCAGCGAGCTCCTGGCCGTGCTCAAGACGTCGGCGCAGAGCGAGGGCCTCTACGGCGGCCCTTTGAGCTTTAATTGTGGACGACGAGCGTGATGATTTTGACTTAGACGTTTTACTTGGGGCAACGGTGTCTACATGTTGGGAACCAGTACCAGTCGCAGGGTTGGTCGGCATGATTTTACGCGATTTGAACGAGTCATTCCAATTTGCAACAGGGCAGAATTTAATTTTTTGTTCCATTGCCTGCTTGCCTGTTTAAGTCTATATATTGATTTGTTCAATCTACATACTTTATTTTCATCTTCATAGCCAGGTGGTAGAGACATGTAAATTTCTTCATCAATTTCACCCTGTAAAAAAGCTGTGACTGCGTCCATTTAATATATTTTGAGTCTACTATACTTGGCAGCGAGACCAATAAGATATCTTATGGATGTATAACGGACCACCGGAGCATATACCTCAATGCTATTGTAATCAATGCCTTTGACCTGTTTATATCCTTTAATTACATATCTAGCTTTATAGCGTGTGACAGAACCATTGACATCTAACTTAGTTTTAAAAACCCATCGTCAGGGAATTACTGACTTTCCTTCTGGTAAGTTAACTGTGGTCCACGTATTATTCTGTATCAATGACTGGTATTCTGCTTCCATAGCTTTCTTCCATTCATCAGCCTTATCACTGTTCAATGCTTCTTGAAGGCTTTGTGGATCTTTGATCATCGTCTACACCCCTGTCGCACCGTGACCCTGAACGTTGTACGCCGCCCACTCTGCGCACACCCACTTCGGAGAAGCAGCCTGACACCGAGCATACGTCAACTGCGGGAACATCGTGTGACAAGGGTGTGGTCAAGGGCGACGCGGACAGGATTGTTGGAGCTTTATCTGCATTGGTCACAAGGTCCAGTAATTTTTATAATCCTTATGATCCAAATGTGCATGATTTCGATACTTGGTGTAGTGAATTAGATGAGGCGCGTTTAATTAATAAGTGGGACGATCGTAAATGCCTGGGACGTATTGGTGGTTGTTTGCGAGGCGACGGCAAGTCATGGCTGAACGATTGGGTAACAACCGATCAGTCATGGAGTAACTTTAAAACTGAATTTCGTTCATTTTGTCCGCGAAATAAGGACATTGCGGGTATTTTGTTTGAAGTAATGTGTACCAACTCTAATAAGTTCACAACTTACGCAGAATATGCGCGCAGGTCTCTGTTACGTCTCAATATAGTAACGGGACTTTCAGACGAATAAAAAACTGCTATAGTGGTACGAGGCATTTGCGATCCCCAAGTCAAAGCGGCAGCTACTAACGCCAAATTGCAATCGAAAGATTTGACTGAATTGTTATCCACATTTGTTAAGCCGAAAAATAATTTTAGAATAGTGAACCACGATCAAAATAATCGCCCGTCACACGCAGGACCTTCTAACACGTTGAAACGCGACTTAACTAAGCATGAAAAGCCCTGCTTTAATTGTGGTAGTTCAAACCATAAAAAGTGGAACTGTCCCAAGAAATTAAAATCTAATAGCGAAGTTTCAAACACTAGTTCGACTTCCCGTCCTAATTCTGTTACTGCGCCTAATAATAATAATTCTCTTAATAACAAGTATTGCACATTTTGCAAAAAGAATGGTCATGTTCTTGAAACATGCTTCGTTAAACGGCGTTTAGAAGAAAAAAATAACAGCAATGTTAATTTTTGCTTAAAGTCGAATCACGACAAGAAAACGTAATACCTGCTGTGATCCAAAGTATTCCGGTTGACGTTTTGATTGACAGTGGTTCAAACATTTCCTTAATTTCCAAATCGATTTTAAAATATTTCGCATTTAATAGAATCCCAACGTACAGATTAATACGTGGCATAGGAAGTCAGGAGGTAGAATCCACCTCATATTAGCCTATTTCTTTTAATTGCCGCGGCTTAAGTTTGGCTTTTTTCCAGTCCATACTTCATAAGGCGTTGCATCTGATAAGTTACGAGTGGGAGACCTGTTCACTATGTACTCTTTCAGAGTGCCAGTGGGCGCGAGTGCTAGCGCGGGCGCGTGTAATTCAAAATGTATGCAGACGCCATTTGCGTTCACAGTGCTCCCGCGAGCTGCGCGTCTTCATGAGGCGGGCGCGGGCGCGGGTGGCGCAGGAGTTTCTAATGGCTCAGTCCGCCCGTATTCACATTCACAGTGATATAGCGTCTGTTAGGCGACTACGCCTGTGGTTCTAAACCATTTTGATTCACCCGCCGAAGCGTCGTCAATCGTCATGGATATCAATACTGAAGAATTTATATCTGCAGTACAATATCGCACTGCTATTTGGCAAAGCAAACATCTGCAACATTTAAATAGGGCAGCTATAAATAAATTATGGGAAGAAATAAAACTATTGTTTCCTGGAAGTAACGGTTAGTTTATTTTCATACAATTGTTAAAACTACAGATTTTACCTTTAGAGAAGGTAGATATGTACGTGCTAGTTTAATGTGTAGGTAACAAACAACAAAATAATCTAATTACCAATACGAAATAATAATATGTTTAAACTGGAAAATTAATAGTTATGTTCACAAAAGTAATTCATAAACTTGTCACGAATTATTTTTGCTTGTCTTGTAGGATTTCTATCCGAGTTACGCATTATATTTTGCATGCTATTATGGTTGTTTTCGGCTGTAGCCCACGTATGACAATCTGGATCAGCGTCACCATCTAAGTCTAGTATAATATTATGTAATAAATAACGTATAATAACGTATAATATAATTATTTAAATAACATTGTACGGACCTAACTGCAAGGTACAATCAAGCTAGCAATCTCCGAGCAAGCTATCGCTTGCCAGCTTCACACATCGGTAGCTGACCTGCCGTTGGGACCTTAGCACCAACGTCTACCGAGTTCCTGCGGCCGCCGCTTAGCTGCCTGGGGAGCATCCAGCTACGGTCGACGTGCACCTCCTGTCCTGCCGTTCCTTGGCCTGCCGCCGCTCATCTGTCGCTGGGCGACGCCACCGTAGTTCAGCCAAAGCAGGGGAGTAATAAACGCCGCGGAAGCAGAGACTGATAGCACGTTACCCCACGACCTTATAAATTTTATGTGCCTACCGCTGAGTGCTTGGTAATATTATATATATCTTTTGTTACCACCTGAGTTTCTTTTCTCACCTCATTAGGGAGTTAGGGACCCAGGGCGCAAGGACACCCTTTTAAGCCTTGCGGGACGGTACATTGGCGTATAATAATAACGTATAATATGTAAATTAAATAATCAAGCAAGCGTTCTCTCGACTGGTTTCAATAGATTTTTGTAATATCCTCCATTTCGTGCTTAAAATACCGTAGGCACATTCAATTGTTTGCCGCGCTGTAGATAATCTTCTGTTAAATACTCTTCTTTGCACGTTCAATGTGCTACGTGGAAAGGGTCTTAACAAATATTTTTTAATGAATACGCTTCATCGGCTACGAGCGTTGGAGGAGGCATGTGAATACCTACTAACTCATTCTATATTGCCATACATGTCTCATGAACTAAAGTTGAAATGGTACTTACACCCATTCTAAAACTGTGTGTCAATGCTGTAAAAGACATGCCAGTAGACAAAAATCTGTAACAAAGTATTAAACACAAATTATTTTCAGATAAACAGCTGCGAAAAAAATGGAAAAATTTAAGGGACCATTTTCGTAAAGAACAAAGAAGTTTCCACCGGCACGCTCAGGTGATCCAGATGATACTATGCAGTCCACTTGGCCTTATTTTCAACAAATGTTATTTATTAAAGATGATTTAACTGCTGAACAGTCTTCCGGAAATTTGGATGTAGTAACACACGACATTTCACAAGACCATGCCGATACAGATGACTCTAGTATAATAACTGATGTCACTGATACAGTATCTCAATCGGGTTTAGGAAGCAGAAAGCGTAAGTGTGCTTCTGATTACAGAGAGCAATTTATTGAAATCGAAAATAAAAAAAATTGAGTTACTTCAAATGAAACTTTCGCAAGCAACCACATCTTCAAATGATGGTGAAGAGAAATGTGAAGATTATTATTTTTTTTTGTCTCATTCCACAAATGAAAGCATTTCCGCCATTACAAAAACTGCGAGTAAAGAACAAAATGATGCAATTATTAATGGAAAAAATGGAGTACGAAAGACTATATGAGTCATATGGCTATAATACCCATGGCAACGTGGATTTCAACCCTTATCACAACATGGATAGACAATAATTAATTAACTACTCCATAAACGTAATTTTACGAATGATTTATAGATTTTACTTAAGAATAAATAAATGAATATTAGTGATTAAAACAAATATTGTTTCGATATGGAAACATGCATTTATCTTATTGTTATAAACAGTTTCTCTTCAGGTTTTACACTTTTTCTAAAATTGGTGTCAATCTTGACTAAACATGGTGCGATCTTATTTAATATGTAGTCAAAAGTGTGTAATGACATTCTCGTGTATTCAAAGAATATATCGGGATACGTCCGTAAATCAGCGTATAATACATAAAATTCTCCAAACTTTTTTCTTCCTTTATTTAAATCGTGTGTGCCAAACTTCATATATTGAAATTTCCATTTCAAGTATGAATTTTCCATTAACAACGGCGGTAGCTAGTAAACCCTGACTATGTACATTTTTCGCGAAATGGGTTGAAATATGAGGTTCAGCCTTGGACTCGTTCTGTGGTGGTTCCTTATTAGCACTGGTGAGGGGTGCGGAAGAGTCCGCCTCCGTATTAGGTTCGAATTTTTTGTGCAAAAGAGTGTGATGCTTCCTGTTACAAGTTTTACATTTAATATTGATCCGACAATTAATATTCATGTGACTTGAGCGAAGGCAATTAAAACACAAACCGTGATTTTTAGCTATCTGGCGACGCTGATCGACTGATTCCTGAATAAACCTCTTACAACGACACAAGAGATGCTCTTCAGAACAAAGTGGACAGGATATTTTTGAAACTACATGCAATGCTTTAGTACTGCTACTGGACTTGCTACTATGTGGTTCTAAAAATTCAAGAGCTCGAAAACGTTTTTCCAAGAAGTCCCGAAAAGTTTTGAAGCTAGGAAGTTCATCGCAAGATTGACTAACCTGGAGTTCCCACTGCTTCCTAGTCTCAACGTCCAACTTGGAACCGATCAAATAAATTACAATAATATCCCAAGCGTCCACTTGAACCCCTAGATTTGATAACTCGTGTAAACAATCGGTTGTAGTGTCTAAAAGTTGCTTCAGAGTTATAGATGACTCAATAGTCATTTGTTTTTGGTTTAGTAGACGCTTGAGAATGCAATTCGCCAAGAACCTTTTATTGTTGTAACGGCTATTTATTTAATAGGGACCAACATTTTTTATAATTTGCATGCGTGATAGGAATGTGCTTTATGAGCTGTGCGGCTTCACCTGACAACTGAGATCTTAAATAGTGTAGTCGTACATCATCAAGAGTTTCATTACCATCAATTAATGACAAAAACAAATCTCTAAATGTTGACCACTCTTGGTATTTACCGCTAAAAATGGGAATGGCTATTTTAGGTAATTTAGCAATCGATTTTGTTTTCGTATCGATATCTGGTGAAGCCTCACTTTTATTACATGACTGTAAACTATTGGATAAAGCATTTTTTAATTCTACCTTATAAGTTATAAAAATATCCGTGACCTTTATGTCTATGCCTTCAGGGTCGAGAGTATTTGTTGTGAACAAATCACAACACACAACACAGCACTTTTAACACTAAATAAAACCACATGTACTCAGAACGAAGACATTTATTACAAATTAATCAAAATCACTTATTCACAATACAAAAACGTAACCAAACCACGCATTAAAATCAAACAACGCCATCTAGGCAAAGCAAGTGTAATCATTGTACAATAATTAAAGTGATACAGTTTGTTAAGACGTGAACACTACGAGTGGGAGACCGGTTCACTATGTATGCTGCTGTAGTAACGGCTTCAGCCCAAAAATCTTTCTTGCCCCTCCTATTGATATTTGTTGCATTGGTCCCCACACATCACTGTGGATAAGTTCTAGCAAGCTGGTTGCTCGGGAACCTTCAGCAGGGAACGGTTTTCTCGTTTGCTTGCCTTCAAGGCAGGTAACACAGATGGAATTTTCCAGTCCTGGTGACAGTTTGACTCCTTCTGTATTAAATCGGTGTTGCCATCATGTGCCTTTACCTTTATGCATACATTCCCGCAGCATTCAACTTTTAATTCTTTGTTGTTAGCAATCCTTATGCTCGGTACAGGTGAAGCGGTGATGTCAGTGAGCCAGTCCCGGTGCATGGTCATGTGCATAGATGCTCCTGAGTCAACATGCCAAGAATTGGAGTCTTTCGCTGTGGATGCTGAAAAAGCTGCAACATAACCTGTGTCTTTATCTGTTTTTTTATTATTGTTTATCTTTTTATACCAACAATTTTTGCTGAGATGTCCGTACTTATTGCAATTAAAACATCTAGGGCCTTTCTTATCACTTTTGGGCAAATTTTTTCTTGTGTTTGTAAAAAGTGCGGTAGTGTCTGACATTTTAACTTCCTGTAGTAATTTGTTTTTTACTAAATCAGCACTAATCTTCATACCGGAACTTTCTAAACCCATAATCATGGGTCTATACATTTCTGGCAGCCCGGCCAGCATTAATGTGCCCAACCACTCATCATCTACATGAAACTTTATGTTTCTTAATTTGTGCGCGGCTGTCATAATTTTATTTACATAATCTTCCACTGATAAACTGCTTTCTAAATTTGTGTTAATTAATTCTTTTAATAAGCCAACTTTCCTTGTCAGTCCTTGATCTTCGAATGCCTTCGTCAAATTGTCCCACACCTGTTTAGCATTCTGTGCATCCTGTATGTGCACATATAAAATTGGGTCAACCAACAATATTTACTTTGACTTTGCTTTGGTGTCTTGTTTAATTGCTTTGGGGTCGGAAGCATCGGGTGCTTTCAAAATACAGTCATACAAGTCTTCATGTAGTAAGTATGCCTTGACTGCAAAACTCCAATTAGCCCAATTGTCGCGACCCGTCAACTTCTCAATCGACATCAAAGAATTACTTCCAGCCATATTTATATATTATTTATATCTGAAAATAGCTGAAAAGAGAAATCACTCGCGATCACGGTAACTAAAAGTGAGGTTATACTCGTGAGATTTTACTTTTACTAAAACTTTGCAAATACTGAACAAAACTCGGAAATAACACTAAACGGCAGGCTTGGGACGGCCCATAACCTGATACCGTACACCCTCGTCGTTCCTGCGGCACTTGCGATCACTCGCAGGCAGGGCCGACGAGAACATCATCCGTGAATTGTGGATGAGGAACCTGCCCATGGATGTTCAGCGCATCCTGATGCCTCATCAGGACCTATCATTAGATAAGATGGCTGAGTTCGCAGACAGTATGCTCTGGTAAGTCAATTAATGCTACTTCTGCCGCACTTGCGCCTGTTGACTTAGCAGAATTCATGAGGCGCCTTGATGACTTGGCACACAAGGTCGACGCCTTGAGTAGACACCGCGGAAGCTCTCGCACGCGGAGTACATCACGCTCTCGATCTCGCTCAGCATCACGCTCCGGCAAATCTGGCGCATGCTGGTATCACACCAGATTCGGCGCCAAAGCCGCAAAGTGCATATCCCCGTGCAGTTAAACAGCTAAGCAGACGGGAAACGCCACGAGCAATCAGTAGCGGCGTCTGATTGCGATAACAAAACAAGTCGCAGTTAGTAAATGGGTATTTAAAATTAAAAGGGGTGAACAAGATTTTCCGCAGTATAAAGCTAGACTAGTGGTAAAAGGTTTTGAACAAGATGACATTTTAGACTTTTATGTTCCTATTGTGAAATTGTCAACTGTTAGGCTGTTTGTAATAATTGCGACTAAACTTAACTTACCAATATTTCAAATGGATATAACAGGTGCTGTATGGAAACATTAATGAAAATGTATATGTTTGTTTGCCAGAAGAAGCTTACTCAGGTGATAATAAAATTGTAAAATTAAATAAATCGCTTTATGGTCTCAAAAGTTTACCAAAATATTGAAATATGACATTTAATGATGTTATGCTTAAAGATGGTTTTTTTTAGATCAAATTGTGATTCATGTCTGCATACTCATCATCATCATCATCACCAGCTCACTATAAGTCCCCACCGAGGGGCTCGGAGCCTACCCCAACTTAGGGGTGTTTAGGCCATAGTCAACCACCCTGGCCAAGTGCGGGTTTGGTTGACTTCACACATATCATTAAATTTCTTCTCAGATATGTGCAGGTTGCATCACGATGTTTTCCTTCACCGTAAGAACGTCGGATAAATGTACATATGTAAATCGAAAATCGAAAAACACATGTACACATGTACACAATGTACACAAAAGTACATGGCGGGATTCGAACCCAGGACCTGCAGATTGCAAGTCAAGTGCTTAACCCCTGAGCCACCGACGCTCTCTCGATGTCTGCATACAAAGTGCACCAACTCAGATCAAATTTATATATTGTATGTTGATGTTATCCTAATCTTTGGAACTAATGATATTTTAGTAAAGCAGGTTGGAGACATGTTTAATCAGGAATTTAAAATGAAAGACTTAGGTTTTGTTACTGAACTGAGTCAAAGGATGTGTTTGGAGAATGTACTTAAAAGATTTAAAATGGAAAATTGTAAACCAATGTACACACCTATAGTTCAGAATATTAATTTGAAGATTTTTCATGATAATAAAAATAGTACAGTAGAAAAGAATACTGAAAAGTTGTGTCGAGAAATAATAGGGTGTCTAATGTATGCAGTATCCGGCACTAGACCTGATTAGTGTTTTACCATTTCTTTATTAAGTAGATATCAAAATACTGCAAATAACATGTTGTTATAAATGTTATAAATTGGTTTATAAATGTAAAGATAACAATTTAGAGGGGTACTGTGATGCAGACTGGGGGAGGGGCGATCTTAATGATAGAAAATCTACTACAGGCTGTTTGTTTAAATTTTCTGATTGTTTAGTTTCCTGGAGATCAAAGAAGCAATTGTCTGTAAATTTATCCTCCACAGAATATGAATATGTTGTCATTAGTATGGCAGCCAGTGAATATAAAATAAAACAAATATTAATATGTTTTATGATTTTAACATAAATAATGTATGTCCAGTTCATATTTACTGTGATAATCAGTAGGCCATATCTGTTGCCTGCACTGACACTGAAACGACTTAAACATATTGATATATGTTATCATTTTATAAAAGAATTAATACATAATAAAAGGATGTTTTTAAAATATGTTAAAACGAGTGATCAACCTGTAGATATGCTCACAAAGTCTTTAAACAGGGAAATGTTGACTCGTTTCTTGGATAAATGTGATGTCATAATAAAGATGGTTTTTTTTTGGGGGGGTGTTAAAAATATACCAATATAATTTCACCTGTGAGTAATAATTTTAGATATTGAGGTGGCAACACTATATTTTTGTTCTAGAATGTTGTAATTTAAGTTGGTTCGTGTGTCTATTAACCCTTTAACCGCCAGAGTCGGATTAATCCGACCAATGTTATCGTGTCCATTTCGCCTAGGTCGTATATATCCGACAAAATAGCTGTGTTTGTTTTTAGTGGCTTTTCCGACTCGTCATGTTTTATATTGCCTTAAACATGTTATTATATGAAGATTTAATACATAAAGCAATCATTTGTAATGTCGTACACTTTTGGTTCGTACTAAAAAGCCATATTAAGAAGTAAGAAGTTCGGTGAAATAACTGATAATATTCTCTTGTAATTTCATTAGTGCCAAACGCCCGCGTCGGAGAAATCCGACACTAGTGTTGGGACATTATTCAAAGAGTAACATGTAAAAAAAAATGTACATCAAAGCAGTTCTCTTAATATTGACTTATTCAGAGAACAACAAATAAATTAATTACTAATAAATATTTCTTTACAATAGTTCTACATAGTTTTATTGAATTCTTCTGAAAATAAGCAAATAAGTTGTCAAATGTCGACAATTGTGAATGATAGTGTTCCCATCCCTAGATGACATGTTACGAATATCATTACGTCAGTTTGCCCAGCGCCACGGTCGGATAAATACGACCGCTTTAGACGTCATAAACGAGTTCTGGTTTCCAGAATATTCCATAGTGTTGTGATTGTGCGTGCCATTTTAGTTACGATGACTACAGCTGAAGAATTAATACGAATTCTGGAAGGTGAGGAAAATGAAGAATTCATACCAGACGAAGACTTTGATTTTGATGAAGAGGTAAGTAAGTCTTTTCGTGTAAAGTTTTACCTTACTTTCAATTCGATTAAACAATCAGTTAAATATATCTGCATCAAAAAACCTACAAAAAAATATTTTTGGGTTGCTAGTTGAGGAATGCTTTGTGTTGTTAGTATAGTATTACTTGGCCGAATTGAGTCGCACAGCAAAGAACAAAAGTAAGTCTGTCACACACGAGATACGCGGAGCGGCAACATCGCATTGTGCGGATTGTTGTAAAGTGCGTTCGGTTAGATAACGTCGTCCTTGGATTGCGCCGCGTAGGTATACTCGCCGAAAGGAGCCGGCGCCGACACAAAGGATGCCGCTCGCCGCATACAGACGCTTGGTATCCTGGCACATTATTTTTTTATTTTGCACATGATAAACTAATAACAGTAGGTTGATAGCTTAAGATATTTACGACTAGTATGTAAGTGATTCACGTTATATGTGAAAAATATATAGTTAACGTTGAATCTTTAATATTGTAGTAGGACTTAGGGTTGAGCTACATTTATGAGCATGGAATAGCATTTTTTCATCGCTCTATCCTTTTACAAGAGAATATTTTTAACTTCAATTATCAATTTCAATTATTTATTATGTTGTATCATTCCAGGTTCACACGGGCAATGTCGCAGCCACTGACATTAACTGGAATACGCAAATTTCTCCTCCGGTGTTAGAAGAATTCGATGAGTTTATTTGTGGAGTGTCGCCAGATATCGCATTAGATAGTGATTCCTCGGAATTACAATTTTTTGAAAAATTTTGTGATATAGACTTGGTGCAGAAAATTGTTGATTGTACGAATAAGTATCATCAACAATTCGTAAGACATACTGATCTCAGAGTGTATTCAAGGCTACAGCGATGGCAAGACGCGACTACTGAGGACATCTACATCGTATTAGCTTTAACCATGCTTTTTACTAGAAATAAACGCATAACAATTGAAGAACATTGGTCAACAGACCCTTTATTGCATAGCGCGGTGTTTCATAACACAATGTATCGAAATAGATATTGTTCAATTATAGCAATGTTATGCTTTTATGAAGTAACTGCAAGAGCCAGTGATACATCAAGGTTACAATAAATAAAAATGATGATCGACCACGCACGTGAAAAGTTCAAAAGCACATTTATGCCTGGTCGCAAATTATGTATTGACGAAAGTATTGTGCCATTCAAAGGGCGACTAGTTATGAAACAATACTTACCTAAAAAACGTAATAGATTTGGCATAAAACTGTTTGTTTTATGCGATGTCAAAACCGGTTACATAGTGGATTTCATAGTATACTGTGGAGTCGAAACTCAAGTTGAGCTCTTACAAAATTTAGGTTTAACTGGATCAGTTGTAAATGAACTATTAAAAGACTATTATTATTGCAACCGAGAATTATATGTAGATAACTGGTATTCCAGTCCTCGGCTTTTTCTTCATTTACATCAAAGGGGCACATACGCATGTGGCACCGTAAAGTCTAATAGGAAGGGAATGCCAAGCTTCGAAAGACTGAAACGTGGGGAAACCGCAGCTTACGCATCACCTCCGCTTTTGGCTCTTAAATGGCAAGATAAAAAAACAGTTTTAATGTTGTCGACGTTTCATGATGATAAAATAGTTCCATCAAACAGTGTAGACTACTCCACTGGGTTGCCCAAACTAAAACCACAGTGTGTAGTGGACTACACAGGAAATATGGGATCGGTTGACACTTCTGATATGATGACCAGTACGTTAGGCTGTATCAGAAAATCAAAAAAATGGCATAAAAAGCTGGGTTTCCATGTAATTGACATGTTTATGCTCAATGCTTTCTTTTTGTTTAAAATTATGAAAAATAATACAAACTGTAGTTTTGCTGATTTTCAGTTAAGCGTTATCAGACAACTAATAGAAAAATATAAACAACCTGCTATAATCCAGCCTTCTACATCACGCGGCATCATTGATCCTTTCCGATTTTTACATCAAGATTCCTTACAACATTTTCCTGTGAAAATACCAAACCGAAAATCGCAAAGGTGTAAAATTTGCGCATCAAAGAAAAAAAGATCTGAAACGCGTTTTATGTGCAGAAAATGCAATGTGTATCTGTGTGTAGATCCGTGTGCTACTGAATACCATAAAACTACAGGTACAACACAGCTATCGTTATCGTGATCCCACAGCACTAGTAACAATTTTGTGATTGGTTACTGCTTTAGAAAGAAACTGCACGGGGCGCGGCGGTTGGGCGACGACGCGATGTGGAGTTTATTTGTTTAAAGCGTTCAACAGTGACGAGCGTTTATTGTGAGGGATAGCGTAACTAAAATTACAGTGTGCAGAAGTTAGTTTTGATGGCTAAAATGGCGTCCAAGAGTAAATAATTAGTTAACTTTTGTATCTGTGTAAGGTAATTTATTACAAAACATTTACCTACTTTTGATTTTATTTTAGGAAAGATTGAAGAGAGCTAATCAATTTTAGCTGACTACAGCCAAGACGATGTAACAGATAGCCAAGATGTTGTTATCCCTGTCCAATCACAGTTAAGAAGTTGCGATAGTACACCAGATTTATACAGATCTATCGCAACGCAAACTCGTGTTAAAACAGCAACTGTAAGTACACAGTATGAGCAAACTTGTAATCCGATCAGAGAAACTGCAAGAATCTTAGCTGACGGCTATTTTAGGGGTAATGAAACTCTTAAAAATAAGTTTATAGAAAGTTACATAAATTTGGTATCTACTATAATTCGCTTGATCGATTCCGATTAAAATACAACCTTTTATTAAAAAAAACCGTATTTTTTAAATAACTGATTGATGTTCGATTTTTTATAATTATTTTTATAACGCTATGTTGTTAGATTTCAAGAAATTAATGCGTGTGTGTAGACAGGTACCCATATTTTGATTTTAAGTATATATTTAGAAATCATTGTGATCATGTTGTAACTTTTGTTCTCCTATACTGGCTGATTTATTGTGTAAGATTTTGATAGATAATTATTTGTTATTACTGAGGTTTTGCTGAAAAAATGCTGTTTGTACCTAAACCTGTTTTTAGAGTAGGCAGATAAGTACCTACCTAAATGTTGATTATTGAGCTACTGATTTATGTGAGGACGGAATTTATTCGGTACCTATCTATAAAGAAATCACTGTGATAATGTTATTAGTGTAAGTATAACTTTAGTTCTTTTTATTGTAAGTCAAGGACACATAAACCTTATAGCGAGACGTAAATTGCGAAAGCTATTGAAGAAATTTGACAGTTTTGTATAGCTTGGTTTGGCTGTCCTTGACTAAACTGCAGGCTGATTAGGAAATAAACGTACGACTGAATTATTATGTAAGTTTGTTATTGTATATATTTGTTATTGGGAAATTAAAAGAAGATTTCTGGACTGATTTTATATTGAGAATTAATAAATCATTAACAATATTTAATGGCTTTGCATTCAATTCTTTCTACTACCAAAAGTAAAAAAAATG
Organism: Papilio machaon; assembly: GCF_912999745.1. Classification (NCBI taxonomy): domain Eukaryota; kingdom Metazoa; phylum Arthropoda; class Insecta; order Lepidoptera; family Papilionidae; genus Papilio; species Papilio machaon. The sequence continues at coordinate 2,822,810 of NC_060013.1, read as the reverse complement.
TTGCCCTGGATTTAAGCACAGATTTATAATTAACATCGCGCTGCAACAAATTTCGATATTATTTATCGATATTTTAATAGGTAAACTACATACAACCCTCTTTGTAGTAGGTATTTTTTTCTGTTGTATCGAGCTGGGCGCTGGGGGCACGGCAGCTGATAAAATGCCAAGCGGTTAAAGGGTTAATAAAAGCACATTTCGCTGCATAAAACTGTGTATTATTTATTTTTTCACATCATTGATGAATTGGGCGATGACAATTATTTAAAAGATTACATAAGAACTAATAAGAATAGGCCAGGAAGAATGTCAGGAGAGACTGAGAAAAGTATAATTGACCATATAAAGCAATTTGAACGAGTTGAATCACACTATACTCGGAAAAAATAGCCAAAAGCAATATCTGTGTGAAATATTATTTATTTATTATTTATTTATTTATTTATTTATTTACAATACAATAAAAAAAAAACCTAAAATAGAACTATGTCCCACAAAATTATATAAAATAATTTGAATTTCTCTAAAATGCACCGACTATATTTAGAATGGATCAAACCACCAGTACAATCCAAACATACAAAGCAACTAAACGGCAATATGAATTAATATTTAATACGAAGTTTAACCTATCCTTTTATAAATCTAAAAAAGATTTGTATTTCACACAAATCTCAATTCCAAAATCAATATTCAATTTAGCAAATTTCTGATGATGTTAGAAAAGAACTGTTAAAAGCTAACTATGAAAAGCACTTGAAAGAAAAACAAATGGTAAGGCAATTAAATGAACAAGGAAAAGAACAATTTGGTTCAGATGACAGAGTTGCAGCATGTTTTGATCTGGAAAAAGTATTAAATATCACCCAAAGTGAAGTAGGCATATATAATTATAAACGGAAGTATCCTGTATACAATTTCACGATTTATAATATCTTAAAGAAGATGAACAGGTGCTATAGAAATAGCAAGTTGTCTTTGGTAATTTATCTAGGCACACGTTGAATGAGGAATAAGAAATACAGCGTGTCCGCCGGAAGAGTTTATACTTTGGATTTCGGTTTCGCCGAGTGGGAAGGCGGTGGAGCGGGGAGAGGGGTATCGTTCGACGCGGCATTGTTGCGGGTTGTTTAGTAGCCATGAGTCAGTGGACAGTAGCGCATCGCGCCTTTGCGGTCGAGGCGTATTTCGCAAACATATTCCATAATTCCGTCAATGTGGCTAGACGTAAGTTTTGTTCTCACTTCGATATCCGACGATTAAACGATGGCCCATCGAACCAATTGATTTGGGCGTGGGTAAAGAAGTTTCGAAAAACTGGATCAGTGCAAAATAAGCCTCGAGCTGGACCTTCAACGTCTGTTACTAGTCCTGAAAACGCAGAACTTGTAAGAAGGGAAATTTTGCAGAACCCGCGTAAGTCTATTCGGAAGATTGCAGCATCAACGGGTGTGAAAAAGACTTCAGTTCATAAAATTATTCGTAAACAATTAAAATTCCATCCATACAAGCTTCAAGTTACCCAGCAGTTGAAAGAAGATGATTTCATTAAAAGGAAGAATTATGCTGAAGTCATTCTGGAACGATTTTCCACTCCTACTCGATTATGTAACATCTTTTTTAGCGATGAGGCGCACTTTCATATTGGTGGGTACGTAAATAAGCAGAATATGCGATATTGGAGCGCATACAATCCTAAAGAGATCCATGAAAGGCCCCTTCACTGCCCAAAGACTACAGTTTGGTGCGCCATTTCTGGTAATGGGATTATTGGGCCTTATTTTTTCGGTAGAGGTGAAACTGTCAACGCTGAACGTTACTGCGCGATGTTGGACAACTTTTTTATACCGGAGCTGCATCAACATGTCAGTTACAATAATAGGACTCATTTTCAGCAGGATGGGGCTACCGCACACACCGCTAGGGTCACAATGACTAAGGTGAAAGAGCTTTTTCCCGGAAAATTAATTAGTCGATTTGGTGACATACCCTGGCCCCCTAGATCTCCCGATCTCAGTCCTTGCGACTTTTTTTTGTGGGGATATTTAAAATCTCGCGTATACAGTGATTCGCCATCAACAATACAGGCCCTACAAGCCAATATCGAACGCGAGATTGCGGCTATCAGTCCAGAACTTTGCAAGCGAGTTTTCACCAACATGAAGGAAAGATTGCAAGAGTGTGCGCAGCGAGAAGGACGTCATTTAAGTGGAGTTATCTTTAAAAAATAAAATCCGCGTTATTCTTCTGTAATATGATCAATAAATAACTTTGATAGTTCTCATGGTTTATTTTATTTTCATTCTTTAAGTATAAAATCTGCCGGCGGACACCCTGTATATCGTTTTATTCTGATTCATGTGCAGGGCAAAATCGAATCATGTTTTCTTTAGCGGCGAAGAAATACAACATAAAAATAACACAACCAAAACAAACAACCAGTTGCCGATCATTGAAATACAAGTTAGAATCAATTAAATCAAGTTAGTTTTAGTAAATAGGCAATATTTGCAAACAAGTTGTGAAGCAATAAAGGCTATTTTATTTAAGTACCTAGTTATGCAGCCAGTCCCTGACTCTATAACGCTCACATGTTAGGCACCGCGACAATCACGGGCTATCGCGAACGCACGCGAATTAGTTCTGTAATAAAACTAAGTCTTTCAACTAGCAACATTTTTCTCCTGTCAACATTAGAATATTTTCATTATGGAGGGTAATGTTTTACTCACTTTGGTTGAATACTATAAAAGAAGGCAGACAGAGATTGCGATTCAGTTTTGATTCAGAGAAAAAGTTGGTAAGCGATTATATAATTTCCATTAGTATCGGAAGTACAGTTTATATGCGATGTTACTGTGTCGTGTATGTATCACTGCGGTGAGCTGTTTGTTCATATTTATCAGAGAAATTTAGTCCGTGTGGATAGTGATGGCTGTAAGGAGTGGTGGAGGCCATTTGCGGGGTTCAAAACCCTTGCTTTAAGATGTTCATTTTATATAAAAATCGACGGGGTACGTAGGTAACTCGATTCAGTGACGGGTGCAGCCCGATTCAGAGTGATGATCGACGGGGTACGTAGGTACCTCGATTCAGTATCAATCAGATAATAAAATACGTGTGCACATGCGTGTGTAGGTACGTATATTCAGAGTAGACAATTCGTGACTACAGTAACGGAGGTGTAGTTCACGACACGGGCGGGCGACACTGACGCAGCTATTAGTTGTTTAGACTAGAGCTGGGTGCCGTGCATCCGTTGTAGCGATAAGGACCGTATCTTTAGGACCCATGTAATAGAATTAAGTTAGTTTGTAATAAAGCTGAGCTGAAAACATTCTTAATTATTCTTTTTAAAAACCTTCGGTCGTCTCCTCTTGTTTATAACAAACAAATATTTCAAAACGAAACGCATCTGTCAAATTTTAATTTTTAAGCTGTCAATTATCTGTTTAAATGTCCAGTTAAGAAACAAAAGATAAAAGAAAATCACGCTAAATTACATAAAACTCCGTTTGTAGACCTTTTTAATAAAAATGAATTCCCCGAATTAAACAAAAAAAATCCTAAAGATGCTGTTATGTCACTGGTTAAGAATCATGACATTAATATAATTTTAAATACAGTCATTAAAGTATTAACTCTTAATAAAACAAATGAACAAACCATCATATCTTCTCAGCTTGTTAAAGACGTTCTCATAGATACAAGGAAACCAAAATTTTATTATTATAACATTTAATATTTTATGGATCAGTTTAACATTATACAATTGAATGCACAGAGTTTAATTAAAAATCGCTTTCAATTTACACAATTTTTATATGAGAACAATATAGATGTTGATCTCGTATGTGAAACTTGGCTTAAAAATAGGCAAAATTTTAGGGTAAAAGGTTATAATATTATACGATTAGATTCAGGTAATGATCATAATGGAGTAGCAATACTTCTGCATAATAAAATTAGATTTCATGTTATCAATACATTCTCTGATATTCTAACGCCCTCTAGCCGACGCATTGGAAACGCTTCGTGTGAAGTTGTTTGCGTTAATTATCCGTAGTTGCGTCGGCTCAGGTACATTCAAAAATCACAAAGTCACGGCCATCTCTTGCTAATGTAAAAAATCATATGCATCATCCGCGCAGTCGTAATTATAAAACAAAGTTTTCTTTAGTTGATTGTGATTTCTATTAACCGTGTTATCTTACTTGCCTTCTGTATTTGTAAAACTGAACTGAACTGAAATGTGTGGTGTAAATAAAAGAGTAATTAGTTAAAAACAAAGTGTGTTAATTCCGGCAACGGACAACATCCTCAAAGGACACTCTCATCAAACCCCATACGTGTTCCCTTGTCGACATGACGCAGCCGGTAGTTCCCGGTTAAAAAGGGCATTAAAACAATCATCTTTGGCATGGTATCAAAGTGTCGGTATTTGTAAATGTATACTTAGGGTAGTCATAAGTAAAGTGATAATAAATCAGTCTGCATCTGAAGGTCGCGGTTTTATTACGTGTTCCCTTGTCGACAAAAGAGTAGAAGAAACTCTATGTAGCATTGGATAATATGTGAAAAGTAAACATGAACCCTGTGTTTTTGTTAAAGGTATAGTAATAATAGCAAAGCTATTGTTGGAATTTATGTAGATGATTTTTTTTTAATTTTATCAAAAAATAATTGTGAAACTGATGAAAAATCTAGGTCAAGTAAAGCAATACTTAGGGATGAGAATTAATGTAGATAAAAATGAAAAACCATATTCCGAATAGGAACGCCAAATACTCCTACAGTTGGTGTAACAGAAAATTGATCTTATAGAAAATCGTAGGACCGACGGCACTACTCAGAAAAAAAACGACGCGTGGGAGGACATAAGAAGCCAATTTAACAATTCTGATAATGTGTCTCATAAAGTAAGGTTCAAGTATTTCTATCTGTGCCTTTCATTAATGTCCACTGAATCTTTCCGAAGATACCTTCAAACAAATCTCGTGATATCTTCCAAACTATTTGTCAGATTGTTTATTATACTGTAAGATAAATTGAAATAAAACTAAAAACTCTTGATAAAAACACATTTATTTGGATAAGAATCATCAAATTCACGGTTTAGCATGTCGTCGCAGTGCAGGACGCATTCCGCGTCATGCCGCCTTAAATTACGTCATCCGTCGCGCCCTTGCCTCTTCCGGGGTGCCAGCAGTGCTCGAACCTAATGGCATCACCCGGGACGATGGCAAGAGGCCCGATGGCATGACGCTCATCCCCTGGAAAAACAGGCGGTCGCTAGTGTGGGATGCCACATGCGTGGACACTGTTGCCCCATCCCACGTGAGAGCGACCGCTTGCAAAGCCGGTGCAGCTGCGGCGACAGCCGCAACCAATAAAAGGCGTAAATATGCAGCTTTGGGAGAGCCGTATATATTTGTGCCTTTTGCCGTGGAGACCTTGGGGCCTTGGGGTGCGGAAGCCCGTCAGCTGTTCAAGGAGATTTCCGTACGCCTTATCGACGTCTCAGGGGATCCAAGGGCTGGCGCGCATTTCAAACAAAGGTTGAGCCTGGCCATTCAACGGGGAAATGCCGCCAGTCTCTTGGGCACCTTACCCTGCGAGCGCAGCGATTTGGGGTCGATTTTTTACATAATCTTGTTTTTATTCTTAGTTTGGTATAAGTATATAGTTTAGTTTAGTAGTTTTAACATATTATTCATAGTTTTTAAATAAATTTATATTTGATTTACTTTATAAATAAGGCTTACTTCATTTTGAACTGGTTGTTAAGTTTGATTTTAATTTTAAGGAAGGATATGACAATCTTACTTAATCACAATAGAAGAGTTAACTTGTCAGAATCATCATTATTATTAATTAATATAAAAACCTAAAATTAAATTAAATATATTATACATATTCATTTATTTCACTTATTCATATATAGTACTTTATACAATTTTAAGTTTAAGCAAAACGAATATTTAGCATTACTATTATTTATTACTACAAAACAATTACTGAAATTATCAGTTGTTATAAATTTTATCCTACTTGGTTTAAGGTCCAAATGATGATGATGATAGCCCATATTGGCAGCGAAAAAGCGGTAGATTTATAGAAGTTGCAGTTCATGTGGTTGAAGAAGAGGGAGATAAGCCAGAGTCTGATGAGAAGACCTCAACCCCACCCCAGGACATTCAACTAACAAAAAGCCCAAAAAAAATAGTACATCCACAATAAACAGAAAAAGTAAATATTTCGAAGCTTCGAGAGATTCTCTAGAAAATTTAAAAAAAAAAAGATCTGGTGAGAACAGAAATTTCTAAAATTAAACAAGAAATAAAACAGGACGAGGAAAAATATAGAATGGAGATGGAAATTTTAGTTATGAAGAGAGAATTGTTAAAAATAATTAAACAAATAAATGGTCTTTATTCACTGCCTTGCTTCAAACTTTACTCAAAATTTATCAACACCCTGTTTGCTTACATTAAGGTAAGCTTTTACTTTGTTTTAATATTAACTTAAATTTAAGTTATAACATAACACATGGATCAATAAGTCCCGAGACTAACCCAGAGATGGCGCTCGTAGTAAACCAGTAACCAGGTCTTTCTAGAGTACTAACCTTTGCTTGAAATGTGTCAAAATTTTAAGTCGATCGGACCAGAAACAGCTGAGTTATCGAGGTTGGAGTAAAGTCGTTTTGTAGTTTGTTTAAAAAATGGAAAAAAAAACGAGTTTCGTGTTCTAAAACAAATGAATTGTTTTTTAATGGGTAAAAACACCGTGCAAGCGAAACAATGGATTGAAAAATGTTACCCGGACTCTTGTCCATCAAAAGCAACGATTTGTCGGTGGTTTGCCGAGTTCAAACGTGGTCGTACCGACACAAATGACGCGGAACGCTCGGTTAGACCTGTGGAAACCGTTACACCGGAAAATGTGAGTGAAGTGACAAAAATTGTAATGAAAGATCGTAAAATGAAGCTCCGTGAGATTGCTGAGATGACACAGATATCATATGGAAGTGTATTTACTATCCTCCATGAAAAATTGAGCATGAAAAAGGTTTTTTCCAAGTGGGTGCCGTGATTGCTTTCGATGGAACAAAAACAGCAACGAGTCGATGATTCAGAAAGCTGTTTATCGCTATTTACACGCAACAAAAAAGATTTATTGCGTCGTTACGTGACCATGGATACATCACTACACTCCAGAGTCGAAGCGGCAGTCATCTGAGTGGAGCACAGCTGGCGAAAGCCGTCCGAAGCGTCCGAAAACGCAGCAGTCAGCTGGCAAAGTCTGGGGTCAGTTTTTTGGGATACGCATGGCGTGATTTTCATTGACTACCTCGAAAAAGGTAAATCGATTTACAGTGATTATTATATTGACTTGCTGGTGCGTTTGAAGGAGTAAATCGCAAAAAAAACGACCGCACGTGCAGAGAAAAAAAAGTCCTTCTTCACCAAGACAATGCACCCTGCCACAAGTCGATGACAAAATGGCAAAATTGAACGAATTGGGCTTTGATCTGCTTCCCCACCCCCCATACTCGCCAGATTTAGCCCCCAGTGACTACTGGCTCTTTGCTGATCTTAAAAAAATGCTCCAGGGAAAAAGATTTGGCTAAAATGAGGAGGTCATCGCTGAAACTGAAGCTTATTTTAAAGCGAAAGGTAATTTTTTTATAAACATGGTATTGAAAAATTGGAAAAGCGTTGGAACGAATGTATCACCCTCATATGTATTATGTTGAAGAATAAAAAAAAATTTGCAAAAAAAAAATGTTGTTTTCATTGTTAGTCTCGGGACTTATTGATCCATGATTTATTTTGAAGTTTGGCAAAATTTTGTTTGAAGTTGGTTTTGAAAATTCTTCGTAGTTTGGCAAACTTTGAAGTTTATTTTGTAAATTTTTAAAGTTTTGTCGAAGTTTTTTGAAATTTTGTCGAAATTTGTTGAGGTTTAGTCAAAATTGGTTAAGGTTTGCGATATGTCAGTGACTCGGTCACAGAAAAATATGCCTCTCCGGCCTCCGTCGGTGTCCCCTACGAGGCACACGACGACCGTAAGCGCAAATATTGAACGGTCGGGAGGTTCTTGCCTATCGGCAATTTCGCAAAATACATGTATTGGTGCTACATCGACAGAAGTGGCGACTGCAAGTACGGCAATGTCCGCTATGTCCGGACCAATGAATATGGGTGCCGTACGACGACAGACTACTGAGCAACAGAACTCAAAGAATATGGCATTAGTCCGGAGTAACTACAGCCGAGGCATTAACGAGACAAAGCTGTCGGTCAAAGTCTGTGAGGTCAACAAGTTCGTCGGCGAGAAGACGCGAGTTATTGGCCAAGGAAAGGTTGCCTCGGGCGGAAGTAAATCTCGCTCGCATAGAGTTAGAGCGCATACAATGCGAGGAGGAGGAATGTTCGGCTGAGGTCCCGGGCGATAATATGTCCCGGGTGGAAGATTGGTTGCAGTCACAACACGGTGATTGTCAAGAAGAAAAACAGTCATGTAATGAACATTCCCCTCAGGAAAATAAAGCCGCCGAGCAAGAATGCAATTCGACAAAGAAAATTACGTCGGAAGTAGAAGCTCTTACAACCGCAATAAAAGAAGCAATGTCTACAAGAGAATGTTCATCAGCGCTGCCACAATTTGTTTATGAATTGCCTTTTTTGACGGCAATATCGAAGAATGGCTGGCCTTTAAAATTGTATATGAAGACACCGCTTCTATGTTCAGCAATGTACAAAACATGGCGCGGTTGAGAAAGGCAATTAAGGTAAGCGCTAGAGAAGCAATTAAAAGTCAATTATTCTCAGAGGCAGGCCCAGACCAGCTGTTTCGGCTGCGGAAAATACTTGGTAGCACTTTAAAAAAGGCACTACCTACCACCGCCTGGGACAAGCTCCCAAATGGGTGACCGGTGATAAAAACAAAGGGAGAACCTTGTCTTGCGCCTCGCGGCACGCAACTCGGACCCACCTTGCGCCGGTAACACCGATCCAAGACTGGCAAAAAAGGGGTTAGCCAAAATGATTATTACGACCAACAAGAAGGAAAACGTCGTCCAAGAAATACACCAATAAAATGTGAAATTCCTCGGGGACAGTCTAATAGGTGCGTGTGGTCTCGACAGAGGTTGAGATGCGACTGAGCTGGTAACGCCGAACGGCGCCGTATTTATAAGCGCGCTAAGGCCATTAGGAATTTGGTAGCGCTCGGACCACAGTTTGTTTAGACTGACCCTTTGGTGCTGTATTTATTGAAAATCAATACATAAGAATATTTACAAATTATACGTACTTCAACAAATAATTAAATACACAAAGATTGAAGTACGTCCTTACAAACATGCATGAGTACCTTCAAGACAAGTTACTTGAATACAACGATTATCTTAACGCTTGTTACATATATGCCTATAAGGAAGATCGCCGACGCAGCAGTGCGTTGACTTCGCCGCGACCCACTTAAGTGGACACGAGGCGCTGAGGCAGCATTGGCACCGATATTTCATAATTATTAATTGTAATAGATTAAGCAATTCCTTTCCTGACTTCGGAGGGAACGTAGCATAGTTAGTAATAAGTTTTAATTTGTAATTTTTTATAATTAAATTAATTATAAGAATCAATCTCGGTTTTTTTTGGAACCTTCGGCTGTGGCAAACATAATTCGCTAATTTACCTTTATATTACAACATGACACATCGATATTAACCATATACACAAGAGACATTTTAAAATATCAATAATGATCATATTATTTCACATAACACAATAAACTATGGTTCATAAAACATTCCAAAATAGTATCTTTATCTAACATTCTTAATCTAAATAATATTTACAGAAAGAACCATGGTATAGAATCACACGCATGTTACACGTAACGAACAATAACATAAAATTCACATATGCGTTACAAAAGTTACAACAGCAACACTATTCATTATAAACATACTTTTTACAAGTCTAGATTAATTAAACAACTTATACTAGAAACATTTCAGAAAGTAAACGATAAACATGATTACATATAGGGAGAGAAATATCAAACGTAACATATATATTGCTGAGTATAGAGAAATAGCGAGGTAATATTTAAAACACAATAATCAGTTACACTTAAAACTTATAACCTATACGTACAACATCGAACCATTCTGTAAAAATAACATAAAATAAGAAACTTGTTTAAAACATTACTAGTGTGGCGATGTACACTACTATAGACGACTTCCACGATTTACACGCACTCCTATTCAGCACTGGCACTAAAGTTGAAAATTGTGGCGACACATACATCACATACTAATTTCACATTATCACATATTTATTAATTACTTTATCGGCATTCCGTCCTTTTTCGATCGTCGACATTTGGTCTCACGTTTCTTGCACATTGCAAGCCATTGTCAGGATTAGGTGCAATAAACTTAAAATTATTTTATGGTTCTCGCAGCGCGGCCGTTCTTTCGAATCTATTGTTTAATTTCCAGAAATGTTGAATTTGTTTTCGTTTGACATTTTTAAGCCAAAAATTCCTTGCTCTAATGACTGTCATAAAATAGCCAATCTGCAGTTCTATTGTTGTAAGGAAGGCACATTTCGTTTCTCGTATTTTTAAATTTGCTTTACTGGTTTATTGCTCAACTACACTAACTACAGAAATGTTTTGATCTCGCATTCTATTCGATGTATTAATTTTCTATAATTCTAAATAAACATATTCGTCGCCAACAACATAAATCCTAATCCAAATAAATGTGTTTTTTGTCAGGTGTATTGCGCACTTACGGAAGAACTTTCTTCGTGGCGTAAACCCGACTGTTTCTAAACATCGGACTGTTATGTGAACTTCCAGGTCATCTTGCAACAAGGTCATATATTTCAAAATCAGGACCTATAATTGTCTAAAATTAACAAAAAGGTACCCTTTCCTGTTTCTATATACTTCTGAGTGTACAATACCTCTTGGTCTAACAATTTCTACATGTGTGCAGTCTATTGCTCCTATAATATTGTTCAGGCCATTTAGGTTATTAGTGCTACCCAATTCGTCAGATTTTTTACAATATGTAGGTGGGTCGGAAAATGTATAAATTGCGGTAAAAGTTGACTTAATAATCTTGATACTTTATTTATGATAACGCACGCTGTAAATTGGCTCAAGCCCAATAAATCGCCACACACAGTCTACAACAGAAAGTATAACCGTATATATGGTTACCATATTTTATAAAACTAAAATTTATTTCATCTGAAGTCAGTGTAGGTCTTTGGTTTGCAAAATACTAGAGATGACACAAAGAGAATATTGTTTTTTTTTTTGAAAAATGGATAGTACCTGAAAACATCCAGTAAAACCTTAATGCAATTAGTATTTGTATTTCTGGTGGGATGGGTAATCCTCTATTATTATTGTGGCTTAATTTGTCACCAATCAGAGGTAGAATCACATTTTTCACAACGATTTTTGTGAAACGATACCTTAATTTAAATTGTGTATCACTTAACTTATATGGGTCCTGATTATAATTGTTTCGTGCATATAGTTTAGGCTTGCATAGTGCAACATTATCCAGAGCTGATGTTCCAAGTCTGTCATCGTTGTCGATTCTAGAGAAAATAATATCTATCCGTTCAATTCCATCCATCGGGAAATTCATATTAGTTCGTAAGCCAACAACAACAACAAAATTAAATAGGTTATAGGTTTGACGTTGTCATTTACTCTGTCAAGTCAAATAATCTCGTTCCGTTCTACCGTTTACACTGACCAAATCTTAGCCAAGAATGATAATAAATTCGAATCTGAGATAAGTCTAAGCAAATGCTAAGATCATTTTACTAAGTACATTAAGATACTAAGTCAAGTCGGAGCTAAGTCCGAGTACCGACTATAAATTTCAGCCTTAGTATCACATTCATTGGAATTATGCTAAGAGAATATTAAAACATCTATCAAAAACTAAAAATTATTGTTTGAGATACTCCAAAAAAAAGTGGAGAGTTCCAAGGTTTTGTAGATGCTGATTGGGCTAGCGATACCATAGACGGACGGTCACATAATGGATTTTGTTTTGTAAAGTGTGGATCTGCCATTTCTTGGGAAAGCAAGAAGCAAAGAACGGTAGCTTTAAGTAGTTGTGAAGCTGAGTATATGGCTTTATCAGAAGTTTGTAAAGAAGCCATACACGTGCAGAATTTAGAGTTAGAAATAACAGGCAATTGTAATAAGATAGTGAGTGCTGTATAATGATAATGAGAGTGCTTTAAAACTGGCAAACAACCGAAATTCAATGCGATTGCGGCAAAAGCTACATAGGAGAAACGGGGCACAACATTAATACCAGGCTCTCAGAGCACATTCGTTGCGTGCGCAAACTGGACAGCAACACGTCAGCGGTCGCGGAGCACGCCCTTACCTCCATCTTCTCATTACATTAGGTTTGATCGAGTGAAAGTCTTGGCTCGTGACAAGAACTTTGTTTCACGTAAGTTACTCGAAGCCATAGAAATCGGACGTCGATCTAACTTTAATAGAGATAAGGGTTGGTCTCTGTCTCCGGCGTGGGAACCCGTATTGTCTTCAAAATAAACACTCGCCCTGAAGATGGCCCCCGGAGGGTCCGAAACTAGTCGGTGCTGTCACCGGACGATCACACGTGAGTTAAGTCGTTCGTAATTACATACTTCATTTATGGCGTGCCAAATAGAATCAGTGCCAAGTCAAGGAGTTTGTGCATTCACACTACCACGGGGCGCCACTACTTTTTTAGAACTTAACACTTAACGTTGTTTAAAATCATTACCAACGCGCCAACCGACAAAATCATCGCCTATAACACAAAAATGGCGATGAGAAACCGAGACGCGGCGATCGTAGAAGGTCTCCTAAAAATGAGAAACACTACATCCGTCGCCACAGTTTAAATATAAAAAAAAACAAGTTATAGTATAAGTAATTTAGTTAGTAAGTTTAGTATTGTAATTGGTTAAAAAAAATATAATTAAGTTAAATTATATGTATTAAGCAGGAACAAACAATGTAGCACAGGGATATTAATAAAAAAAAAAAAAGATAACTAAAACCTGTGCAGAAAAGAGTACGGACCAAGCGTCTGTAGATGTGATTTTATAAAAAAAAAAAAATCATTACCAAAAATTGTAAAATCATTATTACACGCAATTAAGCTATCAGAAGAAGAAGTTTTATTTTAAATCCAAACACGCCCTTCAACTTCAAAGGATTGACAAAAATTCTGGAGTGTTGCTGATGAAACAAGTGCAAGCTAGTTTAAGTTACGATAAATAGACTATTATTAAGGTTTTAAATTTAAGCACTATACAAGAGGAATTAGAATTTAATATTTTAAAATTTGGTTTAAAGTCTGTAATTATTTAACGGTACTATTTAAGCCTTTTTGTATGTAATGTTAGTTTATTTCCTAATTGTATATGGCTGTTCAGTATCTTAATAAGTAGATAATTAAAAAAAAGTTAGTTTAACACAGCGACAGGTTTTGATTGACACATTTTATAGACTCTCTAATCAAGAGAACCAATGGCTGTATAAAACTAGACACATTAAAATAGAAAATATTAATAGAATAGAATGACTCCAGAACGCAAAAATAATCGTACTCAAACCATCAGATATTTTTCCACTGGACGGACGGTTGTCTGTAAAAAGTTTTTCGTAAATAAATATTGGCGTAACTATGATTTATACTGCTATTGAAAAGGTTAAATCAGATGAATGTTTAGATGATAAAAGAGGGAAACATGTACACAAATAGACCTCGTAAAACAAGCAGTGTGTTATATATACGCCTACAAGAAACATCGCCGACGCAACAGTGCGTTGACTTCGCCGTGACCCACTTAAGTGGACACGAGGAGCTGAGGCAGCATTGGCACCAAAATAAACTAAACTGGTTAGTCCTGCGCATTGGCGTCGGGATACAAATGGAAATGTCATCCGTTGGTCTAACGTGATGATGTTCACGTTACGCCATCACAACCAGGGAAGATTTATTACGAATACGATGTTGATGGACAATATTTGGAGTTAGACACCTTACACTCAACCCAGATTAGACGACGGGGACGAAAATCTAAGTCGGGCTCACCGACTGAAGATAATCACTGTAGAGCTGGCTTATCATCAGCCTATTCCAATTGTGGTACTCTGTTTTTACTATTTAGAGACGGTTTAGATTACAGAACAATGAGACAGTTATAGAACTTCTTAGATGACCAAGTAAATAATCATTATATAGTATTATACTATTCTATTTTAAAAAAATTACCGCAATAATCTCGTAACTTGATTAAATTCATCTTTATAATTCAGTAAAGTAAGCACTCGTTTTGAAAAGAGTGGTTCAAATCAGGACAGAAAACGCAGTGGTAAGCCCCGTGTAACTTCTAAAGCAGAGGATAAGTCCCTAATTATCATGTCTAAAATGAATAGGAAGCTTACAGCACCGGATATTCAAATGTGGTTAAATGAAAGTCATGGTAAACAGATATCAGTAAGCGTTGTAAAGGAACGCTTACAAAAAGCTGGCTTAAATGGCAGAATTTCTACAAAGAAACCACTCTTGCGACGCGGAAATAGAAAGAAAAGACTAGACTGGGTCCTTGTACATAAAGATTGGACAGTAGAAAACTGCAAACAAGTCCTGTGGACTGATGAGTCCAAATTCGAAATGTTTGGACAAAAGCGAAGAATTTATGTTCGTCGCGGATCTTCAGAAAAAATGCATCCGGATTCTATAACTCCAACTGTTAAACATGGAGGTGGGTCTGTGATGGTGTGGGGGTGTTTTTCAAAAGCTGCAGTTTAAGACAAAACTAATAAAAAGCTTAAAAAGGCAAAATAATAGATTGAAGGAAAAGTATGCGACTCTTAAAGAAGTAATACAAGAATTAAAGAAAAGACGATTTGTTGATGAAGGGGTAGATGACGAGCTATCCAAAGGTGTAGAAAATAAGGAGGATGTAACGAAAATACTATTTTCTAAAAGAAAAACTCCGTTTTCCAATTTTCCGCCAGCCCTCAGAAAATTTGCTTTGACATTACACTTTTATTCGCCGTCAGCCTACAAATACTTACGTGATAAATTTAAGAAAACTCTGCCGCATCCTCACACACTGTACAGATGGTACGAAAGTATACACTCTGAACCAGGATTTACATCAGAAGCGTTTGCAATTCTTGAAGATAAAGTGTCAACATCACATTCTTCATCGCTTTTGTGCTCTTTAACAGTTGATGAAATGGCCATCCGTCAGCAAAAAAATTGGATATGGGCATTGGATTCAAGGTGTCTGATGCTAAGGCAACCCAAGCTTACGTATTCCTGCTAGTTTCGTTAGATGAGTCTTGGATCTTGTCGATCCGCGAAAACTAAGTGCGGCGATAAGTACAGTGACTGTTCTAGTACGGTGCGGTGTGTAGGGAGTGTGTGTTTCGGCCATTTCTGATTCATCATCCCCGGGTTACGCGGCTATAGCGCGAAACCTGACTCAATTCATCGTGAACGGCTGTAATCTACGGTCCCATATCGAAGGGAAGAAGACCAATTCTATAAATTGGTGAAGTATTTTTATAATTTGTTTTGTGGGTGAT
Source organism: Papilio machaon (assembly GCF_912999745.1). Lineage (NCBI taxonomy): Eukaryota > Metazoa > Arthropoda > Insecta > Lepidoptera > Papilionidae > Papilio > Papilio machaon. Next base: position 2,807,150 of record NC_060013.1, on the reverse strand, counting down.
TCTACATTCAAAACCACTCGCCATTTTTGTCGTCTCAGCGGGTAGGCGTATAAACCATAGGGAAGTGCCATCTATAGTCTAAGGTGACGTCCGGCCGCCCGCTGACAGAACCATTCGTTGTACGAATCATTCGACTGTCAACTCTGTGGGCGCAACTGACAGAAACTGTCAAAATGACGGATGACATCTCGCTCGGTTTGTTTAGATTCGTTTCGCTGCGTCATATCTTCGAGTTCAAACAATAAATAGTGAATTATTGTGTGGTGTTCAGCGAAAAAATCAATATTGTAAAATGTCTAATGAGGACCTGAAAAAATTGCGTGCTAAAAGAGGCACTCTCAAGGCCATAATAACGAGGATTCAAAATTACGTTATTGATCCCCTAAACTTAGCTTCCGCCGGTATAGACTTATTACAGACACGAAAAGAAAAACTCGTGAATACATTCGAAGATTACGAACAGGTCCAATTAGACATTATATGTTTAGACTCTTCAGATAATGAAGATATTTCGGCTGTCGAAAATACGTAATTTGATGTTGTTTCAAAAATAAACCAAACCTTGAAGGATTTGAAAAGCAGTGAAGTCTCTTATTCAAGTAATATTTCAACTTCGAAGTTACCACACATTGAAATTCCATCATTTGATGGTAAGGACTTCATCAAATTTAAACCCTTCATGGACCTTTTTATAGCAGTTATTGACAGTAACAAGGCATTGTCTAATGTGTAAAAGCTTTTTTATTTAAGAAAATATTTGAAAGACGATGCTTTAGCTATAATAGTAAACTTACCAATTTTTAATGAATCTTACCCTGAATGTTTAACTTTATTAAAGAAGCGGTTTGATAACAAGGCACGATTGATTTCCAACCACATAAATATACTTTTAGATTTCCCTCATATAGTAAAAGGGACAGCCTCCGCTATACGGTTGCTTATCTCAGAAGTTCAACAGCAGCTATATGCTCTAAAAAAATTAAATCAAACCACGATTGTTTATTTCAACATAGTGGTATCGGAATTGCATATTTTTTTGTTCAGATTCTGACTGGGGAGATGAAAGCTAATCTGATTGAAATTGCTTTAAAAAATGTCACGATGTTGGCGTCAAAGTAGCCTCTTTAACATTCGATGGTTACAAAACTAATATAAACTGTATGAAAATCCTTGGTTGCAAACTCGATAATCATTCAGACATGAAGATTATTTTTAAACATCCTTGTGCTGATTACGAAGTTGCTGTTTTGTTAGATGCTTGTCACATGGTCAAGTTAGTTCGAAACACATTGGAATTAAAAAAGGAAATATATCATCAAATGGAACCATATTGTAAGGTTGGTAAAAAGCCTGATGTACGAAATACATAATATATGGAGGAATTTAGGGGCCGTCAACGTATATCTATAACACCCAAAGAGAGGAAAGGAAAGGATGCAATGATAATAAGGATAAGCAATGTAATCGATGTTTGGATTGTCTTCTTTTTAAAAGCAAGCAAAGCTTTCGAAAACAATGCAGAACAATGTATCTGGTAGAAAAGTATTTGTGTCTGCTCCTCGCAGCAGAAGGTTAAAGTGTATAAAAGTGGTTCGTGTGACTGCGGGAGATCTTCTTTGGACTGTTGTTTTTGTTATTTTTGTTGTTTTTATTTCTAGAAATAATTTTAAATCTATTTTGACTTTAAGTTTGTGCCTACTGTTTGTTTGCTTTCTTAATGTTAAGTCTGCACAGTTTACAAGAAGAAAACAACCTGCATTTGGGCAATATGTTGACTCCGCGTCATATCAACTTAAGAAACGAAATAATGAAGGTAAAACTAGCTACACAGTTGCTCTGCTCCAAGGAATTGAAAATAGATACATTTTAAGTCTGAGGCCACTGTTCGGTTCATAAAACTGATTAACTACTTGTAGTCGGGGGGCCAGGTACATTTTCGGTTAATTATTTCTTCTCGAGCGAAACTGCGTAAAATACGTAAGGGACTTATAATACGAGTATAAATACTCGATAATTAAGCGTGCATATTTAACATCAGTTTCAATAGGCTTTAAAAACACTCGCTATTTATTGCAAAAAAATTCCAAATGAACACTACACGGTTTTTCTCGCTCTTGACAATCTGTTATTAAAATTCTCTCTCTCTCTCTCTCTCTCTTGATTCAATGTTCTTTGTGGATATGGACGCATTGGATACTCTTTAAGATGATAAGCTTCATCGGCCACTATAACATATGGATGGACAAGATGGAGGGGTTAAGGCCACCGATTAATCTCACATTATCGGGGTCATCCGAGAACTTATATATTTTTTAAAGAAAGTTCTTAAACTATATAGAAGCCGCGGGGCTAACAGAAAAATCAGAAGAACGAAAAATAGCGTTATTTCTGAACTTAACAGGCGCTGACGCAATAGACGTTTACATGACATCAATGAAAAAATTGAAGATAAAAAGTTTAGAAAAACTATTAGATCAATTTGAAAAACATATAAAACCTAGTAAAAACATAATTGCCAATAGATACAAATTTTTTAACATGGCACAAGGAGAAGGGGAGACGTTCGAGCACTGTCCCAGAACTGAAAAAACAAGCCAAACTTTGCGAATTTATGGAAGAAGACAGACTTATGAGGGAAATGATCGTGATTGGGATAAAGTATTTCTAGTTTTTGCCTAACTTTAGACCTACGTAGGTTTTAATGCACAACAATACCTCTTGTTATCGTATCTCCTTTTTAAAATGTTCCATGCTTCTACATAATTCTCCAGTTACCGGTACTCCTTTAAGCAATATTTCTGCCTCTCCTGACAAGCTACTTTTGAGATAGTGAAGCTTCTGCACGTCGTCTAAGTTTCTATTGTTATGAATCAAGGATGTAAACAAATCATAAAATGACTGCCATTCAGTATAATTACCAGAAAATGTCGGTATTGTAATACGTAGTAGCTTGACATCTCCACTATAGCACTTAACATCGTCTTCTTGCTTAAAGTTGTATTCTTCTCTCGATGCGGATGGCATGGGATTCAATTTTTGTAAAGTTGTGTTCAACTCACCTTTGTAAATATAATAATTTTCTTCCACATTACTATAGACATCTTCTTCGAAATACTCAAGTTGCGATCTATTACTTTTGTCCATCTTAGTTATATAATTTGATCATAGTTGCTTGTAAAATTACTCCAATATAGCTCTAATGTATTTAGTCTTGCTTCCATATAAGACATTGTAATTCTTTCACGGGGCAACTTCTTAAAATTTATTTGAGCTTTTAAGAGTTTGCTTAAGTTCTTCTTGTAATTCTATCAGTTGAACAGTCTCCATTTTTTCTTATAAAATATGCGGCTCGAATCGGACCAAAATGTCTAAGGGATTAAATAAAAATTCACTTTTTTGAAAAAATGTGTGAACATTGTATTATATATGAATAGGAAAGACTAAGACAAAAAATATTTGACATTGATATTTACAAAATTATAATTTGCTCCTTTTTCTTTGTGACAACGAACTAAAAACTATAAAAACTCCTTAGAAAACATGATTTATCATCTACTCCGCCTCGAGATAAGAAATAAGGCCCCACGGATTTCTATCAACACCTACGATCAATTAATCGAGTCTGCGCGATGTATAGAACAGGTGCTTAAGGAATGAAAGTCAAATATTGATAACAAGTTTCCCCTTCGTGCCGCAAAGCCATCAACCAGTGTACGATGTGGTTACTGTAATAAACCAGGCCACACGTTTGACGAATGCCGAAAGAGATTAAAGAAAGAGAAGGAATCTGCTTATCTGACATCAAACCAGATGCAAACCCAAGCCCCATCACCATCACAGCCCAGATTCTCCTGTTACTCCTGGCGCGCCAGGAGTTGTCCGTACCAACTGCCCCAACTGTTCTGGCAAAACTTCAAAGACAATTAAAGAAGAAGTTGGTTTCTGTGCTTTTTCTGCTCACATCGAAGCCAAGCCCAGACCAGTTGTGCCTGCTACGATTGGCGGAATTAAAGGATACCCATACCTCGATACATGTGCTAAGACTAACGTCGCGTCTCACTCTCTGTATCTTGCTGCTTAAACAAGGATACCAGTTTAAATCAGAGCAGGTGGATCTTACGCTAGCTGATGGAGTAACAAAGAAACGCACCGTCTTGACTGTACAAGTAGACGTGAAAATACATAAAAGGGTGTTCAACGCCAGTTTTATGGTGCTATCCAACTGCGAGGATAACAAGACACTGCTAGGTATAGGTTTTCTTTCATACTCTGCTGAAAATGAAATAAATTTTAAATTTTTCCCGGCTTATAGTCCCAACTTTAACGAATCGGCAGAGGGTTCAGTCAAATCAGTGAAACACCATCTAAAACGAGTCCTATCTATGATTTATCTAGATTATGAACATATGAATTCTGTCTTGGTACAAATAGAAGGGATACTCAATTCTAGGCCCCTCACTCCTATTTCGTCCGATCCTACGGATCTTATTCCTTTAACACCAGCCCATTTTCTAATTGGACGAACGATTACAATGTCGCCTGCACCAGGTGGAAAATTACCAATTATCAATTATACTACTTGGCATATTATTATTCATATTATTCCACCCGGCGCTCCACATTTTGGTGGATTATGGGAGGCCGCTGTGAAATCCTTTAAAGGTCATCTCACGACCTCTCACATTGATTAATTTTTCTTTAAGCGAACCACCTCTTACACCAGGTTATTTCCTGATTGGAGAAGGCCCCATCGTGGTTCCCGATGAGAACCTAGAAACCGTTCGCCCAACTTATCTGAATCGTTGGCAAATGGTACAGCGTATGCTTCAGACATTGTGGCGTCGTTGGCAATCCGAATACTTAACAACCCTATAACATCGCTACAAAAGGAACCAACCACAATCTGTCATCAATATAGGCACAATCGTTTTAATTAAAGAGGAACGACTTCCTCCTGGAAAATGGCTTATGGGACGTGTAATAGATTTTAAGGATAATACTGAGAATTCTGTTGTTTCTGCCAGTACTGTAGCTGATAGGTACAGTTACTGTAGGTCTACAGTGTAGACAAACAATAGTAATTGGTAAGTTGGCCAGATTGACGAGTCCTAATGTGGAAGACGGAAATATAACAGAGACCATCAAATTGATGGACACTGATCATTGGCATGATTGAAGATCGCAATGATTAGAGGAGACTCGAAAGTGATGGGGAAGAAGAAGTCGAGGAAGAACCATTACCTACCGCAGAAGAGGCATTAAAAGCTGCAGAATTATTATCCCGATTTGTTCACAGCAATATTGAAAATGATAATTTGGCCATAGCTATGTCTTCTATACACAATAGCATTAGAGATTGTTTATACAATAAAATGAAAAAACAAAAGCAGACAAAAATTACAGATTACTTACAATAAGAATACACTTGTATGTGTTATAATGTGCTGATTACGTGCAATTTTGATTTTGATTTAATATGTATGTATACATATGTAATTACTATGTTTATGTATTAAACTACTTAAGTACATTCATATTTACATAAAAAAGGTTTTTCATTTCACAAAACGCTTTGTATGACGTCCGCTTATTATGACAATATGTCAATCCCTTTCGATGTCATTACAAACGGACTTTACTGTATAATGTAAAAAAAAAACTCTTTTTCAAGCGCTTTTCCCTCATCCTGATACTCCCACATCCCCCCAGGTCCCGAAGAAAAGAAGGTTAGTTTTGGCAAGAATAAATATATTATAAACCAAATTCAGATTTATATTATTTTTAAGTAATTTAAGATAACATTTCGCAATAAATTTGTAATATAAAAATATAATATAAAATTTGTAAATTTGTAAAATAAATAATATATTTGGATTAAAAAACTTACTCGAATTAAATAGAGTATTTTTTTAATTTATTTAAGTAACCTACATGACATAAGGCTGTATAAAATAAAGCCTTTGGCCACTTATTAAAAAAGAATGTAAAAGTTACGTCAAAAGTAGTGGAAAAAACTAACCTAAAATACGATTTTATTTATTAAATAACTAAAAATCTACGAACTTCCGCAACTTTTAAACTTTGGCTAGTAAGTCCTTAGATATTAGGTTCTATTCGCCATAAAAGTTGCAATCGCCAACTCGACCGTCCGTAATCTAAATTTTAACCTGTACAACCCTTAAACCACAACGGGATAAGACAATTTCACAATATTTCTTTAATCAAATAATTAAAGGAATAACAACAGCCATCAATTTCGTTTGAAACAACTTCCAACTTGACAACAATAACGACAACTATGCCAATTATTTTCTAACAAAACGAAATAATTTATATCAACAATCAACATTCCCACATCAATGGATTCATTCATCAATCCGTGGGGTCCTAGCGCTAGAAGGCTTTTTAAAGAAACAGCAAAAAGGTTAGTCGACATCACAGGAGACCGAAGAGCTGGCAGCTACCTCGGACAAAGAATTAGTCTAGCCATTCAAAGGGGGAACGCTGCCAGTATCTTCGGAACCTTGCCTAAAGGGACACCTTTTAATGATATATTTTAGTTTTTATGTATTATATTTAATCTAATATTTTAATTTTCTCTTTAAATAAATCTCACATCAATTATTATGTTATATAGTTATTTAAACCAGCACCTGCCATTTAGATGATTGAAGTAAATTTTTTTACATGTTTTTTACATAATTTGTTGATTTGAAAAATATTTTCCAAAAACAAGGTAGAACAAGACTTCACCATTACACCAACAATACCAGCAAAATACCACAACAGAAAACATAAAAAGCAAAAAGTAAGCTTTTAGTTTATATTTCAATGATTTTACAATTTTATCGAATCTAACAACGAAAGAACAGCAGATAACTGATATAATATAGACTCCACTCTTACTTGGCCATGTTATACTAATATCTGCTCTAGCAATTTGGCACAGACAATGCCAATGCCCAATGCAATGCAAAATCAGAACAGAAAAGAACTGACCAGAACAATACTTGGCTCAAGCACAGGCATTGAAATGAATTGAAAAGGAAAAAGGTAAGGAAATTGTTATATGAAGATTGGTAAACGATGATTGACATAATTTAGACATAGACACAATAGAGTTGAATGAACTGCAAACCAAAGAGTAAAAGTCACAACATGTTGAAATTGTAGCGGCTGTAAAAAATTAAGCCAAATATTTAAAGTTCACAAAACATGTGTGTGAGCTCACAGCTCTTTTACGTGAGTGTGCCAGCTACAGTTATGTGTTTTCTCCTTGATATTAGACGTAAGCAGCTAGGACCAAGTATAAATTCTTTATCTGAGGTAAGCAGATCAGAGACAGTAGATAATACATAGACAATACTTTTTTGTGTTCTGCTCTATGTACTCAGCCGCAAGCCGCAACTGTCAGAAATAGAATTGTTTTTTTTGTAATTTATTTATTGCTGTGATTGATTAATACTGCTAATTCAATTCAATCTCAAGCTATTTCAATGCATATTTGTGATCTTGTGCGCTTTTCTGAGAAGATTCTTTTCGTCTTTTTCTTTGCCTTCTGTTGTAGAAGTTTGTTCTCAAATTGATTTTCCGAGAATTACTTTTATCCTGAAGATTGTTTTTGAGCTTTACCTTTACTTTAACAATAATAAGTTTTCGAAAAGCAGTTAATTTTTGTTGTGATGTACTCTTTGAATGCGAAATAGCCTCATGGTGCAATTTGAACTTGAAGGGTGCTCAGATGAGGGAAACAATTATTTAATTAAGATATCACTGTTTTACTGTTATACATTTTCCTGAGACCATAGTGTTATTATGCTACTCTTCTATCTACTAACATTAAAAAAACAATTACTAGTGTTGTGTTACATTCAGTGTCATTGTGAGGGATCTTGTTAATAAAACTATATGTTTCTCTCACATGGTTTCTATTGGATCACAGCTTCTATTGTAGATTCATGCAGACACACATCTTAATAGCTCTCTAAACTGTCACTTACATTGACATCTCATATTTCTACATATTCCTCGTTTCATCCTGTGTACTCTAGTCTATGAAGGTATTAATCCACAACAGTCATAATTCTAGTGATTTTTAAGTTCAAATCACACATGTTGGTGCAAATGATAAACAAATTATTTTCGTTTCGTTTGATTTGTGTCGTATTTGTTTTGTATTTGTTTTCAATAAATCCATCTCCATCTCAACGTCTAATTTTTTAGTTTGATTGATCAATATTTTGGCCTTGATCAAAGTGATACCTACAATATTTTATTGTTTACATTATACACTACCATACATTTTAATTATCTATTCATAAAAAAATGGTAGGAAATGTGAAAGGACATGTATTTGAGGAATTTTATATCTATTGCTTACAATTTACTTCAAATTGTAAGTATTCTTCGCATTGGTTCACATTTGACACATTATTTTCAACAACGTAGACAATCTTTAACCTCTCAAAAAATAATTTTAAAACACATCCAAAAAGTTATCTTTTATAATAACAGACAAAACTCCTAATATTTTTTACAAATTTATTTGACTGTTCTCGTATGTTTGTATATATTTTTATTTTTTCTCTTGTTTGTACAATTGTCCATGTTTAAAACTGTATGTATGACAATCATGTAAAATATATCTTTGTTATTGAAAGAAAGAAATTCATTTATTACCACACAGATATAAGAGGAAAAAAAACCAAAACACATATTTCTGAAAATAATTTAAGAGAAATGTGGTAATAGGGGCCAACTCAGCATATGCCGAGATGGCCTAAACAGTCCCTGCGCTGGTTTTCAGTTGGCTTATTGGCCTTCCTTTGTTTTATATGTACTCGATGTTATTCTAGTAATTAATACGCTGTTGGTTTTCTTCTAAAATAAATAAATAAAATATACAAGAAATATTTGAAATGATAAGAAACATTTTCACTTATCTTTGTGACTCAACCTTTTCCAGTCACACTCTATATGTGGTCTTCCGGTTAATTCTGGTTCTTTACAACTCTGTCTAATGGAACAGATAGTCTGTTTTGGATATATATGCTATATTTTGGGTTTATTTTATTAGTAAAATTAAACTATTCCTTAAAACATCTTTGGTTTGATATGATTTTGTCTGTTAAGAAATTGTCATCAGTGAATATGAATTTACTACAAGATGGTTTTAAACTTTTTAGCATAGTCTTTTACTGTTGCATGAAAAGTACATAAAAATTTAACAGATGTAGTATGAAGAAGAAGAGTTTGTCAAAATGTGGCTAGTTTACACTCATATTATTTGCATATGCATTACAGGGTTGTGACAACTTAGGAAAGTAGTTTCCTATTTGTGTCTCTCATTTTTAGTTGGTTTAATATTCATATTTTTGCATTTGGTAAATTATAAATGGTGGAACATAATGGTCTGTAGGATTCGTGCACTGTAATTGAAGCATTGAGGTAAAATAGAGTTTAGAGAAAATTAATAGTTTTTGTGCGGAATGCAGGAAGATGCAGGCAGCAGTCCCCCTTGTCAAATGTCTCTGGCACCTCCTTATATATGCCATGGGGGGGTACATAAGACAATGGGGGCTTAATCCGCTTTTATTTATAAACAATTATCATTATACAATACTTATTATTACTTATCATCTACTTATCATATTTATTTTATTTACAATTACAATTTTACAACACAATTTTTCCGACATCCGACTCGTCCATCACAGTTTTTTATATCTTTTATTATTGTTTTAGACAATATTAGTAAAAAAATTGGAGCGAACGGCGCGCTTTTGTTACCAAAACAAGTGTCAGATTGATGTAGTGAGGTGACATAGGCGTTGATATTTTTGTAGGTCTAGTGTTGCGCCGATACACCGGCACATTGTCGGTTTTCTTCCTAACAAACAATTATCAATGACTTTTTTTTTTTATTAATTGTAATAAAATAATACCTAGACACTACAGACTAAGTAGGTACTGTACAACAGTCAGTTAGTCAGTCTTGAAGTCAGGAATGTTTAAATCAACGATTCTTAAGATTAAAAAACGATAATAATTATAACAAAATAAAAATTAAATCTGAAAACAAACTTAGAAACTATACGGGATAATAATTTTGGATATTTTAATCATCAATCTGGGCATATAAATATGAGATGTATTTTAGTCAGTCCCAGACACTTCTCGTGATGTCACTTTTGAAATTTAACTTAGCAGCATGGGGTGGCACTGGTCGTTGACCGTAATATCTAATTCTAAATCTGAAGCATCAGTTGAAGAACTGCAAGAAACAAGAACTGGTTTTCTTTTTGCTGTTGCAGCTGAAAATATTGTCGATGTAGATACTATCTTCTCTTTGGACGTTGATGGAAAAATTGAAGAGACGTTAGAAACATGAACTGACCTCCTTTCTATCTATCAGAAACAGACGACAATTCTCACACTTTCTTAAATTCAGACACAGGGGGCGAAGCTTGAACAGATGTAAGTAGTTGGTCGATCTGGTGTTGTAACGTTTCCGATAAAGGTCTTTCAGTTATAATTGAAGGAGCATAATCATCTTCGGGATCAACTGGGTATAAACCAGTGCTTTTGAATCCATTCATTATATTGGTTTGAGTCACACACTTTGGCCATGTTCTGAAGAAAATTTTAGATGCAGCTTTAAAGTTCTCTCCTGAGAAGTTCACAGGTAGTTCAAAACTTCTTGATCCCAGTGATGTTCGAAGGTAAGCAGCATAGTACTATATTATTTTTCTGCTTGCAAAGCCTCATATGATAAATGACACTTTGCGCCATCAATGATAAGCAGACACTTACCAGGTACTTTATGTTGAATGGACTCTACAAATAAGGTACTGTTCATGCTGCCTTTGGGTGCCATGTTTACTTTGTTTCAGGTGCCAAATTTGGTTTGCTCCTAATCCCCTTAAAATAATCATAGGTGGCATAGCAATACCCACAGTATTTACGCACATTGCTATTGTAACGTTCTCAGCGTGTTCTGGAGCAACAAGATGTACTCTTGTATGCCCTTTTTCAGCCAAAACTACAGTTTGTTTGTGGACTGTAATATGACACCCTTTTCCATCCATGTTATACAAGCGTTCTGGATGTGCAATAATATCTAGCTCTTCATAGAGTTTTTAACGAATGTTCTTCTTTTGTCGTTAAATCCTTACTAATATTATAAATGCGAAAGTAACTCTGTCTGTCTGTCTGTCTGTCTGTCTGTCTCGCTTTCACGCAAAAACTACTGAACCGATTTAAATGAAATTTTGTACACAGATAGTCTAGAGCCTGAGGATGGACATAGGCTACATTTTAACGCGAAAAAGGGGTTGTAAGGGGTTGAAAGTGGGGGTGAAAGTTTGTATGGAATTATCGTCATTTTTACAGGTAGAAGGTTGAAACTTATTTTCAAGGCTAATTTGATAAAGATAAATATGAAATTAAATTTTTGGAAAAATTTTACCCCCAAGGGTGCTAAATAACAATAGGGGATGAAATTTTGTTTGGCAATATATTCGGTTTTGGTGAATTTTTTGTTTCATATGCTTTGCTGTAACCCTTACCAATATTCATTCTAGAGCCTGAGGAAAGACGTAGGCTACATTTTAACGCGAAAAAGCGGTTTGAAGGGGTTGAAAGTGGGGGTGAAAGTTTGTATAGAATTATCGTAATTTTTACAGGTAGCAGGTTGAAACTTATTTTCAAGGCTGTTAATTTGATAAAGATAAATATGAAATTAAATTTTTGTAAAATTTTACCCCCAAGGGTGCTAAATAACAATAGGGGATGAAATTTTGTTTGGCAATATATTCGGTTTTGGTGAATGTTTTGTTTAATATGCTTTGCTGTTGCCGTTACATATATTAGGTCCTTACATATGAAATTGGCGTTTTGTATGGGAGGAACAAAAAGTCGAATATTTTTTAATATAATATATTTAATTAATCAAAGTATGAACCATTATTTTCTATGCACTTTTGCCATCTCATAGGTAGTTCATTGATCCCTTTACTAAAAAAACCCGTCGGACGGGAATCAATAAAATCTTTGAAGGCGATTTGGACTGCCCCATCGGAGTTGAATTTTTTCCCTTGCAAGAAGTTATCCAAATTTCGAAAAAAATGGTAATCTGTTGGAGCAAGGTCCGGGGAGTACGGAGGATGTCTTAGACTTTCCAATTGAAGCTCTTCTAATTTAGTAGCCGTCTGTTGCGCAGTGTGTGGTCTAGCGTTGTCGTGAAGCAGCAGTGGCGTGGAGCGATTGACCAGCCTAGGTTGTTTAGCCGCTAGCTTTTCCATCATGGCTTGCAATTGCTGACAATAGACATCAGCCGTAATAGTCTGGCCAGATTTGAGAAAACTGTAATGAACAATACCGGCACTAGTCCACCAAACTCTTACAAGTAACTTTTTTGGGGTTAATTTTCGCTTGGGGCAGGATTTGGCTGGCTGGCCAGGATCCAACCATTGCGCTGAGCGCTTCCGATTATCGTAAAGAACCCATTTTTCATCACAGGTAATGATTCGGTTTAAAATACCTTCATTATTGTGCCGGTTTAGTAATGTAACGCAACAGTCGACGCCCGTTTGCCGGTTTGCTTCAGTCAATTCGTGAGGTACCCACCTTTCAAGCTTTTTAATCTTCCCAATTTGCTTCAAGTGAATTAAAATAGTTTTATCACTAACATCGCAGCCTGCAGCTAACTCGGACGTGGTTTGCGATGGATCCGCTTCCACAATAGCCTTCAACTCTTCATTATCAACTCGAGTCTCAGGCCGTCCACGGGGCTTGTTCTGCAGATCGAAATTTCCAGAACGAAAACGTTGGAACCAAAAACGAACTGTGTTTTCTTTTGCAACACGACCGCCATACACATCATTCACCCTTCGAGTCGTTTCCGCAGCACTAGTGCCACGGCGGAACTCGTACTCGTAAATAATGCGATATTTTAAGTTTTCCATTTTGTAAAATGAGTGACGCAAACAGAAAAAAACAGAAGAAAAAAAACAAATGAATGACGGTCATCGAACCACAAATACATGAGTCTATAGCTGTACAAATTCGAATTTGGAATTCCTTACCAAAGAGGAGAAATTCGTGATTAAAGTGGCCAGTACGAAAAACGCCAATTTCATATGTAAGGACCTAATATTTAGTTTAGAACCCGAGAAAGGATAAAGACTACGTTACAACGCGAAAAAGGGTTTGTAAGGGGTTGAAAGTTAGGGTGGAAATTTGTATGAAAGTATCGTCATTTTTACAGTTAGAAGCTTTAAACTTATTTTTTAGGCTGCTGATTTGATATAAATAAATATGACATTTGAAATTTGTAAAAGTTTTACCCTCAAGGTTGCAATGTAACAAAACGGAATAGGGGATGAAAGTTTGTATGGGAAGATGTTTATGTGAATATTTTTTATAAGTTTAAGTAAAAACCACAACAACAATATAATTCACGACCCGTAACCCAGAGGGGTAGGCAGAGACCCAGGACCTACATTTGGCGCGGTCCGGGCACACCTCTTTCTATGTTCTTCTACATACATCAAAGCATAGCACGTTGGTTAAATAAAATAATTAGCCCAAAAAAAATGCTACCCAAAATAGTATTTCACGCGGACGAAGTCGCGGGCACAGCTAGTAAAACAATATAACAGTTGTAAACGGTTTACTTAAGCACAATAACATACACATCAAAAAGACTTTTAGAAGCCATCTATAAAAGTATTCACACTGTCAGGACTCAACGGTTACTCTTCAAAAAACCGCGTCTCGCCCCCACGCGCCCGATCGCCCCCGAGCGCCGCTCGTCGCCGTCAAGCGCGAGTCGGGCGCTATTGGCGGGTAATTTAAATTATCCGCCACAAGTTCCTTCATTTCTTTAAAATAGTGTATCACATAGGCTTATTCTTTTTTTGAGCTCTAGCTTGATACATTAGCTGGGGTTTTCTTTTTGATATTGATGGGTTTCGAGCCAAAAAAACATTGAGCCATTTGGGAATTTAGTGTTGTTTTAGGTTCTTTAATGGCTGTTTGCTCTGTTTGTTCATCACTAGAATCTGTATCCGTAGATTCTGATGAAGATGAGGATGAAGAAGATGTGGAACTGCTAGATTGCTCTTGATGGACTTGGATAAATTTTCCTTCGCTTTTTATATGACACGTTGTATGTAGGATGTTGGTCACAGTCGACATCGCTATTTTCATATTTCGAATGTCTCATCAGAGCAATCATGGAACATTGTGGTGTTGTAAATTTTAAAATATTCCTGCACGTTTGAATAACGCTGATTTTTGGGCTTGTTTGTTATATAAGGTAACATCTAAAGCAAAACAAAAACGTATTTAGTTAGTAATAAAACAAATGAGGAATGTACAATGTATTAGCCCATTTCTAAAGTTAATTAAAATTGTAACCGTCGCTTGAGTTGATGCCACCAATCCATGATCAACATCTTGTGTCGCCGGTAGTGACACTGGGTTGGAATGGTGCAGAACGCTCTCAATTATCTTTTTCGACCTTTTAGATGCCATTTACCTAAACCATAAATTGTAATAATGATTTCGTACAACGGAAGTTGTTTCTGGTACAGGTATTTCTATCAGAACTTGACCGGTTTCAGATTTGGAAAAAAATGAAAATAAACAATGTCTATCTACGTATGTATGTATGTCTGCATCTAGTCTACTACTAGATCTAGTCTAGAATAGACGTGTCTGATTTTGATTCATATATTGAACACAACTTTTCCCATATTTGTTGAGCTGTCTCTATTTGATTTATACAATTATAGATTGTGCCTCTGCATCTCGTGTCGGCCATTTTTCATCTTTTCCATCATTTAAATCGGATACAACTCCGAATATTGCTTGTGCTTTTAATATTACACGAATTTGAAACTTCCAAGACATCCAATTCGATAATCCTTCCAATACCAATAAATTTTGGTTTTCTGAAGTAGCCTCCATTTTATCTTTACCGCGATATTATAACTAAGAAACTAAGAACGTTTATTATATTTTTAAAACTATTAAAACTTTCAAAGCAGTGTATTTGACTACTCACACAAGAGAAGAAACAAAGTACGAGCCCATAGACACAGAGCAGAGAAGACACTGACAAAAACTGATTATAAAAAATTGAATGTTGCCTTATTTTAACACATATGATTGTTATATGGCCAACTTTTAAATAAAATATTTTTTTTACTAGGATACAATTACATGTTCATAGTAGAACGTCGAAACAATGAGTGTGTCGATCCCATTTAGACATCGAATATATATTAAGGGTATCGTGTGAACAATACTCTTAAATGACGTCTTGACAGGTTTAAAATGGTACTTTATCAATACTTAAACAAATATATATTAAGGGTATCGTGTGAACAATACTCTTAGATGATGTATTGACAGGTTTAAAATGGTACTTATCAATACTTAAACAAATATATATTAGTTAATTTATGTGGGAACGGTTAAAACAATGTTACGAAAATAACAAAATAATTTAAGTCAAAGGGATGTTGAGAAATTTATGTGCTAGGTTCTTATATACTAGTATTAGTAATCTTACATGATATTACATAACAAAATGGAGTAAATAGTAAGTATATATCGACGCTGGAAAGCGTAAACGCTGTAACCCCGAAAGTATGAACTTTACAGGAGAGCCAAAAAATGATAACTCGTGAGCTGATACGCCTACAAGCATGCGGTATTTAGCAATGTTGTGTAGTTTGTGCTAACCTATAATAAAATCATTATCGTTTGATAATGGTTAAAATTATTAACGTGTGAAAAACATATTCGCGATTTCAAGGGTTACAGCGTTTATGCTTTCCAGCGTCGATATAGTGGTCATTATAGAATTGGTTTAGAATGTTCGCTTGATTTATGAGAATTAGTAGAGTTAGAAGATTCAGGGGATATAGTAATCTTGTGGGGAAACCGAGAGTTTGGGGCTGGCTACCCTGTTCGTAGGTTTCGTTTAAAGTAATTGTTTGGGTATGTTCTTCGGTTTGAACGCATACATCTCTAAATTGTCTCCGATTGACTGTTTTATTATCTAGAGTTGCACTTTGTTTTAACATATTGTTTCAGTGGTATTCTAGAGTTGAAGGTTGTTTAAGTTTTCGATTAATTCGGAAGTCTCTGGGCAGACAGCGATTCCCGACGAGTTGCCCATCTCGTTGGTCGCCGACCAGTTTAAATTGTTAACATTAGTGGATGGTGTCGGTTGAGCGAGTTCGTTTTTGTTTCTAAGGTTATTGTAAGCTCGTTTGCGACATTCGCTTATGACGTGTCCTGGGTGTTTACAATAATTGCATATCTTAGTTTTTTTGTGTGTTGGGTTTAAATGATTGCTTAGTGATCTATGCTGAGGATATGTCATGGGACGTTGAGTGGGAAGGTTTGTACAGAACGGGGGTTTATGTGGTACAATTGAGAGACGTGGGGAGTTTGTTCTAAATAGCGCTTGACGGGCGTTATTCATGGCTCTGATTTTATCTTCCTGTAGGGCGAAACGCCCTGTCTCATACAGATTATTAAACCCTTTATTCCTTAACATCATTCCGATATCTGAACTAATCCCGTTTATAAAGACATTTAGTGCGGTCTCCTCAGTGGTTGCAAGGCGACCCAGTAAAGTATTATCTAAGATTTCCGCGTTCAGTTTTTTTACTATTTTACTTCGACAGAGCTCTACTCTATGATAGTATTCTGTAATCGACTCGTTATGTTTTTGGAACATTGATTGTTTAGGTGCGCGAAAATTTTTGGATAAGAAATGTTTTTAATTCCGCCCAGTTAAGAAATTGTTTGGCATGTACGTCTGCAGAATAGGGGCCAGGTATTTTATTTCTATTCAAAGCGACGCCCGTGTGTGTAGTGTTAGTTACTAGCGGCTAGTATTTACTTGTGTAATAGACGAATATATTTGAGTTCCAATAAAACGAAAGTATTGTCTGATATAATGTCTATTATTCAAAAAACAATCACATGATACAAATTCTTTAAATGCCTGTTTACAAGTTCGTCGAAGGAAGTATGTGAGCGAGCGAGAGAAGACGGCGTGTGCGCGCCTGAGCGAGTGTATCCCGACTGCCCATATCGACCTTGAAATGTAACGGCTCGCTATTTAACCCACCGCGCGCCGTCGCTAGGCGATATTCACTTCCGGTCGTAAACCCGATGCTATATGTCGACGACTCCAAACCGCTGCCAATACACTTGGTGCCTGGTTTCGGAAATGGAGGATCGAAATTAACCTTAGCAAAATCGCGGCGCTCTACTTTTCACGCCAGAAAGAGGCTGTTCTTTCATCCATTAAACTCATGGACAGCCCAATACCTTGGGAAGACCAAGTTAAATATCTACTGTTAAATGTCATACTGGACTCTAAACTTAACTTCTCCGCTCATGTGACCCGGGTCAGGAACCGCGCGACTTTCATCCTAGGTCGTCTTTCCGCGTTGTTTAATAGAAAGAGTAAAATGTCCCTTCGGAACAAGGTGACACTCTATAAATCAGTAGTTTGTCCCGTCATGACGTATGCTAGTCCGGTATTCGCGCACATCGCCCCGAAACAAATACATCGACTTCAGGTGAATCAGAATAGATTCATGCGTAGAGCCACGGGAGCCCCGTGGTACATGCGCAACAGTGATCTTCATATAGACTTGGACTTGCCCACCATTGCCCAACACCTGAAATTGGCGTCGCGTCGTTATTTTGACTCTGCCGTCGGTCATCCTAATCCACTAGTTGTAGGTGCCGCCACCTACAATCCAATCGCGCTCGGTAAGTTTCGTCGGGATTATCGTAGACCTAGGCACGTTCTTGACTTTCAAGACGATGCAATTACTATCGCCCAGGCTAACGCTTTCCGAAGTGGTAATAATGTTAGCTGTATTAATAACAGCAATCAGATAACAGCAACCGACCAAGCCGAGGTCCCCTCTCTGGGGCCCTTGCGCCCAGTCACTCCATGGAGCGTCCACCGAAGCGACGTAAGAGCTCGGTGACCTCCCAATCCGGTAATAATAACGAAGTAATAGCCCGAGCCGAGGCTCCTGATGGAGCCCTCGAGACTAGTTACTCTTAAATGAGGTTTAGGCTAAGCGCCATCTGCGCCCGGCCACCTCAAGCCCGGTGAAACTGTAAATACAAGGCAAACAGTGACTACTCAGTCACAAAAAAAAAAAATTGGTAGGCGAATCTAACCTTGCGCGTGCGATCGTTTCTTTTACGCTGCGCGGCGCGTTACACTTGTTTTATAGTCAATTAATATTTTTATCAAATTAAATTTAATAACTAGACTATAAAGCTTTGTCGTTTAGAAAATACTATGAAACCGGCTCCCAAACAGGCCGCAGTTATGGGTCCAATATATAAAACTTTTTTTGAAACTTGCGTGGTAAGGAATATTAATTTTGATTCCGTGTTTATTTTTATTGACCCAGAAGTGTGCACAACACAAAACAACGGCTTGATCAATGTAAAAAATATAACGTTTTATTCGATATGAGTTCTACGTTGAGTAATGTAGCAATGCGTATTGTTCCAACTGAGACTGAATGCTTGATTTGCAGTCATCATCACATACACATACCTAACGAAGGTCTTGAGCCTACCCCTATATTAGGGATGAGTAGTCCTAACATAATTACGCCGACCCAGTGCGAATTTGATGACTTAGATGGTTAATATTTTCTTTTTGTTAACGTTACGTTTCAGTTCCTCATGCTATTTTCATCAGCGTTGGGGGGTAACGGTGATGTGTCGTCATTTCAACTGGTAATTTGTTTTTATATAACTACGGCCGTTGTATAAATGCACTTTTTCCTTTATTCAATTGTTTAACATTTATGGACAACAGATGTTAATAACTCTTCCCTTTTCAGTTGGCCCGACTATCGTTTCCAACAGTTGAAACGGTAAGTTCACACAATTTATAGTTTTATTAATTATCGTCAACTTGCTAGTTGCGTTGTACAACAATGACAAAGGAAGATGAAAAATTACAGAAACATAAAAAGAAAAAGGTAGAATTCTGGTATGCGGCGTGCACTGGCCACGCAACCACGGGACTTTTAATCAATATTTGTTCATCTGGAAAACATTTAAAAAAACATTTTTTTGTTATTTCCTTGCGCAAGAGTTTTTTTTATTCTGATGACATCTTACTAAATAGTATATGCGAATGTTTGGATGAATGGATGGATGTTTTTTTTTTAAATAAAAATGTATTAGAGTAGTCTGTGGCGAAATTATAGTTTGTTTTGCAGGTATAGGATTTCTGAATAACGTATTACGTTCCATGTTCCACTTTCCGCTATCTTGATGTCACCTTCCATAATTGTTTCTCTTGGTATAGCTGCCTGTGGTAAATTAACTTTAGTTTCTTTTCCATCTTGTGCGATGGTATCGGTAATGTGTGAAATATAATCAACTATAGGTTGTGGAACCACTTGATAATCTCTTCTTGAAGTACTTCTCTTGCGTCGGTTCTTAAATTTAGCACATTCTGTCCAGATCTTCGTACTGCTTCAAGTAACGTAAACATGCTTAGCGGTAGACGTTTATGTAAGCGCGGATCTACGCCTCTAAGTTTTTCATAAGTCTCGTTCACTATAGGGATGAAACCCCCGAGATCAACATTTTGCGTACTGGGCCTTCAGACGTGCTGGGAACCACAGTATCAACTTTATTGTCTTCTTTCTGTTTGTTGTTGCGCTGCTTCCAGTTTTGGGAGCGCTGGGTCGGCTGGCGACGGATGATTTCACGTTGTGAGTTATAAAGGGCTGGTTCGTAAGCCCAATTTTCGACCATCTTCCTTTAATTGTGATATTCGTATGCTCTTTTCGCGTCGCGTGCTGCTCGGCGGTTTCCGCCGGGATGGCTACTGCCACGAGGTTTGCCTCGAACATTTTGTGCTTGCATCTCTAAAGAGGTATTTTAAAGCTTTGTGTCAAAAACGACGTTCCATGTTATCTATATATGTGGGGTCGTTATTGAAAAAATACTTCAGTAAACTGCCAAGAAAACACTTTAATCTTTTTCAACATATCGTAGCTTCACAGAACATCTTTTCTTAATCAAATCTGTCAAATGTCATCTGTCAGTCTACGTCATGGTCGGGATACAATGTTGCTATTTTAAACTTATAAAATCGTACTTGGTAATAAACTAAACATCTAAAATAATTTAAATTAAATCTACTTTTTCCCCACATATATATAAAAATGAATCCCTATATCCCTTGGTCACGCCATCACGCGTGAACGGCTGGATCGATTTCACTTTTTTTTTTGTTGTGTTTGTTATTGTCAGAAGAAGGTTCTTATGACCGAAAAAATTTAAAAAATGTAGATGGATGGATGGAAAATGATGTATGTTTGAAGGTATCTCCAAAAAGGCTTAATGGATCTTAATTAAATTTTGGTATAGATATAAAACACAGTCTGGAAAAACATATAGGCTACATATTACGTTTTTTTTAATTCCGCGCAGACGAAGTCGCGGGTGACAGCTAGTTAGATAATAAAAGTGTAGTCTTGTCTATTCATTTAAAAGAAAGCCTTTTAAACATTATATTCGTCTCCACTAGAAACCGTACAACTTGCCGAGCGCAAAAGAGATAGACCCGCGGCACAGTTACGCAGACGAGAAATTCGAAAGGCTGCAAGAGTACTACAGCTACATGAACAGCCGCATCAAGGAGCCGCACAACCCGGTAATGTGTGTTTGCATCATTAATAATTATCACAAAATTAAAACACAAATTAAAAAGTATTAAAGTAAAAAGCAACGAAAGTCTCTGACCTACACATATCAGGGGATCACGGAGAAAAAAAAACTCGGTAATGTGTAACAGATGGTTACGACTGCAGTAACTCACGCCTGTAACCCAGAGGGGTAGGCAGAGATCACGGACCACCATTTGGTGTGGCCAAATGAACCTCCTCAATCCACTTTTCGCTATTTCGGGAGACAAAGCTTTACTTGTGACGAGTCGCGTCGCCGTCTTTTTCTCCCGGGAATTCACACATATGTACGGGTTGCATCACGATGTTTTCCTTCACCGTACGAATGTCGGATAAATGTACATATGTAAATCGGAAATCACATTGCTACATGGCAGGATTCGTACCCAAGACCTGCAGATTGCAAGTCAAGTGCTTAACCCTTGAGCCACCGACGTGATTTATATTCTCTCTTTTTGTCTAAATGAAAGGGATGACAATACACTGATCACCAGTGTGCCCCTCTGTGTCCTAGTTACTCTTTAGCTGTGCCCAAAACCCTTCTTTCCTCTTACTTAATACAAAAGACTCTAAAACCCCTTGTTCTTGTTTGATATTGCTAACACACTAAATGTAGATGTAAGCTTTATTGAACACTGGAACTATTAAATCTTATTTATTGAACCACTTTGAAAAAACATCCCATAAAACACGAATAGTAAAGACGAATAGAGTGAAATCACACTGATTTTAACTGAATAACAACTGCAACTGTGCGTTCAGATACGAACTAAGTTTTTATGCGGGTTTGTAAGTTCGATAGTCACTTCTTTTCGCCTAAACGAATGAACCGATTCGTATTTTCTTCTGGATTGTCACAGTTATAGTGTATGGTATAATTCAAACGGCGGTTTTCTGGGGACTGATTTATTTAGCGAAATCAGTAGGGTAGGTTAACGTAACCTACCTACATTAACAATAATACATTACAACAGTAAGTAGATTTTATTATTAATAAACAGTGTTATGAATGAAGGAATCTATGAATTTGCAGATAGAGCGACGTGAGATTCTGGAGACGGCTCAGAAAAGACTGTTTACTTTTATAGACACGCACATAAAGGATTTAAAGCGATTGCTCTTCGAGACTGACATGGCGCTAATGTCTATGGTACTTTTAAAACTTAACAAGAAAATGGACACGTCCGAAGCTAAAATAAAATCAACACAGGCTAAAATACCTTTCGGATTATACGCCAGTCCAGGTAACATTTTTTTCATGTGAGTTATGTCGTGCGGTAAGGGAAAGGGCTTTTTGAAATATATTTTATTCAATTTATAAGACAACTTCACTCTAAGAAGGTTACAAGCGAACTGAATTTTCTGTCAAACTTATCTCTAAAGAGAACATGAGTATACAATAAAGCTTTATGTTACACTATCAATGTTATCGGACATACATGCGTTCTTAAGATTAACTTATTCTACTGGTCGTTAAGTAACTCCTCCGCCCGAAGAATGCAACGTACTGGAGTTCATTTTCAACCCTAAGCAACCCTGTTTCTTGCATTGCGATGCCGGTCTGCAGTGTAGTCCGTCGACTAAACAACTATCTACACATTTGATTTTATTTTTGTTATTAGCAGATCGTTGTATTTCGCGGTTATTCTTGTACAATTTACCGATTCTTGTTGCTGGGTGATCATCTGTGCGATGCAGTCTTTTGATGACTGTAAGGGTCGCCAATCTAACTGTTTACATATTTTCAAATCTTCGTTAATGTGTGTGCAGGGTTCTTGCGATTACATAATATAACCGTTTCCATAGAAGCACTACGCAGTAGTATTGATACATGCTGCTAGATATGTGCTTCTTAAGAGCGCGATCGTACGTCACCGCGGATTGGTACGATGCCTGCACTAGGTCTATGAAACTGGAATAATCCAGGTTGAATCTCCGTTCAGAGGCGCATTGGATAAATCCAGAAATTCCCTCCACTAGAGCTGAGTCTAGGATCATAGGGTAGTTGCGCTCAACTGATGGGACTGTTGAGATGTGCTTAGGCGTGAGGTCTGGCTTCCTAACTGGTGTAGGTGGTAACGGCTTCGGGACAGGGTCGGCTGAGACCGGAGTCTCGTTTGTGGGCTCTTCAGACTAAGTGGGCTGGCTCGCAGGCTTGCCTCCTCGTCCTCTGAATCCTCCTCGACCTTTTTCTCGAAAAGTTCATGATGTTGTGGTGTTCATGTTGTCGTTTTATTGGTAATATATAAATTACAGGTCATAAAAGTAAATGTTATAAAATCTTATTGTAAACAAAGAAATAAAAAAAATTCTTCATAGCTATACAGAGCCTTCTTGATAAGCCATGATTTTAATATATTTTTAAATGACGCGAGGCTGGTAGCCGCTTTGACGTGGTCCGGCAAACAGTTGTAGACAGCAAGCCCCATGACGTGTGTCGACTTCTCCGTCGTAGCCAGTCGATGCGCCACTGGAGCTAGCTTGTCCACGCCGCGAGTCATCATACTGCTGCTGTTTGATTCCTTTTGTGTTTTTAAGTCGCGAAGCGTTTGACGGGTGAACATCGCCACCTGGAAAATAACTAGTGACGGCAATGTTAAGATCTTCCGCGGTACCCTAGCGATCGCCCTAACCGCGAGTTTTTGCAGACGGAATGCCAGTTCCCTGTCGGCCGCGCGCCCCCACAGCTCGGTGCCGTACTGCAGCAGCGAGTGTACGGTCGCGAAGTAGCAGCTGCGGACGATATCAGCGGGATGACTCGCGCGAGCCGGTGCAATGCGAAGCACGCGGTACCTAGTTTAGCGCATAGCTTGTCAATGTGCGAGCCCCACATGAGACCGCGGTCGATCTCGAAACCTAAAAATGACGTACAGCTTACTTGTTCGATATTAGTACTACCTATCGAGACCGAAAGTTCCTGGCATTTACTTTCTGGTATTCCAAAGTGTAATTAGACTAACCGATCTTATTTAGAAAGGCTAAAATAGTCTCAGTAGTAGTGTCTGACTTAAAACACCACGCTTGAATGTGCTTCAGTCATTCCACAGCTTGTAAGTCTGTAAGTCGATGACTACAGTTGAGCGTTTTCTGTTCTTACGCTTTCTGTTTACAACTCGCCATCCGTTGACAATTTTAAAAATTTTTTCTTCTTTTTCTTTATCTAATGTATCCTCATTACTAGAGACGGGACAATTAGACGTTTCTGGAACACTTGGTTTGTTTCCAATTTAGTTTTATAATCTATATACTATGCATTAGAGTTTATGTCAACAGATAACGCTGTCAATAATGTTTCATTCCAGGCCTTCTAAAAATGTGATAAGTCACATTTTTTCTCCTTTTTATTAATTTGTTTGGACAGTTTTTGGCATAGTGATTGGGTTTTTTACATATAAAGCATCTTACCTTCGAAAAATTTTTCTTTTCATTCTTCACCCGATGTGTAAATAATGCATTTTCTTCGCATTTCTCAAAATCTCTGCGTAGATTTTCCTGTAATAATTTGCCCTTTACTATTTCACTGCATAATTTGATGTTTAAATTTTCTAACGCCATGATGAGCGGATCAAAATCCACAGACAGAAAATCATCATCCCATGGAGCGTTTATATCTCGTAGTTGTTGATCTAACTCCGTGATCTCCAAGGATACGCTTCCATGTTATCAAACTGTTCCAATTTCAATCCGAATAATGTGCGTAACAGACCTAGGCGTCTACATAGCCCTTTGTCTTCATATGCCTTCTTGAGATTATTCCATGCTTCAAACCAGGTGGTTGCATTTCGCACGTGTGCAAAAGATGATGGCTGTACCATTAAACATATTTTCGCAAGTGCAAGTAGGTTTGGGAACTCCATGCACCGACTCTTCGATGCAATCCCATAAGTCTTCGTGGACCAGGTACATCCGCATCAAAAATTTCCAATTTACATAACAGGAAATCCCACTGAGTTTTTAAAATTTGCAGCTATTCCCGAACTATTTGCCGTAGATGTAGATGACGCTGACGACGCATTCAATGGCGTTGCAGACCTATCTTTCGGCATCTCGTTTTTTTTTTTAATTTAGTTAACTTGGCAATAAAACTATATAAGGCACATTTGTTTATTGCGTATCCTAGGTCCATATCCTGTAGGGTTTTGGCAATAACAAAACGGATTGAGTTATACTAATACGATGAGGAGCACATTAGATTTACATGGCAGAAAAAAACAAAGAGAAAGAATGGTAGCACTAGATACATAGATTATGTAACCGGAAAAACATTAATCGATTAATCTGTACAGATTATAATTAATAATAAATTGTTTGGTTTATATATAATTTCTAACAAAGGAACTTGTTAATGTTTTTATAATTTGTCATTAACTGTTTTTTTTGTAAGGCCAGTACTTTTTAAGTTATTTAAAAAAGTTTTATATATCCCTAGACCATGTTGTTGTTTGTATAATATGTACGTGTAAATATTGTATGTATAATTTTAAAAGTCTTGACTTGCTATTATTGAGTTGCTTCATTTCATAGACGATAATTAAATAACAAAATACAATAAACACAATATAGTCTAAGAGCCAGTGGGAGGTAGACCTTCACATTTAATAACCATTCCTACGTTAACTTGCCATTCGAAAAATGTTCATGGCAATTTTAAATTAAATTAATTTTAATCAATTTTCTTTCATCACTTTCTATTGATAACCAAATGAATTTCATGTCAAATGATAGCAGAATAGGCATGCCTACTTATTACAGAGGTGTGAAAGTCGACGCTACCACGGTCTCTTCTACTAATAGAAGAGTTCCAGAAACGAATATGCCAAATTAATTATTTCCAGAGTTCAAATGTCTGGGAACATCTTATTACATAGCTTCAGCGCACAACCAAGAGGATGCACAAATGATATTATCAAGCGAAAGAAAACCGCATTGCTATACTTTTAGAGGTAATTTTTCTTTGATATCACTTTTTAGCCGACTTCAAAAAGAAGGAGGTTATCAATTCGACTGTATTTTAACAAATAATAGCGAAGAAGACTATTGTGTCTTGATGTTTTATGAAAATAATTAACGAAACCAAGAAAAGAAATAATTACCAAGATAATATACATTGTTGAATTTGATGTGTATGTTATAAAAGTTATTTAATTTTTTCTGTATCTCGTTTCAATTGAAAGTCAAAGGATTTAAACAGAGAAATGACAAATTCAATACATGGCGGCCATTATGATATTTGACATTTCATTTTTTTAGTTATTTTGTGAAAATTGTGATACAAAATGAAGTCCTGTTCGGCAAGAAGATAGCATAAAGTTCTCTTAATGTCAACATTATTCAAGATCTGATATCAGAAATGATAACCAAAAAGTTAACATAAAGTTAACATAAAGCTCTCTTATGAGCCATCTAGTGCCATCTTTTAGAGATCATTAAAAAGATATCAGAAAGATAACATTTTCTAGAGATCATAAAGTTAACGTTTTTATGTTAAAATTAAGAGGCTAGTGTAAAATTAAAATTGACATGGAAAATAGGTTTAATTATTGTTTATTTGATAACACAATGAATAGTAACGATATTACATACCAATATAAATAATCTTATTATTAAAATTATAAATACTTTTACGGCTCAAGTAATGATATAGGAGTTTTAAATGTTGGTGGTAGTTGCTGATCTTTTTGGCTCACGTACGTGGCAGGTGGCATTGGTATATTATTTATTCCGCTATCTGAAAATAAAGTGTTTTATTAATAAGGAACAAAATAATTATATATAATTGAACAACTTTATTTGTTACATACCTCATCATACATACCATACCATGTTACATACCATATCAGCTCGAATAATTAGTAAGGTAGGATTTTTGTTTTCGGCCACTTGAAAGTTCGAGATTCTGAATATACCCATGATGCAGGTACGATTGCAGACGTTTTATCCCAAAAAACTACGAAATACATCTTGTGTTGAATCCTAAAAAAAATATCAAATCAGAAATTGAAAATATTCATTAAATTTTAGCGCATTCTAAATTTTATCACACACTTTTACAAAGACGATGCTGATAAGTTTTTTTTTTATTATGTATGAATTAAATGAACAAAATTGTATACAAATGTTTAAATTTAGAAATATTTTAAAAAGTAAAATATTTAAACTGCATTTAATTAAAATAGCGACGAGCATCGTCTTACAATTTTAAATAATTTAATTAGTTATAAAATATGAAAAAATGTGTTTATAACCTATATTCATACTTACAAGTTTATTTGTTCGGCAATTAAATTCTTGATAACTAACTGAATAATAAGAATAACAAATACTATTAATTATATTTTCAACCAGTATGTTAAGTCAAAAATATTACGTTCATGTTGTAATAATTGAATAAAAACACTTAGCAATGCCGAACGAATTACGATGCAATTTACGCTTGTCAACAATCACTCTTTAATGGATGAGTGAGAGGTCCGTATAGAACAAAATGGCCGCTGTTGGTTTTTAAAAGTTTTATTAACAAAAAAATATGTTCTCGAAAAGTCATCATTTAGTTATCATTGAGATTGCTTCAAAATGACATCGGCAAAAAGTTATCGAAAAGACAACATTTTGCTGAGCTCTAAAAGTCAACATGTTTCAGACAACATTATGTCATCTTTCTGACTTTTATGCCGAACGGGGTGATGTTGTAAAATAAGAGTAGCTAATGTTGTATAGTTGATAGAAAGTGTGTTTTATCAGAAATATTAAGTAATATTTGAGTTTTTTCATCTAAATTGTACTTTAATTGGTTTAGGCTTTGGATCGGAACAAGAAACACTCTAAATCTAGTAAATTCCGAAACATTTCTGATGAAATACTTTCTGAGATAATTAAATAACATTAGCTACTATTAATTTACAATATCATTTCATGTTACTTGCAATTTTCACAAAATAACCTAAAAAGTGAAATTTCAAAATGGCCTCCGCGAATTTAACGTTCCTTTGATTAAATAATTTCGAATTTGAAAATAAATCATAGCTGTTTTTATTTAGTTAATAATTTAAAAAAACTTAGTAAGTAGCCTATGTGTTCTTCCAGACTATGATCTACATATATGCCAAATTTCATTACGATCCGTTGAACCGTTCTGGAGATACCTTTTAACAAACATCCATCTAAATATTCGCATTTATAATATTAATCATATATGTTTTATGTTCAGGTGCATTTGCTTTCTCCGGTTTCTACCATCGACATTCAGAGACGACATACGTGGGTCCCCACGCTGAGCAATTCCAAGCCAAAGACCCCAGTCAGGGTCTGTATTGTCATTCTGATGATAACTGGAGTGACGCACAGTGCATCTACAAGTATGGATGTCAAATAAATCATATATTTTTTAGAGTCTAATCGTTGGTTTCTGAGAACAAAATCTCTGTATAAAACATATTGTTGTCCCTGTCATTAACTTTGACAAAACAGAGATAGCAATATGTTTTAACTGATTTGACACTTGTTTTAATGCATATTGCTGTCTCTGTTTGGTCAAAGCGAGTATAAGGGATAGCAATATAATAGTGTAGTAGCAGTGGAGTGAAAAGACTTAATAATGCAAATATACTGCCACCTTGAATGACTAGATCTGAGTGAGACCAGAGCGGAATTAGGTACTATTGGAGTGAATAAAGTTTTAAAATACCAATACAGAACTATTATCGAGACAAGAACTTGAATTTTTGTTCTATTTATAATGTTTATTATTTATTTTTACTGTTGATTTATATTTATAAGTAATTTTGTATTATTTAGCTATTATATTTTAATTTTAAAATTTACCTCCCAAGTAGGGATGGTAGAGGAAGACCAAAGAAAGTATGTATGGATTGTGTGAAAGAGGATAAGAAGGGGGTAAATTTAGATATAACGGCTGATAGAGATGTATGGAGGAGTACATACTGTGCCGACCCTCTATAGGGATAAAGGTAGGATGATGAAGTAGGGTTGACGACAGGCAGGCGGCTGTAAAAAATTAATTTAAAACTTTAAGGTTTATAAAACCTTATGTGCCGACCCCACGTGAGTGGGAAGGCCAGGGAGATGATGATGTGTAGCAGTGAAGTATTAAGTTCTAAATAATCTAAAATTTCATTGTATTGTGACCATCATGATGTGATCGTTGCTGACAACTACTAATGTATAAATGTATATCTTCAGAATAAATCCTCGCGAAGAGTTCCCTGAATCAGTAGAGTATGAACCTAAGGTGTCGTACTGGTGTGGACCGTATCGCTACTTCTTGCCAGCCACCACAGACGTCCGTTGCATCTTCTCAATATTCTCTATGAATTTTATACTCCGCTTCGGATATGATGGCGTCAGTTATAAGAGCTCCGATCTATCTTTCGTAAGTATTTCACAGGACAGGTAGAACAGTAGAGTACAGGAACTAGTTAGGACTACAGTGACTCTTGTTTGAAAAATAGCCTATAATCTATCCCGCTTGCATCAACTAACTTTCAGTAAAAGCCGTCAAAATCTGTCCAGTCGTTTCGGAGATTACTCAGAACACGATTTTGCACAGACAGACAGACATTAGTAGTAGAATAGTGTCTGTAGACAATGTATAAACCGCCACAACTATCTAAGCCGGTGAGCATAATTCAAACTGAATTATGACAGCACACTAGCGTCCCTATGTCACAGTGTACAGTGTCACTAGATCCTTGTACGTTACGGCATTTTTGATGTGAAACATCTATAGGATCACTTGTAAACCGAATCGTTGGCGTGGCGACGCTTGCCGTGGCGACGGGTCGTCACGCTATACTGAGGTATACATATATATATTTTATGTGTTTAGTTTAATAATATTGAATATTTTATATTACTATTATTATTCCACATATTTATTAATTTTCTGATTTAAACATTTTTCTTAATATTATTGCCATTGCCATTGCCATTGTCATTATCATTATCATTAGTACTATTATTTATTTAATTATAATATTTAATATTTTATGCACATTACTTGTACACACACGATGTTTCACATCTGCCAGGCGTCCCATGACGGCTCACAAGTTTTTTTATTCCTAAATAGGTTGTATTATAAGTACTAAGTGCGATAGCAGCGCCTCTTACGAGCCCAGATAAGCTTGTTGCAGAGAAGCGCTGCTATCGTGGTTAGTTTTGTCAGTAATTGTCACACCTATAATAGACATAGTACGACAAGTATTGTATGACAAGGATCTTGTGACACATTTTGACGATGAAAGTGGCGCTAATGAGCCGTCATAGTTTGACTCATGTCCACTGTGTTAGATAACTTTGGTCGTTTTTTTTTTTATATCATAAGGCGGCAAACGAGCAAACGACCACCTGGATTCGCCGTAATAGCGAGGCGACCGTTGCCCATAGACATCCGCAAATACAGATGCGTTGCCTACCTTTAATCAACGGAGAAAAGGACGCACAGAAAGAGGATATTTCTCTTTCCTATGCGTCCCCTCCTCCGGCAAATCCACTTCCCCTTCCCATCCTTTCCTAAAAAGGAAAGGGTGGGAAGGGGAAGTGGATTGCAAGAAGTGCAAGGACTAAAATTAGGCCTCCGGCACCACACTCATCCGACGTAACGCGGAATTGTTTCCACTTGACGCCTGTTTTCTGTGTGGTCGTGGTATTGCACCGGGCGACCCGACCAATTCGTACACCCAACAAATATTGTTGTTGCGTTCATAAAATAGTGACAATTGCTACAATTTAAATCTTACTAATATTATAAATGCGATTGTTTAGATGGATGTTTGTTTGAAGTTATCTCCGGAACAACTCAACGTATCTTGTTGAAATTTAACACAGATTTACACAGTCATTAACAAAAGCTTTTTTTTTAATCCACTAGCTTGTGTTTTATATAAGTTGAGAGAAGGCTCGAATTCCTACATTGGAGATAAACAAATTTTTAATTAATAAATTATATTTTAATTCCAGATGTACCAGAACGGGCAAGTTTTCTACACGGACGAGCCATGGGCGGGCATGTCGTGCTGGAACTGGGCCTGCAAATGGCGTCACAACCAGAATCAACGCTCCAACGAATTCTTTGTCAATTAAATATATCAAAAACAATATTTATGTGTTTACTAGCTGTCGCCTGCGACTTTGTCCGGTATTTAAAAAAAAACTTAATAGTCTATGTGTTCTTCCAGACTATTTTCTACGTTTGTGACAAATTTCATCAAGATCCGTTGATCCGTTTTGGAAATACCTTCATACAAATATCCATATAAATGTTCGCATTTATAGTAGTATAATAAATAATATAAATATAACAAAGCTGAGTATTAAAAGTAAAATAAAAAGCAGAATTTCCTCAAAAAAAAACGATTTAATAATAATAATAATTACAATATAACAATGTATTTTATTTACATCAACTTTGTACAGAACATTAGTTATCTAGAACTAGGCTGCAGTAATAATTCTTTATCCCTTACATTTTCTTTGAACAAAACAGACAACAAATGGCATTGTATTCAAACCATTACATTTAAACTTTAGAAAAAAACTATAATTGATAAGAAACCTTTTAAAGTCCAACATTTCCAGATTTTTTTTTATATTTATCATCTACTGTAAAAATTGACATAAATGCTTATAAATAGCAATATTATTATTTCTAGTAAGGGAGGTGAAGTGGGGGTTTTTGGATTTAAACGAGCGTGGCAGTTAAACATAAGCGGGGAACCTTGCATCCAATTAAAAACCCCCACCACAAATGAAACTTTTAGAGTAACTGGTCAGAATAGTAAAGGAAGTTTTTTATAAATACTGAAGCGCGTCAGATTAAGGCAGGGTGAGTCAATTACATTCAGAAAAGTCTGAATTGCAATTTTCAGCCCAAAATAAATAATATATAAAATTCTCGTGTCACAGTTTTCGTTGCCATACTTCTCCGAAACGGCTTGACCGATTTTGATGAAATTTTTTGTGCTTATCCGGTATCTATGAGAATCGGCCAACATCTATTTTTCATACCCCCCCATTTTTTAACTGCGCGCGGACGGAGTCGCGGGCGACAGCTAGTCTATATATATAAAAGAAAGTGGTGTTAGTTACACTATTTATAACTCAAGAACGGCTGAATCGATTTGACTGAAAATTGGTGGGCACGTAGCTTAGAACCAGGAAACGGACATAGGATAATTTTTACCCCGTTTTCTATTTTTTATTCCGCGCGGACGGAGTCGCGGGTAAAAGCTAGTTGTCAGATATTTGAAAAGTAGACTTTTCTGCATGCAATTAACTTATCCTGTTTCAAACTGACGCACTAGATCATTTTAAACAATAGATTTTTTTACCTAGTATCCTGATCGGCTAATTGTAAGGCTAAGTGTTAAATTTGTGGTAAATTTACTAGATTGAGTGCAAACTTCCTCTATTATGTTTAACTGCCAAAATCGAGTAAAACCAAAAATTCCCAATTCGACTCCCCTACGATTATAAAATAACCGTTTGTTAACACCGTCAGTTTATAATATAACTGGCCATATATCTTGTAAAATTTAATTTACTAAAACTCGTAAGACATTTCAATAGTTGAATGACATCTCAGACTAAAATTGATCTAGATGCTTATTTTATGTCATAATGAATAAAACAAATACGCGAACTTACCCGACTATTAGTCGGGCAAAAACAACAAACACTAAAAAACCTTTATAATACAAGAATCTCATATAATAAAATTTCATACTAAATTTTACCTCAAACATTTCGTAATATTTTCAACAAATACCCAAATATATAACAAAATTTCGACACCTATTTAATGAACACAAAACGCCTCGTTTACATACATTCCAGTCCAGCGACCGCATACGCTGTATTACAACTGGAATTATAAACCAACTGGAACCCAAACAATGCAATACAGTGGTTGTAATCCAGCGCATTTCGATCTCTGCACTGGAATAAATTAAACCTGGCATAACACGGAAAAGACCTTTCACTTATATACTGTCACTTATATAAAAAAAAAACTATTTAGTTCAACAAACTTATTTGACCCGGTGAGAGATGATGGCATCGTGGTTAATTGACAAAAAAAGATTTAAACCCTACATGAAATGACACAAAAATAATATGACAAGACGGCTACAGTATGACAAGAATCTTGTGACATATATTCCCACCGGGTCAGATAACTCTGTCGGTCTACACATTCATAACTAACAAATATTAACATCACTATACGAAATAATAAAATGGGTAGAGATATCTCCACCAACTACCATTATTCTCTTCTCCCTCAATCTCTATTGTCTCCTGAAAATAGAGAAATATTCAATATTTATTTCAAATATAAAATATATACTCATTTAAAAATAAATACTTAATTTTACTTTCAAATTCTCAAAGTACTCTATTTATAAATAAATATTAAATTTTACTTTTAAAATTTAAAATAAATACTTACAAAAAAATTAAACTCAAAGTACAAATTATTTTAAATTAAAATCATTTCAAAGTACTAAATTATAAAATAAAAATACTTAATTGCAATTTAAATATTTAATTTTACTGTAAAATCCTCAAAAAAAAACTATATTTACTTATTTTTAAATGTCTTCATTCGCTGATACAGTGAACAGTTTTCTATTGATGAAACAATTTTTAAAATTAGTTTAATAGTTTTTTAGTTTAGTCAAAATAAACAAAATCAATAAAAACGACATCGTCCTTCCATTAAAATAAAAAGACAAACAGGCAAACGGATATCGGAATTCGCCAAAACAGCGAAGTGACTACTATCCATAGATATCCGAATTTGTAGATGCATTTTCTACCTTCAATTGACGGAGGAAGGGGACGCACATCTAGATTTTCCCTTCCTATATGTCCCCTCCTCCATCAAATCCACTACCCTTTCCCATCCTTTTCTTGTACGAAGATGTAGAAAGGGGAAAAGGAAGACAGAAAAGGATATACATATATAAGATAGTGAATTCAGATATGATTGTTAATTTAGGTCGCTATAACCGATTTAGTTATGACGAATGTCATATTAAGCGATTTTTATTATATTAATAAATTTACGTACCTTTGCCGTATCTTTTTGATCAGGCGCTTCAACATTTAATACATTGCTCATTTTTTCATCTACTTTCTTCTCTTCTACTTCTTTCTTTATTTCTTTGTTATTTACAACTTGTTCTATGCATTTCTCTTTAACTATTTCTTTAATTTCTACACCATTTTCATGTAATTCTTCTGTCTGTGTACTTTCATCTCTTGTGTTATCATTATTTTCCATCTCAGGACCCTCTTTTGATGACTGGAAATTATCTTTTTTTTATATTTTATTAATTTTACTAAACTTAAATATATATACTTAAATATATTACCATTAAATCTTTTGTAATTAGTCTAAACTATCACATTGTGAAAAAAATCCTACAATTTACCCGAGTTTACGATTTGACTAATTGTAACCAGACACGATTTACAAGTGACAAATATATTGTGTAAGATCGAAGATCAATCAAAATTATTGTTTAGTGCAACTATTATGTAATAATTAGTTATATAGTTCACCTCCATATCTTGTTCACTGATCTGTGTGCTCGTGTTCTTCTGCTGCTCATCTACCAGCTCAGGATCGAAAGGTGTGAAGTCCGGCATCTCCTTTATATCACAAATTTTATCAAGTTTAATTTTGAATAAACTAATTTATTAATTTTAAATATGACCATAATTTTTTTTCTATTTCGTATAATATGCAAATATCAAAATACAATCCAATTTGAAATAAGCGAAAAACCTGTATAAGAGAGTCATTTTCAGGTTTCTATAAGCGAGAGAAACATCTCGGTATATATCTAAATCGGACTCTCGCTTATCCGGGTTCGACTGTAATTAAAAAAAGATTTTTTTACACACTAGCTGTCACACGCGACTCCTTTCGCGCGTAATTAAAAAACTTAATAAGTAGCCTATATCGACGCTGGAAAGCGTAAACGCTGTAACCCCGAAAGTATGAACTTTACAGGAGAGCCAAAAAATGATAACTCGTGAGCTGATACGTCTACAAGCATGCGGTATTTAGCAATGTTGTGTAGTTTGTGCTAACCTATAATAAAATCATTATCCTTTGATAATGGTTGAAATTATTAACGTGTGAAAAACATATTCGCGATTTCAAGGGTTACAGCGTTTATGCTTTCCAGCGTCGATATGTTCTTTCAGACTATGTTCTACATCTGTGACAAATTTCATCAAGATGCAGCCATCCTAGAAATACCTTGAAACATCTAAACATTCTCATTTATAATATTAGTAAGATAACCTGTTGATGCGGTGGCGTGTTGGCTGCCCACGCGTGGTAGTGGTTGGCTGCGCGGCGCATACGCGCGAGGTACCCGGGTGCGGCGCGGCCAGTCGCCCACGCGGCCACCCCCACCGGCATCCCCCCCCGCGCCGGCTCGTCATAGTACGTCAGCACAAACTCCATACCAGGCTGTATACCAACAGTACCACTGTAACCCTCAACTTTGTTCCCGCTAACTCACTTCAACCGAAGTACTAAGTCAAAATGACTTAAGTCACTGACCTAAACCACGTCAGGGGATTACGGAAAAAATCTCTCTTCAACCCTCTATCGAACAAAATATTATTACATAATAACTGTCGCCCGCGACTCCGTTTGCAAGGGATTAAAAAAACGTAATAAGTAAACTATGTGTTTTTCCAGACTATGTTCTACTGCCAAATTTCATCAAGATCTGTTCAGCCGTTCTTGAGATACCTTCAAACAAACATCCATCCATCCATCCAAACATTCGCATTATAATAGTAAGATAGCTGTCGTCCGTCCACGCGGAATTAAATAAAAAAAATTGTAATGGTTATGTTTTAAATCCATGGCAAATCTCTGAAAGTCTTTTTAGCAGTTCTAGAGATAACCTCAAACAAACATCCATCCATCCAAACATTCGTATTTATACTCTAAAACTTGTATTTCATAGACCAGACTCTATAAAGCATAGTAATACAAAATGAAATTTAGCAAATCAACTACCGATTTGACGACAAACTTATATAAAACACAATCATCTCGCAGTCTTTATTGAAATAAAGACGAAACGATGACTAAAACTGTTGCATTTACCTCACAAACATTGAGCTCTTAGGATTAACACAACAGTTTTAGTCCATCGGATCAAATTTTCTTTATTTTTCTTAATTATGTCACCTATCATAAAAATAACGTTCCTGTAAACTAAACGACTATACTGATTTTAACAATTGAGGTCTCATTCAATTGGTTTTATCCCCCATAGTGTCATAAAGTCAGTTGAGTTTTTTTTTTATTAACAAATAGTATTTTTCCTTACCTTATCCGCACCTTGTATAGTTTTAACCACCATATGACTCCAATATTCCATAACCCTGATAGCGTGTCTCGTTTCTGGTACATCCGGATGTTCACAAGACTTGGAGACAATAACGTACACTTTATTATTTACTATTTCTCCCTCACTCGTATTGTCCACATCTTTCCGTCTCGTTTCCTCTTGTGTGTCATTACAGTCGGCGACTACAGGTTCATTGATTGGTGTGAGACGTTCGTTGAATGCATCGTATTCTTTGTGTCGCCTTATGTACACGTAGTCTCGATTAGCGAATAATCTCTGAAAATTAATCTTAGTTTAATATGTATTACTAATGGAATTAAAAAAAACTTAATAAGTAGACTATGTGTTCTTCAAGGCTATGTTCGGAGATACCTTCAAACAAACATCCATCCATCCATCTAAACATTCGCATTTATAATATCAGTAAGACTAGCTGTCGCCTGAGACTCCGTTCGTGTGGAATTAAAAAAAAATACCTAATAAGTTTGCCTATGTGTTTTTCCAAAATAAGTTCTATATAAAATTTCATCAAGATCCGTTAAGCCATTCTGGAGCTACTTTCTACATCCATCCATCTAAACATAAAGTATTAAACCGCAATGAGACTTGTAATTTGACATGTTTCGTCAGTGTACACTCACCGGCCACAACACCTCCCAATGCAGCACCGCTTGTCCGGATACGCCGAGTGCATGTCGCTGAACTACAGCCAGCGCGGCCACCGCGCCGTCCCACGCGCGACGGTACGCCCCGTCCAATTGGACAGCCGCGAAATCACGCGCACTCACCTCGGGGTAACGACCGTATACTGGAAGACAGGTAAAATAAATGTACAGAAAAGATATTTCCTCATCCCATACCCTTTCCTTACTAGTATAGGCTACGACTAGGAAGGTGGCTACTACTTTTAATTATATGGTCTTATTCAAGTAGTTTTTATGACCTAATTTATAATTTTCAACTCTCTAGAAGAGAGTCGACTGTTCCTCTCTCACCCCCTGACCACGCTATTGCCAAGTAACTTATTCTATTCCTATAAAAAAGAGTAGGAAGGAGACTAAAGTCTAGCACAAAATCATCAGGCGTACTTCTCGAAATAAAATCACGTTTGACCATTACAATACTAAGAACACACAGAAGACACTCGTTGCCAGATTCTCGGGCAACTCGACGTGAATATATGGTAGAGGATGAAATCAAGGATTTGAAATTTGAAGAAATATAGAAAAATAAAAAGAAAATCTCTGATCTAGATTCCGGAATGTGAGTTGGCACGTCGAACAGAAGAGCTTTTATACTCCAAACGTGCCAAATCAATTGGATACATATATAACCTTGCCTATATTACATCATATAAAAAACATCCATCACTATGACATAATTCAGTGATGTATAACATAATGAAGGCAAGATCTATTACTATGATAACGTGCAGACAAGGTCATTTGGAAACTTTTATAGTATCTAGTTACGTATTCTGATATGGCAACACGGAAGTATACATTGTTTTAAACCAGAGCTATCCAATGTGATGAACGCAATAAATATACAGCATACATTTATTGTAAAAAAAAAATCAGTTTTTTTTTCGTATAGAAAGGTTAATTACACGTAATACGAAAATATCTTATTCATCTAAACATTATCACGAAGATAAGAAACATATTTTTGTAAGCATTACATTGTATAAAAAATACTAGCGACCGCTCGCGACTTCGTTAGCGCAGAATTTTAAAAAAAAAGTAGCCTATAACCACAGGTGGGCACAGTTAATCGAAAAGTTAACTTCGTTAATCGTTAATTCGTTAATTAAAAAATTAACTTCGTTAATCGTTAAAGCGTTAAATTCTCGAAAATTTAACGCAAGTTAAAGTTAATCGTTAACAGTTAACCATACCAAAATTATACATACTAATTACACACTTATTGTGGCGACACTTGTTTAAAATAGTAATTTGACTATACATTCTATAACACATTAGTATTAGAGACAAGTATGAATGCATTATAGTATATTTCATTACGAGTGCGGAAAGCCTGTCATTGCAAAGAGTTCCGACAAATGTCTACCCGAGCCGAGGCGCAGCCGAAGGTGAGGGTTGACAGTTGGAACAAGTTGTAATGACAGTTCCGCACGTGTACTAAACAACTTTTTTTAATACAGTTGCTAAAAATTAAGCAATTAAATAGAATAATAAAAACACAATAAACTCAACCAACTTAAATGTTTGAAAAATGGCGCCAACCGTAAAAGTTCTTCACCCATTCTGGGTAGGCAAAGGGAACTATGCCCAAACAACCAAGTCTTCGGTAGATTATTTTTATTGATATGAAATGAAAATGAAATTTAATGACTTGAAATAAAATGAAACCTAACCTAATTCATTGAATCAAATCATTAAATCTGATATTGTAACAAATTAGGAGCTTCTTTTAAGATATATTTGCATGAATCATAAAAACTTCAATGATTTTTTTTTTTTTGTAAAAACTTCGTGGTTGGTTTTTTCTTTTTAATAGACATCATTTTTACAGTTGTGAAAGAGAACGCACAAGTTTGGAAAAGCTAAAGAAAAAGCACGAGTAAAAAAGTGTTTTAATACAGTTTCTCAAAAAAAAAAATGGGAGGGTATTGCAGGGACGAAGAGCGTTCGGAATGTGGGCTATTACATACTCTTGCTTTTATATACTCATAATGAAATATACTATTTCGAACCTTCTTTTGATTTTGTCCTGTTGGCCACGTCTTTCTCGGATGCTCTGATGCATCACAGTTGCACGCGAACTTAACATATATCAATTATCAACTCGTTCGTTCACCATTCGAGTCGCCGACAGTCGCCCAACATAGTTGAACTTACGAGTGTGGCGTGGCACGTAATTTAAACAAAATTACAGCACGTCTCCAAGTTTCTAATTTAACGATTAACGGACTTTTTTTAACGGAAGTTGAGTTTAACGCAAGTTAACAAAAGCGTTAACACTTTTTGAAGTTAACTTAAAAGTTAATCCGTTAAGCAAAATGTTAACTTCGTTAATTAACGATTAACGGATTAACGAGTTAATGCCCAGCTCTGCCTATAACATTCCCGAGTACAACAGTTACCTTCCCGTCAAAGTCCCGTCAAAATCGGTCCATCCGTTCCAGAGATTACCCGGAACAAATACAAACTTGCGGACAGAAATCCAGTGAGACAAGAATTTCAAAAAATAGTTTTTTATGTTCTCAATACATCATGTGAACATGATTTTTTTCTATATTACATAAAGACACTGCAATTTTATTAATTTATCAATAATTCTTGTTAAAAATAGTTAAGTAGTAGGATTTGAACACTTAACCCTTGTTAAACGGTTATCTATACCCTTAACCATTAGGCTATTGGCATTTTAAATAATAACGATAACTCTTGCATAACACCCTCCAAGTGTTTAAATTGTTACCTTTATAAGCATAAAGACCCTGTCCAGGTTTGTACTCCTTGCGCCAGATGATGACATCCTCCGCCTCCATGAATGGGACCCAGCCGTCTGATGAGTCCTCTGCAGGATGGCCATCTTTACAACTGTCAACAGGGTTGGAAGTAGATAAGAATCTTTATGATTCAGGTTTATTATAATTTTCAAACATTTTGGCAGCTCGTAACATTGTACTAGTCCCTACAAAGAACACAATTATAGGTGAAGTGGGGCTTTATGGAATGCGCATTACGCAACCAACCTTGAGCTGTTAAAGATTGAAAATAACCTATACTTAGAAAATTAATATTGTGCCTACGCTATATAAAAGAGTAAGTATATAATGTATGGTTGTAGGTATACATTATGTTAAAAACTACAGAACTAATCCAATCTGTTAATCGAACAGTGGTAGATCTCGCAACAACAATATTTGTTGGGTGCTCGAATGGGACTCGCTCAGTGAAATACACAGAAGACAGACGTTGCTAGAGCTTTAATCATTTTATGTTCTTAATAGGCATTAGTAACAGATAGAGTTTATTAAAGGAAGTTTGAAAGTAGCGCCAGTTATAAAGAAAGGGAGTAGCAGAAGGTTAGCGTAGTTTGGACATGTTATGAGGAGGGATGATGATCACATAAACAAAAAAGTAATGAGATTGAATGTAGATGGATATAAAGGTAAAGGAAGACCAAAGAAAGTATGGATGTATTGTGTGAAAGAGGATATGCATAAGAAGGGGGTAAATTCAGATTTGACGGCTGATAGAGATGTTTGGAAGAGTAATACTGTGCAGACCCTCCATAGGGATAAGGGCAGGTTCATGATGAGTCACTAGCAACAGATAACTAACAAAAAAAAAACAGTAAAACACTGCATGAATCATGTGACATGTCTCTAATTTGCCAGTTTTAAATATGTAATATATTAAATCAGTACGTACTCACAGTACTGCACGCCGGCTTGCTTCTTATCTATAACAACACGTTTATAACATGTCTTGCATTGTAGAGTCAACTTTATCAATTCCTTAACTGAGTCCACATCTCTTAGTAACACCTGTAAAAAACAAATTATTAATTTTTTATTTTATTTTATTTTATTAAGGTACTGAACAGCCATAATACAGAGAAGAAATAAAATAACATAATACACAAAAAGGCTTAAGAAGTACCATTAATTAATTACAAACTAATATAACTAACATAAGACAAATCTTACAGTATTAAGTATTCTAAAACATGCGACGCAGCGCAACGCAATAAAAGAAACACAACATAGATGCAATGAACAACGCAATAAAAAATACACAATATTGACATAGACTTTAACATAACAAGTTATCAAAATTATGCTTACATCTTAACACTTTTCAGAATATTACGTACTTTAAATTTGTAGACCGCAAGTTTAAGTAAAAATATGTCAACCTCGGAGAGAAATTTATTATAGAAATTACAGGTGCGGAGAAAAAAGGTGGACCTGAAGTGGTTTGTTCGAGAGAATGTGATGTGAAATGTGTCTCTGGATCTTGTATTGAAATTTGGAACTTTAAAGGAAATTTGTTCAAGAAGAGGGGGACAGTCGATATATTTGTTAATAATTTTGTAAAGAAACATTGAATCGAGATAATTTCTTCTAGTTTTTAGTGATTCTAGATTTATATTTGAGTAGCTATTGAGTTCCAATCCGGTTATTATTCGAGATCTATAGTTTAAATGTCTTAGGAATATGTTTTGTATTTTTTCTATCCTAGCTGAGTGTACTTCATACTGTGGATTCCAGACCACACTAGCGAACTCCAAAATGCTACGGACATATGAGCAATATAGAATTTTAAGTGTTTCCAATTTTTTAAAAGGTTTTCCTAAACGCAAGATTAAGCCTAGTTTTTTATAAGCAATAGGAACTACAGAGTCTATGTGACTATTATATGTTAATTTAGAATCTAACGTGACTCCTAAGTCCCGGATACAATTGACACGAGATATGATGTTGTTACCAATACAGTAGTCATAGGTTAAAGGATTGCGTTTGCGTGTGAAAGAGATTATATTACACTTTTCACTGTTAAGGAATAATTGATTTGAATTACAGTATTGGCTGAAAGTTACTAAATCGTTTTGTAATGTGTAGCAATCTTCTACTGATTTGATAATTTTGAAAATTTTAGTGTCATCAGCATAAAGTAAATGAGATGAATCGCTAAAACATGAACCAATATCATTTATGTAAAGGGTAAAAAGGAAAGGGCCAAGGTGAGAGCCTTGAGGAATGCCAGAAGGAACAGGTAGAAATTTCGAACGGTAACCTTTTATAACTACTGCTTGACTTCGGTTTCTTATATATGACTCAATCCATCTTAGCAGGTCTCCATGTATACCGAACATCTTTAGTTTTTGTAATAGTATTGAGTGATTTATTTTATCAAATGCTTTAGAGAAGTCAGTATACACAGCATCCACCTGGTGGCCATCATCGAGGGCTTTGGCAATAAAGCTGGTGTAAAGCACGAGATTAGTGTCAACGCTACGGCCACGGTAGAATCCATGCTGCTGCGTTGAAATATGATTGCAGAATTGAGTAGTTAATTCAGTAGTGATAATTTTTTCAAAGAGCTTTGCGAAGATACAAAGTTTAGAAATTGGTCTATAATGCTTGACAATTTGTTTGTTCCCACCTTTATGTATTGGAGTGATTAAGGCCATTTTCCAGGTGTTTGGAAAACATCCCTCTGAGAGGGATTTCCTGAAAATAATAGCGAGAGGAGTAGCTAATTCCTTTGCTAGTTTAGAAACTAAAATAGGATGGATATTATCGTAACCGGAACCTTTATTGATATCAACTGTCTTCAACAGCTTATGAACCGTGTTATCAGATATGCTAATGGAGTTGATATTCAAAGGAGAGGAAACGCCGGCGTCAGTCAGGTTTGGGATGTTGTCGTCTCGGCTAGCTACAAAAACCGAATTAAAATATTCATTAAATAAATTGGATATTTCTTCGGGGTCAGATGAACTACGGTCGTCATATGTCATATGTACAGGAATGTTGTTAGGGGAGAATTTAGATTTTATAAAAGACCAAAAATATTTAGGAGAATTGGTTATTTTATCTTCTACAAATGAGATGTAATTGCGATAACATTCTGATTCTAGTGACTTTACCCTTTTGCGTAAGAACTTAAATTCTTCTAAATCTAAATAATTCTTGTAAAGCTTCCACTTCCTATGGATCCTTGACTTTTCGCGCATAAGTTTTAAAAGAGGTCGAGAATACCATTGTGGGTATTTATTATTATTATTATACGGTTTTTTAGGTACAAATGATTCTATTAACTCATACAATCATATTACTAGATATTACTAGATGTCGCTGGTGACTGTCTGCACATAATAAAAAAACTAAATTAGTAGCTGTAGTGTATGTAAACAGAGTGTCGTTTGTCTCGAGCGTATACGTCACAAGTGCAAGCCAGTACACCTGTACTAAAGGTATTACCTACCGAGGTAGGGGGGCGGTCGGGGTCAGACGGTTGGACCCGTAGCACGTGGTGGTACGTAGGCGAGCCAAATATCATGGACGAATACTACAGTAGCTTATTCGTTTTTACAGACTATGCTCTATATATATATATATATATATATATATATATATATATACTAGCTTTTACCCGCGACTTCGTCCGCGCGGAATAAAGAAAATACACACAAGGTAAAAAATGTTCCTATGTCCGTCTCCTAGTTCTAAGATACCTCCCCATTAATTTTCAGTTAAATCAGTTCGACCGATCTTGAGTTAAAAAGTGTAACTAACACGACTTTCTTTTATATATATAGATATATATAAAAGAAAGTCGTGTTAGTTACACTATTTTTAACTCAAGAACGCCTGAATCGATTTGACTGAAAATTGGTGGGCAGGTAGCTTAGAACCAGGAAACGGACATAGGATAATTTTTACCCCATTTTCTATTTTTTATTCCGCGCGGACGGAGTCGCGGGTAAAAGCTAGTATATAGATATATATATGCCAAATATCCATCCATCCATCTAAATATATGCATGAATAATACAAGATTTTGGACTATTATGCACTGTGTCAACAAAACTAATCATTATTTACACTGGATTACAGTTGAGCATTTAATTTTTAGTTATTAAACTGATTACAGTTGAAAATGGATAAGCAAGCAACCAACAGACTGCAATATTATTTTTAATTAGTGGTTTCCCTCTAATCCAATCTCCTAGATGTTATGTTAGGACTAA
Source organism: Papilio machaon (assembly GCF_912999745.1). Classification (NCBI taxonomy): domain Eukaryota; kingdom Metazoa; phylum Arthropoda; class Insecta; order Lepidoptera; family Papilionidae; genus Papilio; species Papilio machaon. The sequence continues at coordinate 2,763,241 of NC_060013.1, read as the reverse complement.
ACAATGACTTGCTTATCCAAGTTCAATTTTATTGTGTATACACCAATAAGAAAGTAAATATCCTTTCAATTAAATGCTGATTTCAGCATTAATGTTCCTGCTACCCCTAAGTAAGCTTAGATTATGAGTGTTTTAACTCTCACAAAAGTTTTGTTTGCCAGTGGTCTAATTTCAATCCTTTTCCGTCCTTTCTTTATAAGGATATAGGATGGGAAAGGGTAATAAACATATATGGGCAAGTTCCTGGACCTCCTTTGATCATTTAAGGTAGGCAATGCATCAATAACTTGTTGGAGATGTCTATAAGCAACAATTGCTTCACTATTTTAATGAAATTAAGAAGCTGCAGACTTGTTTGTCATCTTATACTATGAAAAAGTTGTGAGGTTATAATTTAAGTAATAAATTATATGTGTGTGATATATGTGAATAAACATACAGACATGTATGATGTACTTAGACGTAATGACATAAATGACCTTGTCAAATGGAATTCTCCATACCTCCAGTTCATGATCGGAAATTCCAATGTTACAGTCCGTTGTCTCCTCACTGCGACTGTTGTACGCCGCCGTCACAGACATCAAAAGAGTTCTGCTTGGTTTGAAAAATGCCTGCCTAAAACAATGTAACACTTCCCGCACTGTACGTTCACGTCGGCAACGCCGCACCACATAACTGAATCTATATCCACGAGTCCATGCATTCCAAAGCCTTTTTACACCAATATCTTTAAATAAGATCGATCTAAACGAAGACATCCCGGTTGGTTATCTTCCAGTGTAAGATTCGTTTAGTGGTTTAAACGTGTTGGATATCTCAAGTCCTACATATATGCATTTTACATTATGTTTGTATATTTTATTAGTGTAAATTTACGGCAAACCCTAGATTTTGTGTAATTGCGAAATTATAACCTCTTTTTCTTAAATTGATAAGACGTCTTGCCCAATGTATATTTGACAGCTGGATATAAATAATGTTGTCATGCCAAAATTATGTAATCACTAATTATTATCTCGTTGAATATAGATAACAAGAAAATGAGAAGTTACTTAATACTCCACAGAATTCGACTGACTAATTCCTTGCTTATCGCATTATATGCAATGTAATTTATTTGAACATGTACATAGAAAAAATGAAAAGAGTTAAAAGCTGAGTTGTAAATGGGAACTGAGACGAAAGACAACAACCGAATTCTATAAACAAGAATTATCGACATGTTTCTGATATACTTACATAAAAATGAATTTATGATTTTTATTATTCTTAAATGATTTATTTCAGTACGGTCTTCTGTTTTGTAGTAAATTGTAAAAATGAAGTGCTGTTAACACTGTCAACAATTTTTGAGTATAGCAATAATTTGTTCAATTTTTTTTCTTTCATTTCCCCGATCGGCGACGAGTGGAGGCGTTCGTTCGATCGCTTAGTTCCGTCACGTCATCTTTTTATCCTCAAATGTCTGATTTTTGTATCCCACATGCTTAGGGTTAACCGAATAAAGAAAAAATCCAAGAATCCCCGCACCAGAAGAAAAGTACGAGTAACGAAAGACGTAAATGTAAACTAGAAAGTGAGTGAACGAAGTCGCGAGGTGTCTCGTCCGTCCGGTTCGATCTGGATTTGACCAGTTTGAACCGCGAGTTGAAGTCCCTTTCCCTCGAATTTCTTTATTATTAAAGTTTAGTGGTGTATTTTACAGACTTTTACGTTTATTAATCCGTTTTTCGGAGTGTTTTAGTGGTGTATTAGTTTATTTAACCCGATCCAAAATGTCTGAAGAATCGTCGGCGGATCGCAATGTCGAAATCTGGAAGATCAAGAAACTTATCAAGAGTTTGGAGATGGCGAGAGGGTGAGTTATGAATGAAGTATCATATTCTTGGTATAGTTTGACGCTATGCAGTAACAACGTGGTCATTGTGCTATGCTATGTTTGTGGCTATTTCATTGGATGAAATTGCCAACACGGCTGCGTCACTTGCACGAGTGGCCGGACACATGCGCGTTTTGCATGCGCAGAAATAACCTTGTGAAAACGCAAAGGGTGCTGGAATGTGCATTTATTAGACTCTGAATATCATTATCGAAAAATTACTTTTTCAAAAGGTTATCTAAACACCTGAGTCGTCTGTTAGGATTGAGAAAAAAAATATCCAGCTGATTTGGACGTATTTGGCGTACGTAATTACGCGCCTTTTTAGCCGCATTTGAAAATCGAAAGCTTTCGCGCAATGCGACGCTGCAGCTTTCAGCACACTTCACATTTAGTTCGAAGTTTTTTTTTTGGAATAATAGTTTTATTTGTGACCAGTGTCATAAATGATGTTGGCATTATGAGTCAATAATATTTCCATGTATGGGTAAATTAACAAGATTTGCAGCCTGAAAATAAACACTTTATACAAGGTTCTTTGTTTGCAATTAGCACACAAAAACAAACATGACTTGACTGAATATATCATCAGGTTTTGTCTTTTTGTTTTGAAACGAAATAAAGTTTCCTCAGACTTTCAATTGTAAAAAAAAACATTATTTTGCTTTACATGTTTATGCTTTTATTTTATTTTCCTGTACAATTTAAATAATCTCTGCGTAATTTTCTCGGTACTACTTTTGTTTTTTATTGATATCAAAACTGGATAAGCAAGTAGTGGTGTCAGAGTGAGAAATATAATTGAGACTCATTGTCTAGTCTCAATAGAAAATCTCCAAAAGCGAGAACCTTGAGTTAAAAAGAAACCTCTGTAAGCAAGTAAAATATTGTTAGTCAATTAAATGTCCCCCACATATTCTTAAATATGATTGACACCCCCCCCATTTGGTATAACTGTAGTTATATACAATAATGTGCACTATATTTGCAATATTTTACGTTTGGTTTGGATTACAATGGGAAAAAAGGGATGGGTTAACTTATTGAGTAATGTAGCAGCAGTTTTAGGTTAGGTTTAAAGAATTTATTCTCAAAATGATAAAGAAAGTCACTTACATGAGAACAATATTGTACACTATACATAATACAATATGGTCACCGTTTTAGTTGTCAATTTACTTTTTTACAACCATGTAAAATGCATTAAGCTAGCTTTGATTTAAATTGACGATTTAAAGTACTAAGTTACTGATTTAAAGTAACGAGTTAAAAGGGTTACCGAAATCAATAAAGCTTTATACAAATATATGAGAAAAAAGTTTGGGAATCTCTGGGTTAGATTGTAAACACTGTTAGTTAATAGATCGTTGGTTACAATACCTTTAATAGCTTTGGTAAAAATTCACTCACCACAGTTAACACATTCAATGCCACAAGGATTTTAATGTGTTAACATGAACTTGGGGCATTTTAATGAGTTTTATAAAACAATATTAACTTGACAATTATAATAAACTGAAATCTAAAATGTCAATCATTATTAGACACTGTAATTTAACGAATTTGATTAGTAACTTTCTAACGAAAGCAATATTTAATTTCAGTAACGGTACATCTATGATATCTCTGATCATACCACCCAAGGATCAAATCTCGCGTGTCTCAAAGATGTTGGCGGATGAATTTGGTACAGCCTCTAACATCAAGTCCAGAGTGAACAGACTATCTGTGCTGGGAGCTATTACATCTGTACAGCATAGACTCAAACTATATACTAAAGGTGAGTTAAACTATGGCTAAAATGTCTAATTACCACAATAAATACTGGAACACGGACCAAAGCTGTTCTTAGTTTCGGAACAACATCTCTGTTTTATTTACTTCACTTTAGTCTGTGTGTTAAAAGCATTATTAATTCTTCTAATATTAGTTTTTTTTTGTTGTGAAATATTTGGTAATTTTAAATTGTTTTTCTAATAATTTTCCTGTTTAACTAATCTTTGTATTTATTTATTTTCAAAAGTGATCCGGATGTTTAATTTATAATTTTTTCCAGTACCGCCCAATGGCTTAGTTATCTACTGTGGTACTATTGTCACCGAGGAGGGCAAAGAAAAGAAGGTTAATATTGATTTTGAACCATTCAAGCCTATCAACACGTCTCTATATTTGTGTGACAATAAGTTCCATACAGAAGCTCTTACCGCATTACTGGCCGATGATAACAAGTTTGGTTTCATTGTTATGGATGGTAACGGTGCCCTGTTTGGTACGTTGCAAGGAAATACAAGAGAGGTGAGTTTTGATAATTATAATGAAATCTATGTAACCTTGTTAATTTGAAATCCTTAGTAAGTGGAGAAAAATTACATTCCTTTGCATATTAACTACTAGCTGTCGCTCGCGACTCCGTCCGCGCGGAATTAATGGAAAGCTTAAAAAGTAGCTTATGTGTTCCCCCATACAATGTTCTACATCTGTGCCAAATTTCATTGAGTTCCGTTGAGTTTTTCCGGAGATACCTTCAAACAAACTTCATCCATCCATTCGTCTAAATCTAAACTTTCGTATTTATAATATTAGTAAGATTTACTGAAATTTTTTCATATTGCAAATTGAAGAAAAAAAATAACAAAGAAAGACTTACAAAAGATACATCAATTTTCCAAGATTTTTTTTTAAAACAATGAATGAAGAATAAGTGAGCCAAATTATTTTTTTTTTTCATTATAATCTTTTCCCAGGTACTTCACAAATTCACTGTAGATTTACCCAAGAAGCACGGTCGTGGTGGTCAATCTGCTTTGCGTTTCGCACGTCTACGTATGGAGAAGCGACACAATTATGTCCGCAAGGTGGCTGAAGTGGCAACACAGCTGTTCATAAGTGCCGACAGACCAAATGTAGCGGGATTGATTCTAGCCGGTTCTGCTGACTTCAAAACTGAGTTGTCCCAGTCTGATATGTTTGATCCGGTATGTTATTATGTTATAACTAAAGTTTTTTTTTTATTAAAAAAAATAATATTTTCTTGGATTAAAGTTTTACCATAGTTTATATTTTTGTTTAGTAGTTTTGGCATTAAAGACAGACTGTGTTACTTTCGTATTTATAATTATTAAGGCTGATGTGAATTTTTGATATTTTAATTAATTAACTAGCTGTCGCCCGCGACTCCGTCCGCGCGCAGTTAAAAAAAACTTATTAGCGGTATGAAAAATAGATGTTGTCCGATTCTCAGACCTACTGAATATGCTCACAAAATTTCATGAGAATCGGTCAAGAATTAAGCCGTTTCGGAGGAGTACGGGAACGAAAACTGTGACACGAGAATTTTATATATTAGATTAATTAGCCTTTATTTTCATGATTGTTAATTAATTGTTAACATTAATTGTTTAAATTAAAATTAACAAGTTAATTAAAAGAAACAGTCATGACCCCTGTTGGGTATAGGTCTCCACCATTTTTTTTTTATATTAACTAATTTTTTTATTTTTTTTTTTATTTTTGATATTAATTCTTATAATTACTGTCATGTTAAGGTTTTAACTATTTATATCTCAATTTTCAGCGTCTACAATCTAAAATAATCAAGTTAGTTGATGTATCTTATGGTGGTGAGAACGGATTCAATCAAGCTATCGAGTTGGCCGCTGAGTCTCTACAAAATGTCAAGTTTATACAAGAAAAGAAACTCATCGGAAGATACTTTGATGAGATCTCACAGGTGAATATATCTCTTATTGTTAAATGTCTTGATTTTTTGTTTTAATAAGGTGAAAAATAAGGAAGTGGCCATTTGAATTCACTGAAATAGTAAAATAGCGCTGGCTGTAGACATCCGCAATTGTATATCCATTGCCTACCTTTTATAGACGGAGGATGGGACGCAAAAGAAAAGAATATTTCCCCTTCCTATGTCAAATCCACTTCCCCTTTTCATTATAAGAAAATTGTGAGAAGGGAAAGAGGACTTATTAAGCACCACACACACTTGATGCCTCTGTGTGGTCTTTTAGACCCTTTTTCCACTATACAGCTTGATAATATGTTTTGGCAGTTAGGCCAGTGGAAATTATTGTTATGACATTATTTCAGGATACTGGTAAATACTGCTTTGGTGTGGATGATACTCTACGGGCATTGGAACTTGGTGCCGTGGAAACACTCATCTGCTGGGAAAATCTTGATATACAGAGGTAAGTTATAACCTGAAAAAGATGTTACTGAAGAAAAACTACGATTTTGACTGACATATACATCTATATATATAAAAGAAAGTTGTGTTAGTTACACCATTTATAACTCAAGAACGGCTTAATCGATTTGACTGAAAATTGGTGGGCAGGTAGCTTAGAACCAGGAAACGGACATAGGATAATTTTTACCCCATTTTCTATTTTTTATTCCGCGCGGACGGAGTCGCGGGTAAAAGCTAGTACTTACTATTCTAAAGTTAATAATATTATATTAAAAATCTAATGGCTATAATGTCGCAGTCATATTGTATGATCCGCCGTATTACATTACGGCTAGCTTTTATCAAAAACAGGGCCGTTTTGAAATGCGGTGATTCAACGAGTAGCCGGATTGACATTAAGATACTTTCTTCAATAAGGCCCACGTTTAGCTGCAACGTACTAATACTTTACTCGATCCTTTGTCCATGGTTTCTTTACTGTTCCACATTGAGAAGAATAGATATTCTTTAATTGCAATTGAAAATTGTTCTTACCGAGTTCTTCACCGAGATATTTAACGTTTTTTTTTTTTCTTTATTTCACTCATAACTTCGCAATTTAGCAACACACTTTCTGTATCCAACGAAATTGTTGTTTTTATTTCAGGCAGCGTCACAAGTGTCAAGGATCGGAACTAAACACTGTCAAAGAGACGGCTAATCTCTCGCTTTATTACATTGTGTCTAGTCTAGTGTTGAAAGACGCGTGTTGGCATAATTTAAATACATTCCGGAGCTTTTTTATTCAGCCGCATTCAATCCGGCTACTCGTTGAACCGCAACATTACAAAACGGCCCTGTTTTTGTTAACAGCTAGTCGTAATGTAATATGGCGGATTATGCAATATGACTGCGACATATACATTACATATCCATTTGACTTTTTGGTTGTTATTCCCTGTCTGTTCACACAGGACCGAGCAGAGTAGATAATATTGATTTAATTTTAATTTTCAAAGTAAAATTCCACCTTGTATCAATGGTATAAAGTTCAATTTTATTTGCGATATAAATCTGCTTTGCTCTCTGTCCCCCGTCTGTGTGAATGGACCCTTTTATATGTATTTATATTTAATTTTCAGATACGTTCTGAAATCCCACGCCACCAACCAGGAGACCATTCTGCATCTCACGCCTGAACAAGAGAAAGACAAGTCGCACTTTACTGACAAAGAGGTTGGTTCATTTTTACCTTTATTAACTATGATCTATATTATTTGGGATTACAAGAGAGGCACTGCCATCGCGGTTAGGTCTATCTGTCTATATGTATGGATGGATGTTTGTTAGAAGGTAACTCCAGAACTGCTAAAGGGATGGAAGGGCTGGAAGAACACATAGGCTATTTATTACGTTTTTTTTTAATCTATTAAAATAATAAACATGATAAGACAGCCACAGTACAAGGAACTTGTGACATTTATTTGATACTAGCTGTCGCCCGCGACTTCGTCCGCGCGAAATTAAAAAAAGCATAATAAATAGCATGTGTTCTTCTTTGTCCAAATTTCATTAATTGAGCCGTTCCAGAGATACCTTCAAACAAACATCCATACATACATCTAAACATTTGCATTTATAATATTAGTAAGATTACCAGGAGGGCGCTAGTGTGCTGTCAATTTAGTTTGACTTATCAAAGCCTACAGGGTCAGATAACTTTGTCCGTTTAGTGTGGTCATGTTATAAAAACTATGACGTCACAGTATAGACCAGTGTTTCCCAAAGTGGGCGATAACGCCCCCTTGGGGGCGTTTGAAACCTAGGAGGGGGCGATAAGGGGCCCAAAAAATGGGGGGCATTGAAATTAATTAGTGTAATGAAATTGTGGTTTTTATGTTTTAGGGCTGAATAAAAATTAGGGGCGCTCTGAAATATAATTGATTTTCAATGGGGGCGGTGAAAGAAAATAAGTTTGACAATCACTGATATAGACGGTTCATGTAAATAGTTAATTCCTTATATATTGTAGAGCGGAGTTGAACTGGAGCTGGTGGAGTGCCAGCCGCTGCTGGAGTGGCTCGCAAACAACTACAAGTCTTTCGGTGCCACATTGGAGATCATCACCGACAAGAGTCAGGAGGGAAGTCAGTTTGTGCGCGGCTTTGGTGGAATTGGCGGTCAGTATACATTGTTATTTGCTATGTGGACACCATAACATGATACCTAGATACTATGCGGGTAACATAACATGATAGTTGAATATAATATTTCTAAATACTATGTGGGTACCATAACATGATACCTAGATACTATGCGGGTACCATAACATGATAGTTAAATATAATATTTCTAAGTACTATGTGGGTACCATAACATGATACCTAGATACTATGCGGGTACCATAACATGATAGTTGAATATAATATTTCTAAATACTATGTGGGTACCATAACATGATACCTAGATACTATGCGGGTACCATAACATGATAGTTAAATATAATATTTCTAAGTACTATGTGGGTACCATAACATGATACCTAGATACTATGCGGGTACCATAACATGATAGTTAAATATAATATTTCTAAGTACTATGTGGGTACCATAACATGATACCTAGATACTATGCGGGTACCATAACATGATAGTTGAATATAATATTTCTAAATACTATGTGGGTACCATAACATGATACCTAGATACTATGCGGGTACCATAACATGATACCTAGATACTATGCGGGTACCATAACATGATAGTTAAATATAATATTTCTAAATACTATGTGGGTACCATAACATGATACCTAGATACTATGCGGGTACCATAACATGATAGTTGAATATAATATTTCTAAATACTATGTGGGTACCATAACATGATTTGTACCAAACATGTAATGACTGGACTATGCGACCACGATAACATGATACGTAGTATATAAAGTGTACTTTACTATTATATATTTATACATACTATGCGACCATGTTAACGTGATATGTAGATACTATTCGTGTTATGTAACATGATGGGAAAATATAGTAGGGCATGATAATGTACTATACAGTGACAATAACATAGTATGTAGGTATTATGTGTGTACGATAACATGATGTCTGATATTAATTCTTAAGTGTTTTTTATTAGTTTTAACTACTAATGCTTATTAAAATATAATTTTGGTTAATGCTGCTCGGATGGATAAAAAATAGGTATACTACGGTACAAGGTGGATTTTCAGTCTCTGCAATTAGATGAACCGCTGGACGATGTCGACCTCGATGACTATTGAATGGGGGGGTAGACAGGAATGTGAAAAAACGAAAAAAAAATTTTGTAAAAAAAAAAACCGACTTCAAAAAAATCGTAAACCAGAAGTTAAAAGCATTAATGTGTCTAAAAGTTGGCTGATTTTTTTCTTGTTTTTCAATTATTGCGGAAATTTAAATTTTTTCAAAATTCAATTAAAAAAATGTACCATTTTTGATTTTTTTTCTCTCAATCGGTTTATAAATGACTTATAAGAAAATAAATATAGACTTTTTTTTGAAGTCGGTTATTAAAAAAACACAATCATATAACTTAGATTTAAAGCTTGTATTTTTTAACGGCTTAGATACGCCACAGTCGGTTTTTATTTTTTATTTTAACGTGGATATTAACTACGGGAACACTGATACAAAAAATTTTTTTTGTTTTAGTGTTTCAGTGTAAACCCACGACTATATTGAAAGTGTCAATATGCAGGGTCCATTTTCATTGCGTTTTATTATAGATATTATGACGAAGTGAAGTTGAGATTTTGGGATTTACTCGAGCGTGGTTTAACATAAGGGGGGAATTGTACCCAATTAAGTACTCCCACTACATAGAACTCTTCCATCTCATAAAGATCAACGCTTTTAGAGCAGCCTGTCTGAATACTAAGTAAAATTAAGTTTTTAAAATGAAATTTTATCCAAAAAAATTATTATTTTTTTTGAACGAAATAGGTTTTTTTTAAATCGTTTTTCGAAAAAAAAAAATTTTTTTCTACTTTTGACTAGGAAACATAAAAATGGTTTCAAAAACTTCAAAATCCACAGTAATATTATGGTCCTATTCAGAAAAAATACCAATATAATTGATGCGTGAGATTTTTAATGTATTTTTTTATTATCACTTGACATGCGGCATACATTGCTCCCGAATTACACGTGCAGCGTTCAGATTTATAAAACACAGCTTGTACGTTCTGGAGCTACTAATTCTAGTAAATACGAAATAACTCTGTGAAAGACTGAGTAATTCGACAATCGAGAAATTGTGGTAAGAAAATATGCAACCGCCCGCTATCTAGCAACGTAAAAATACGTTGCCCGTATGCAAAGTGTTAACATTTGAAATAATTTCACATCATATACATATCATATCATTATTTTGAAGTGAAATAATTAAAAAAAAATAACCTTACAAAAAAAAATGAAAACAACGAATTTGAAACCGACTGTTGCGATCCGAACCCGTACCTTACCACATTGATATTGTTTAACAGTGAAAACCGTTTAACACGACGTCAAAAAGATCTGGTATTATTCTGTCGTAATAACCGATAATCATAAATGAAGTCGAACCTAGATAAGCGAGAGTCCAATGGTTTGAGGTTTCTCCCTAACCCGAACTTCTCGCTCATAGAGATCGTCTATCGGGACCGGAAAATGACTCTCGCTTGTAGAGGTTCGACTATATATTACAGTAATAACTTCAGTGATGGATTGACAAACAAAAGGTTAATCATATAAATAAGGAAAGTAATGAGATTGAATGGATAGCTACAAAGATAGAGATAGGCCGGAGAAATGGATGGATTATGTGAAAAAGGATATGCGTGAGAAGGAAGTGAATTAAGATATGAGAGTTAATAGAGATGTATGGAAGAGTACTGTGCAGATACTAGACAGGGAAAAGGGCATGCTGATTGTATTGAATTAAAGGTTAACATTTCACAAGCAGTGTTAATCACGATTTTATTAATATATTTTGTAATCATCATCATCAGCTCACTGTACGTCCCCACTGAGGGGCTCGGAGCCTACCCCAAGTTAGGGGTGACTAGACCATAGTCAACCACGCTGGCCAAATGTTGGTTGACTGGTACTTTGTAATACTGCACCTGATTTGCTTCATTAACTGAAATTCAAATAAATGGAGGTCGTAATTGATACGATTTCCCTAAAATATTAATAAAAAATGGTCACAAAAAGGGTATGACGTTATAAGTGATTTATTCAGTGAGATGTGATGTTCCAGTGGGATCTACAATATAATATTGGTTACTATAACCGGTACATTGTATTAAACGGTTTTTACTTCACTTACCTCTCAAATTTTCTTTACTCTAGTCCTTTCTATTCTTGCTTGTTATGTAAAAATAGTTGAACCTGGATAAGCGAGAGTTCTGGAGTCTCGCTTATAGAGGTTTCTAACTGGAGTTTCTCGCTTATAGAGTTTGACGATCGTTTCTCGCTTATTCAGGTCCGACTGTATGTATAACATGATTCAAACTTTATGATCGCTCGAGGTTATGTATCAGAGCATGTCTCCATAACGTACAGTGCGGGTGGTAGAAAGCATCCAGGGGTTTGTCTCGTCACCCACTTACAGTTAAAATAAACGAAGACCAAATTTTAGTCCTTTCCTTATTATGAAAGGATTGGCAAGTGGTTTTGGCGCGGCACCCATAGGTTGGGAAAATGTCCTCTTCCTGTACGTCCACATCCTCTGTCAAATGAAGGCATTTGCAACATTTTAAATCTTAAATGTCTTTACTTTCTAATCCTATGAGTCGAATTGGCGTTGTGGTCGTTTGCCATCTTATATCGATATATGCCGAGCTCCCATAAAGTTTGAATGTCGCTTATCTTTCCTTTCGAACCAAAAACACCTTGAGCAATATAGCCTTGTAAAATTGTACTTTGAACTCCATTCAAGTCGATATATTTGTTTAGTAAAGCTAGATAACGCTATCCATAGTAATATAGGTGCTATCCGAACTTATAAGCGAGATAATAAGAAATTATGTTAGGTGAAGCTTTCTTTTTAACTTTAAAATATAAACCTCTATAGATGCGTGATGGAAAGGTCAGGCAGAAGATTGACGTGAAGTGGAAGTAATTCCGCCTTTCGTCTGATGATTGTGTGTGCCGTTGGTTTATTTTACCCGAAAAAGATAACAATATGCTAAGGTGATAAAGCTTTTAATTAATTCATAGTTCACTGCCAAAACACGTAAAAAAAATAAAGATTTTTCATCACTGTTTATTCAAAGAAGCTTAAGTTGAGGGTTAAGTTGATTATTGTAGTGAACCATTAGTGTGATTTGTTGCTCTGTGAAAAATTTAATAAACTTTTATATTTAGTTTAATTTTAAGGTATGAATAAAAAAAACACAATTAGTAAAGCTAGCTACAGTAATATTTTCTAGATAGATGTTATAATAATAAAAATTATATATAAATATCGTAGAACGGTTCAAATACCCATTTAACATGCCTTGAAAGTTCCTTAAGTGTCGTATAACTGTAATCACTCATGTACTCTGTTAACCGCAACTTGTTCAGTGTGGAATTTAAAAAAAAGGAAATGTCTATGATACTCAACACACACTTTTCAATACTAGTTTCTATTTAAAAAAAACCGTTAAAATCGATCCAAATATTTTGTAGATTAGCCGAAACAAACGCAGACTTGTGGACAGAGAAATAAATACAGAAGAAAACTATTGTTTAAAAACTAATATTATAAATGCGAATGTTTTGATGGATGGATGGATGTTTGCTTGTTAGAAGGTATCTCAGGAACGGATCGTGATGAAATTTGACACAGGTAGTACATAGTCTGGAAGAATACATAGACTACTTACTAAGTTTTTTTTTTTATTCCTTGGGAACGTAGTCGCGGGTGACAGCTAGTAAAAATAACTTTAAAAATTAGAAAATAATATATAAACATAAGAGGAAATAAAAGAAAATAGGTTTCTATATGATTTTTTATATGTAAATGATAACACTGTGGAAGTTTATTGTAAAAAATCTTCCAGAGGTCTTTTTTTCTCGCTTTTTTGTATTCCTGATTAGGTATCTATAGGTTATATATATCTGTGGTGAATAAACATATTTCAATATTAGGGTGCCATATAAAAGGTCCAAATTAGTAATAGCTTAAACTTAATAACTTATAAATTACATTTTACATATTAGATTCCTTATAAAAACGTCTACAGAAACTTCGAATCGACTTGAATGGAGGCAAATTTTTTTATATATAAAATTACATACATGCTATATTATATATGCGCCTAGAAATATATGTGAAAAAATAAATTTCACATTTAAATCAATATATAATACAATCTTTATTCAATTTTTTTTTATATGTATGATTTTTTGTAAAATTCGGACACGTTGTTTTACAAGTTTTATTAAATGAGCTGCTAATTGATCAGCACAAAACCAACTAGTTAGTTGTATTAATATTTTTCAAATTACAGTTAAATGTAAGTTTAAGGTCTGCGTAAGGGTCAATTGACGTTAACCTGAACGTCCTCAACTGTGTCATAATGAACCTGCCCTTTTTCCTACATTAGTTCGAGCTCAGTACTCTTCCATACATTTCTATCATTTCCTTACGCATATCTTTCTCTTTCACACAATCCATACATACTTTTTCAAGTCTTTCAATACCTTTGTCCATCCACATTTAATCTCATTAATTTACTGTTTATGTATGTAATATCTTTACATAATGTATTTCTAGGCGCATTTATATTTACAGTCGAATCTGGATAAGCGAAAGTCCAAAGCACAGCGTTATTTTTCTAAATTATAGAGGTTTCTCTCTAACCAGAGTTTCTCGCTTTTGAACGTCGAATGTCGGACAATGACTCTCGCTTATGAAGGTTCGAGTGTAATCTATATGCAAAATGGTCATTCATATTCAATAAGCTAGTGTAATGGAGAAGCATACATTGCACTGGAGTGTTACCAGCTTTATCAAAAGTGTTGCCAGATGCAATAATTAAAATACCAAATTTTACTAAATTAAGTTTTGATGTTTTTTTTTCGTGTGCCGTTAATTTTTATTTGAATGTAAAGATGATTTTAGTAGTCTTTAGATGGTATTGAAAAAGATAATATAGTCTTAGTTTGAAACGAATAAAAATATTTATAAGATGTAATAGTTTTAAGATTTTTGCGGTTTTTGTGAAATGGAATGAATGTATGCTTTTCTAATATTACAATATACATATGAAAAATATTTAAAAAAAAATGTTTATTGGTTTATTCCCGACTTCATATAGTTATACTACATAAAAATTATATATTGAAATTATTGTATTATTTATTTTAAAATAATAATAATAATGTTTTAACCTTAAAAATGTCTCATTGACATAGTTAGTTATTCAAAATATAACTTTATCGCATCGCACTGCTTTGAGATCTCGCGTCGCCGTCGGCTCGTACAAGCGAGAGTTTCAACCTTTGTTAGCGAGTTATTCTCGCTTGTACGGATTGACTGCGCGTGTGTGGTACTGGTATGTTTACGAAGCTCTTGATAACAATCATATCAAGTGCTGTTGCTACTTAGGGCCAAAGTTATAACTTTTTTCAGTTCATTTCGTCTCCATTTTTAAATGTTATCACACTAGGTATATCACGAGATATATTTTTGGTAAGTTGGGTGATAATTTTGTAGGTGCATTGTTTTTTTTTAAATATTCTGTGTCATACTAAATATATGTCGTTTCTTTACACGCTGTGAGGTTTGGAAAGAGGTAAAAGTTATTGATTTTTTAAATGTTGTTATTTTATCTTTATCACTGACCTTTATTGATATGGACAGGAAATTATAGCTTTTTGGTTTCTATATAAAGAGCCAGTTGAAGTTACTAACAGTGGGTTTCTGAGACCAATATTACCTTTTTAATACATATTGCTATCTATGTTTTGTCAAAGATAATGATGGATGAAGTTTTATACAGAGATTTTGGCCTCAGAAATCAACGGTTAATGTCTATGAGTTGAGTTTTCAACACCGCTATTAAATGCTACTGTCAATGCCGAAATGTTGAAAATAAGCACAATATACCATGAGTTATAGCCTGTCCATAAAGGTTTGTTTTGTAGTTTGTTGATTTATTAAAATAGTAGGGGAGCCCAAGCGGGGATTTCGGGATTTCCTAAAGCACGGCAGATTAATATACAGGGGGATACCTTGTACCCGGTTAAGTACCTCCACAAAACATGGGGCCCATGTATAAGGCCGAACCGTTTTTCTAATTTTTTTTTGTCAAATCAGGCGAATCCCTCTACATAATCGTCAGATTATGAGACAGTACGTTTAGAACATAAAGATAAACCATATATATCTTAATCTGACGCGCTTGAGTATTTCAAAATGGCGAATTTTTTTGCACATTATAAAAATGACCGCGAGTTTGCGTCCCATCGAAATCGTCAGATTAGTGAATAAGAGCTTTTTTTGGTGCACTTAACACTCCCTTAGAAAATCTGACGCGCTCGATAAAAATTTTTTTTTTTACATTTTTAAAAATCTATAGCCGCTTCCCCCACTGATGTAAAGGTATATATCTTATAACATTTTTTTCTTCTTATCATCTAAGCTTTGCATCCCAATAGGTCTCTACGATGCTCGAGTAAATCCCCATTTAGCCCCGTGGGCTCCCCTACTAAAACGGAAATAAGATAATGGTAAGAAACAAATGGTTAGCATTGTATGGACATATGCGGAGAGATGATATATGAAAGTTGAATGATATGAGATTGAATGTGGATGGCTACAAAGATAGAGGAAGAGAGAAGAGTACTATCATCGTACAAAATTTGTGCAGCGCGTATCGGAAGTAAAATACACCAAAAATCTTGTATTCATTTTGAAATAATTGATTGATGATACGATGGCGATTGTCACAATATTCTTGATAGGTTACACTGTGCTGACATCGTTGTGAAAAGAGCAGGTGTGAATTAGACAATGTGTTTTGGTACATATATTCTGACAGTGGAAATCCATGCTTAATTTTATGTCTGAGATGTTTTTATTTATATAGTTTTTCTTTCTTACTATGATTTCCAATGTAGTGACACTTTGGTTGCTGGTTTCTTCAAAGGCATTGTAAGGGATGTCAAAATGTAATCAAAATCGAAAGCCGCATGAATTTTAGTAATAGAAAATTTTGTTTTATTTATAAAAAAAAAAATATTTAAACAACGGTTTTTTTTTGTCTTATGTTTTTTTCTGTGATTTTATTATGCATGGTTACAGAGTGTTTTTTTTTTTTTAGATTTGTTTGAATTAAATATATTTTAATAATTTTCTTTATAATTCTAAGAAAAAATTAAATACACAAGTAGTTTAATTTTTAGGTAATGCCTGGTTTAGATTATACTAGTACAGTAGGAGAGTAGCACTCGAAAACAACTGGCATAATGTAAACACTAATTGGCGCCGGTGAGCCAAAACAGTCCATCCTAGGCCAGCGCTACTGTCTTACTGTACTGGCTTAATGTAAAACATTCGTTAATTTGTATTACAAATCATCTTTTTATACAAATTTGTATTCTATAGCCGTAGAAATAATGTTGAATTTATTTTACAGGTCTCCTTCGTTACAAAGTGGACTTCCAATCTATGCAGCTTGATGATGAAGAAATCGACAACCTCTATGACGTTGATGACTATTAGACAAGCGAACGAGCAAACATGTATGTGCCTTCACGTAACAGCGACTACATTTTTATGAATTTCAATTTGTAATACATCAATGATACATTGCAATTTGTAATACTGAATCACAAATTGCAATTTGTAATACTGAATCACAAATTGCAATTTGTAATACTGAATCACAAATTGCAATTTGTAATACTGAATCACAAATTGCTATTTGTAATACTGAATCACAAATTGCAATTTGTAATACTGTTCTAATACAAATTGATTATATTTATGGTTACAATTAGTCGATATCACAAATTGACACAAAATTTGATGAAAAAAATATATGTAGTTAATTAATTTTTGTTCTAAATTCAAATCATAGTATTTTTGGCATCTGCATTTTGATACTTTGATATTGTATAATTCGATTTATAAGTCTTGGTACTTGTTTGAAATTTCGCTGCATTAATTCTTGTATTAAAAAAGTACTGTTTTTTAAGAAGTAGAGAGATTTTAATATGTATCGATACAAGTTATTCGATAATGAAAATCCATAGCTGTATTTGTTTTTTAATAAATTGATTTTTTTAATTTTTCAATGTATTTTTTGTTATATTCGTGTATGGCTCAAAAAAAAATTAAATACGGTAGTTGCTGTTACGTTGTTGATCGGGAGTTATGTCATATATCATGTTTTATACAAAAAAACAAACATTTTATGAACACAAAAGTATCAAGATTATTTTTTTTTTGTGAAAACGTGTATTTTTTTCATCTAAAAATGTGTATCATGAAAAGTTAAATTATTTAATATTATGACTCTTTCAGTGTTATGAGTTTTTGTAGCCGAATTGTAAAAAAAAATATGGCTGTTTTTTTTTTCAAAGTTAATAGGCGTATGTTTTTTTAAATAACAATACAATATTTTGGAAGTTAAATTTATCCATTAATGTATATTAGGCAATATTTTTAAGGTAAGATATTGAAATTTAAAAAAGGTATTATTAAAAAAAAGCTCGAGACTTACGTGGAATTAAAAAAAAAACATCCTGTATCACTCTTGTAAATATAAGTTACTTTCCATTAAAAGTCCGGTTGAAATAAGTCCAGCCGTTTCAAAGATTACCTGAAAGTCAAACTTGCCTACAGACAGGCAGACAAAAAAAAATTGTTTTTTTTTGTTATATATATCTTAAATATATCACGTGTTCGAGTTTGTCTGAACTTTGCGATGAATAAAAAAAAAAACTTTAGTAGCCTATTTGTTCTTCCAGATTATGTTAAAATTTTTGCAGTTTTGGAGATATCTGCCAAACATCCATCCATCCAAACATTCGCATTTATTATATTAGTAAGATGGATGGAGTTATTCTGTCAAATGACCAAATTTTAAACATGATGTATGACATATAAAGTCTTTAAGCAATATTGAACTTTATATGCAAAAGCAGAGCACTCATTTTACTGCACCAAGTTTGTAAAAGACTTACAGTGGAATTCCACTGCAGTTATACTTGTCTATTAAGGCAGTGGAGTTCTACGGTTATATCTTATCTAGCAAATGTATGTGTTTTGAAAATTGAAGCAATTTTTTTTTTTAATTTCTCCCTGTAATATAGAAAAATAAATGGTCGGTTACTGAACTACGATGTTTTATTTGTAATTTCATTTATTTAGGACATTTTTCACAATATCTGAATAAAATGCGGAATTATTTTGACAAAGTATTTGTGTACAGTTAATTTGGTTATAACAGAGCCATTTTAATAAGAGACCGTTTGATTTCATCAATTCATTCATTAATTTCATCATCATTAATTTCATCAAAATTCAATAAGATATTGTAACGACGGTCATAAAATACTATTTAATTCTACAACGGAATTGCTTATCTTTTTAAAGAAATTGTATTATATGTTTATTGTAATGACTAGCTGTTGAACGCAACTCCGTTCGTGCGGAATTGAAAAATAAAAATTAGTAGACTATGTTCTACATATATGGCAAATTTCAACAAGATACTTTGAGCCGTTTCGGAGATACCTTCAAATAAACATCCATCCATCTAAACATTCGCATCTATATCTATATATATAAAAGAAAGTCGTGTTAGTTACACTATTTATAACTCAAGAACGGCTGAATCGATTTGACTGAAAATTGGTGGGCAGGTAGCTTAGAACCAGGAAACGGACATAGGATATTTTTTACCCCGTTTTCTATTTTTTTTTTATTCCGCGCGAACGGAGTCGCGGGAAAAAGCTAGTTTATAATATTAGTAAGATTATTGGTTAATTAGAATTAGTCAATTGCAACAATGGGGGTAATAAAAAGAATTGAATAGCGCCATCTATGGCATATTTTTGAAAATAGTTTATAATAGAAGGCATAGTTTTATGATGATTAATATAGATGGCGTAAGAGGTGTCAACACGAGTGGAAATACAAAAAAAAATGTTCATGGCTTAATTCGGATGTTTCAGAATCAATTTTACCTTTCTCTACTCTAAAGGCAAATCTCCCCAATAAGAAAAAATCCCGATCGGTGGAGCTTTCAACTCAAAACAGGATTTTATAGCTTTATATTTATTAGTGATGTATAAAAATTAATAACATAAACGATAGGTCAAACCTATCGATTTCCTTTTGCGTTTAGATCAATTAAAATTGCTATCTGAAATAGATCGGTGTCGATTATTTATTTCACTCGTATAACTATGAATTCGAATATTTGACATTTACATCGTCTTGGTTTTATCTTTATTCGCCATCTCTCTACTCGTTTGTAATTCTTCCAAGAAACCTATTAAAGAAAAATTGAGAAGTTGAAAATTAAATTAATTTAAAAAAATATATAAAAATAATATAATCTTATGAACACTTCTCCTTGAAAGAACACTATTTCCACATAATTATTTTATTGTGTTTATTCTATACCTTATTGTCAATAAGTCGAATTATACAGCGCCATCTATAGTCCCAATGATATTCGTACCGTAAGGGAAAGTACCCCTGAAGGTCATAGAAGTCAATCGGTTTTATTTAATTTACAAAAAGTGTTGTTGCAGAATTAAACAAAAACGTTTAAGTCATCTTTTCCCCCGGAAAGACTTTGACATCAACCCCAAGGATAGATGTCTGAGTATACCGACTGTAAAAATTTAAAAATCCTTTGTAGATTAGTACAATCGCGTTGAAAACAATTATTATTAAAGAAACTTAACTTCATATACGCACAGAGCCGTGACTTTTACTTGATTTAGTTATTTTAAAGAATCAATTTTTATATTATTGTTTAGATATTAAAAAGAAAAATAGTAACACATTTATTTCTGACTAGATTGCGCCCACGACTTCGTCCGAGCGGAATTAAAAAAAACTTAATAAGTAGCCTATGTCTTCTTCCAGACTATGTTCTACTTCTGTGTCAAATTTCATCAAAATCAAGATAGAAATCTGAAAAAATCACCGAATCGAAGCCGGGGCTATTTTTAAATTCACATATTTAAAGGTGGCAAACAATCAAGTGGTCACCTGAATTGGCCGAAATAACGAGGCGACATCCGCAATTGTAGATGCGTTGCCAACCTTTAATCGACGGAAGAGTGAACGCACAGAAAGACGATATTTCCCCTACCTATGCGTCCGTCAAATCCCCTTCCCATCCTTTCCTTATAAAAAAGGGAAAGTGGACTAAAAATAGGCCTCCGGAACGCACACTTATTAAACTAAACGCGGAATTACTTCCACTTCACACCTGTCTTGTGTGGTTTAGCAGATGTTGTTGGCGTCTACCACTGCAAATCAGTCGCGTTTGCTCCTCATATATCTACGTAATAAGTATCTCACTTTTTCGTAGTTCATAATTATTTTTTGTGTTAAATGACGTGCCCAAAATAATATATGGCGTACCATTGGTTCGCTATCCCTGGCCTAGTAGGGTACATTTAAAAATCAGCAACCCGTTGATAGTTTGATAAATCGATTTTTTATCTTTTCTATAATTTCAACGGAGGCATAACTTGAACGATTTACGACCGACCCGTAGGAAATCCGACGACCTGTCCGAAATTATCTTTACATAGATTAGAAGATATTCAGAGGGGAATAAATAATTAAGGAAAATTGTCACCTGTCAAAGAGCAGTCAGCGATATCAACTTAGCCCATAATATCTTTGACAAATTGATTGAATTTAACTTCCTCATTATTCAAATACTATGTAACCAGTTTTAGGCATTGAATAAAGTCGAAATAAAACTGATACGACGCAGATCTTTGATACATGTATTAAATAATAGAGTGATACATTTTATTTAAAAAAAAAATTAACCATATCTGAGGGCTTTATTAACATACGTATTAACCTAATTCAAGATAATTTATTGTGATAATATGCGAAGGTAGCCGCTGAGATAAGTCTAACATTAGGTTAAATTAAAAAAAAATTCAAATACAAATTTCGTCTTCGTGTGTTTTTTGTTAGGAGCTTTAGTTAATAACGAGCTGTCGATCGCGACTCATAACATTTCAAATATGGACTAATAAATACGAAAATATTCCTGGTGAATCACATTTCATAAGTACCTTCAGGTAAGTTGTAAAAAATTTAAAACCATAAACTTCTATTATGTTCTTGTTAATTAAAAGAACTAAATAAAAATGTAAATTGTCAAGTTCCTATCGCCACCTTCCAGCTCCATCATTAGATCAGCAGCATGTCATAATATTGCATTGTAACGCGATTTACACATGTATGTAAAATTTCAACTCAATCATTTACCAGGAAGTTGATCAAATTTAATTTGTAAGATTTGATGTCAAAACATCGAGACAATTGAAACTAAATAAAAGCTTGTATTACAATATATCTTCACTTTATCTTACAATTTTTACAAAATTACAAAAAAAAAGACTTAAATATCAAAATGGCCGCTTTGTACGGAATGAAGTTGTACAGTTTACTCAAATTCGGCTTTGCCTCGAAACGAAATTCAGTGTTTAAATGAAAATTAAAAAAAAGGCCTACCAAAGCTTGATTTTATTAGATTAGCGGATATTTTAAAATCGCGCGTTATCGTATTATTTCGTATTAATCTTATCTTAATATTGATTTTATGTCTACATTTTAATGTTAATTTTATTAGAACTTTATCTTAATAAAACACGATAGCGATCTTTGTAAGAATTTATTTTTCGAAACGTATTTTATAATTAATGAGTGTTTCAAATTAATTCTGTGCAAAAACTAAATCTGAGAACAATTCGTAAAGCTTACATTTTACAGTTGGTAGTAAATAGTAAGAAATTATGTATTTTTACGAATAAATGGTATCTTTTTATGTTATTAGGTGGCAAAGTATCAATTGTTTCTTTTGTATAGACCCCCCGGTGAGTATAATAATAATAATAATAAAGCCTTTTTATTTCCACATCTAAAATAAACTATTTACAAGGGTAGTATTTTGTTAGTATTGTTAGTGTTTTGCTTATATTTATATTAGTATAGTTAGATTCATACATTTAGATATGGACCCCACTTTGGGTGAAGGCCTCCTCCATCTTTTTCCAATCAGTTCTGTTTCTACCTAAGGTTATCCAGTTTCTTCCTACTTTATCTGTTATATCATCAGACCACCGTTTATTTGGCCTACCTACATTTCTTGTTTCAAGTGGTTCTTTCCATCGTGTTGCTTGTGGTGAGTATAAGTCAAACTAAATCATAACAGCTCACTAACGTCCCCCTGTCAATGTCAAAATAGTGTCACAAGATTCTTTTTATACTATATTGTGTCTATGGATGAGTAGTTTGACAGTTCACTAGAGATTCGTTGAGTAAAATCGTTTAAGAATCTCTTCGATTTTAGATGTTTGTTCTCATAGAAATTGCAATCGATTTTTTTTAATTAAAATATAAATCAATATTCCTAATTTATTCTTCAAAACTTCATAAAGAAATATTGCACCAAAAATTGGTAAATTGAAAACAAAAATGAAGTATAAATAAATGTTTCTTTTAATTAATTGTACGATAAATAACCAAATAAATGTAATAAATTCAAAAATTAATAAAATAACTGAATTATTGTACTAGTTTTTCGATAGTGCGTAAAAATTTTATTTGAAAGAATTTTAATAATCTATAAACTACAAATCATTCCTATTTGATGTTTGTATAGGTAACATACATCTAGGGTTGCCAGGTCGCCAAACCTACTAGCCGGACACACAAGCCAGTTTGGCCGGACATTTGGGTAGAAAGGTCGGACACACTATATATTATTTAGAATTTTGTCTCAGTATTAATAGGTACACTCTCGTTTGGGAAATGTAAAAAGCCTAACAAAAGCCGGAAACGCAATCAAAAAGCCTACCTGTGTCCGTCTTTATCCGGACGCCTGGCAACGCTTCATACATCTATGTTTATGTCGATATTTTTATTTAATTTAAAACACTATTTAAAAATTGAGGAAGAGGAAGGAACTTATTACAGTTTTATGAAATATTTTATTACATGTCAATACTGAGACACGAGGTGGCGTGGGAAATTCCACTGAGATAGAACCAGGAACAGGGAAGCAATCGGCGAAAAATTTAGTTCACTATTTTAGTTCTAGTCTATATGTACATGTAAAATTGCCATCTTTACCTAACCCCCTACGATAAGTACAAATGCGCAGTTCGGCGTCTCTTTGCCTAGTCCGTTTCTCTATAGTCAAAGATGCGTAGACCAGAGAAAGCGAATACATATATGTAAAAGAATAAAAATTTCGCAAACGTTTAATGAAACCCAAAATAAATACGTTTCGAAACCCTTTCAACGATTTTATGTCCATTACAAAATACTAAATGTCAATTTTTATCTTTAAATTGTTGTTTATCAAAAAACAAACATACAAAACGAATTAATTTCGGTTAATAAATATTTAACGGTGACGAAGTCTATTTTTAAAATCGAAATCGGTGAAAATCGATCCAAAATCTTTGTACAGAGTCCAAAAAACTTCATTATTATGTCGATAATCGATTATGAGTCATTTACATTTTTCGAACCACGACACGTCTCGATTCGAATTGAACATTCGGCGTAAGAAGGCGGGGCTTTTATTTAAAGTACCTGTCACTTGCAACTCCGTCCGCACGGAATTAAAAAAAAGTAGCCTAAGTTTCCAGACTATGTTCTACATCTGTACCTTTCGTCAAGATCCGTTGAGCCGTTATGGAGATACCTTCAAAGAAACATCTAAACTTTTGCATCTAAGATTTAACTATTAACGTAAGAGGTTAATATTTTATTATTATATCACTAAATCATTTAAGTTAGCCAATGTATCATTGTTAACTATTTTCAATCATTAAAACTACCCACATTTAACGCATTCGAGTAATGGGTTTCTCTTTAAAGATATATTACATTTTCCACTAATATATTAGTTACGACTGAACGGTGTTTGATTCAGTGTTGTTCAAATTGTTTATTGAACAAGTAACATTATCTATACACATAATAAAATTGGAATGTCTGTATGGTATTCATACGAATGAAAACCTTTTAATATGAATAGATGAATAATTTTCTTTGTCATTAAAATCAAAAATATTTAGTGAATATGAACATACTTTATTTAAAACTAGTTGTCGACCGCGAATCCTTTAGTGCGGAATTAAAAAAAAAACTTAATTAGTAGCCTATGTGTTCTTTCAGACTATGTTCTACATCTATGCAAAATTTCATCAAAATCTGTTGAGCCGTTCCGGAGATACGTAGTAACAGACATCCGTATATCTAAATATTAGTTTTTCTAATTAGTAAAAATACAGTTAGATTCATGCAGTACAAGACAACACAAATTTTTGAGCTAAAATTTAATTGAAAAACTGAAAAAAATGTCAAGTTTTTTATGGTTAGGGCCAACAATTTAAATAAGCCAATGTTACTTCCTTAAAAGTTTCGACAAAATCTTTCCATTCGTTTTAAATCTTGAGAAAAAAGAATTGCAATCATTAACAGATTATTAACGAGTTGGTACAAAATTATAAAACAAGGCGTGAGTGTATCGAAAAGAACACTACACTAACGAGTAACCGCCCTCCAATGAACCGTAATTACTGCAGTCCAATTCGTAAACAAGTTGAACAAAAATAACGTCCACCAATAAACAACCGGTCTCAACGGAGGTAAAAAAAAAATCGAAACGAAAAAAAAATGACTGTTATTCATATGAAGCTAAAAATAGATACAGGCGCGTCTGAGCACTTTCTCAATTTGGAATTGTGTTACGTAAAAAGCAACGGTACAACAAAATGGCGAACGTTCAACCGAACAGACCATAAAGAATGGGCGCGAAAAAACCGGACGGAAATTGTGTTGCCGCTAAAAATAGCAGTCGACTACAGACGAAATATTCGTGTACGCAACAGTTTATTTTAAAGGAAAGTAAATATAATAGTATAAACTTTTTAGAAATTATATTTTTCTGTTATTATATTTCCAAAACAACTATATAAGTTTTTCTAAATCTTGGATTGGAATCGAAGGAAAAGAAAAATGTTAAAATTTAGATGATTTAAAAAAGAACCTTATCTTACTAATATTATAAATGCAAATGTTTGGATGGATGGATGTAGTGTGTGTAATTTGACATAGAGGTAGAGCATAGTTTGAAAGAACACATAGGCTACTAATTAAATTTCTTATAATTCCACACGAACGGAATCGCGGGAGACAGCTAGTAGGGAAATAAAACAACA
Organism: Papilio machaon; assembly: GCF_912999745.1. NCBI lineage: Eukaryota > Metazoa > Arthropoda > Insecta > Lepidoptera > Papilionidae > Papilio > Papilio machaon. The sequence continues at coordinate 2,737,699 of NC_060013.1, read as the reverse complement.
GTCTAGCAAAAAAGTCAAGAGAATTAGAAGAGAACAATTTAAACACATTCCAAATATAAAATCTTACTAATATTATGTATATATATGTGTGTTCCACTTCATGCAGTTTCCGGCCAACTTCATCAGCGTGGAATTAATTAAAAAAATAGCCTATTTTATTCCTGCATATATTAGCTACCTTCTAATAAAAGTTTCGTCAAAATAAGTCCAGCCGTTTCGGAGATAACGCGGAACAAACGACTTGCGGATAGACAGAACGGACGGAAAGACAGAAAAAACGGTTATTTTTATTTATATAAATTAATTACGAAATATGAAAGTTATATTTTGATAATTTATACAGACACTCCAATTTTATATATAAATATAGAATTCTAGTTTCTTTTAGACATGTCATTATCTCGTATAAGTGTTTTTTATAGTCTTGTTTTTTGCTTACAGATGTTCAAACTTGTTTGATTTAAAATTTTATTAGTATATTCAGGGGCTAGGCTAGATAAATTTCTAGATCGTAATAAATAACATGTACACGTATCAGATATGATTTGATTAAATATAATATACAAGCTGTAGTCCGCGACTCCGTTCCCGCGGATTTAAAGAAAACTGAATCAGTAGGCTATGTGTTCTTCCAGACTATGTTCTACGTCTGTGCCAAATTTCAGCTAATTCCATGCAGTCGTTTCAGAGATACATTCACACAAACATCCATCTTAACATTCGCATTTATAATATTAGTATTAATTATACTTTAAAAAAAAATAACTACACTGGTAGTATTTTTATTTTTAAATTATTTGTTACAAACTAGTAGGCGACCGCTTCTTCGTTCCAGGCCAAAAAAAGTTCAAAAAAGTTTTACGCTTATATTGAAAAGTGTTAATACAATATTCAAGTAATTCTGCTGAAGAAAAATCATTTCTCTATACAAACATTCCCACCCCACTATTTAGAATAGAAATTTTCAAGTTACGTCTGATGAGTGTGGGATCCGGAGGCCTAATTTTAGTTCCCTTTCTCTTCCAACCAACTTTCTTATAAGGCAGGGAAATTTTCATCCTCAATTGTAGATATCTTTGGGCAGCGGCCGCTTTTTTTTTATTTTTTTTTATTTAGTAATTCAAGAGGTTTTTCGCAATGCGACCATACCGCCCCATAACCCTTCCAATTAATACATATTACATCTAATCATCTACATTGTTTCTTAAACATATGTCGGTCAACTTAAACATCATCCTGGCCTCGTCAGACGACGGGTAAGAGCGGCCGCTTTGCTATTTCGCGCGTATATAGGTGGTCGCTTGCTCGTTAGCTACCTCATAATATTAAAAAATAGAAGACATTAACGTTTTGTTAGAAAGATAAAAATTATAAATGTCATATTTGACGTCAATGGAGTGTGATATTTTGAATTGATGAGACATCGACATTTAATTTCAAATTAGTAGCATTAGTAAAAGTTTTGTAACTTAGTAACTATTCGCATATTTTTCATTATAACTCTAGGCTTTTGCTCGCGATTTCGTCCGCGCGGAATTTAAAATAAAGTAATAAGTAAATGTTAGTTTCTTTCGTTTTGGAATTACCTGCCTTCGATCAATCTGTCTGACCGTCAGCAAGTTCGCATTTGTTGCAAGTTGGAATTTAACTTTTGAATCTGATGTATGCAGGAATATTATAGACCTTATTTGAATTCCAAGTTGACGAAGTTGCCTGCATCTGCTTGTACAATATAATTTTTGAAAACACATGACAATGTATAAATATTCTAAATTAGGCTAAGGTATTTTGGTAAAGTTTGATTTCGATATCGGAATCGTATTTCGGTTTTAAACGTGTTAGAATGTGGCAAAAAAAGGACAAAAATGTCATATAAATGGAAAATATACAGTGTAGGAGTGCTCGCTTGACAGGTTCTGTTATTTAAAAGTCAAAGAAAATGGTGGCACTAAAGTAGCCTCCTCCATAATCGATGTTTTTATATAACTATCTAAGAATATAATCAATCGAATTGTTATAATTAAAGTGCTGTCTTATTATGTCGAAAAATAAAAAATATGTAATTTGTTAATTTCCGAACTTGTCGAAAAACACATTTGTTACGGTCTAATCTGTCGGCGACATGGTTTCCGAACGAGCGAGGGCCAAACACTTCTTTCTTTTTATTCAAGACGCATTAATTAATTGATTTGTTTATTTTTTTATTCTAATTGATTCCGGCATCGATGAGGTTATTTTAATTATTTTTAATACCTTTTTAGTGAGTTGTTTTTTATATCCGTTCGGAAATCAGTAGCGGTTAATATCTCTGTAACGAAGCATTTTTTTGGATCCTTTTTTTTCTGAACATTGACTTATTTCTACAAAATTATAAGACTCGTATAGTCAAGGAGATCTGATCTGGTTAGAGAGGACGGCCATGTAGCTTTTATATATTTTATGACTAGCTGTCGCCCGCGAGTCTATCCGCGAGGAATTTAAAAACAACTTTAAAGTAGCCTATGTTCAGACTATGTTCTACATCTGTGCCAAATTTCCTCAAGATTTGTTGAGCCTTTCCGGAGATACCTTCTAACAAACATCCATCCAACTGAACATTCGCATTTATAATATTAGTAAGCTAGAACTCCGCGATAGTAGCCTTTTTTTTGTGACTGAGTAGTCACTGTTTGCCTTGAGGAGGCATTTATAGTTTCACCGGGCTTGAGGTGGCCGGGCGTAGATGGTGCTTAGCCTAAACCTCGTTTAAGAGTAACTAGTCTCGAGGGCTCCCTCGGAGCCTCGGCTCGGGCTGTTACTTCATTATTATTACCCAATTGGGAGGTCACCGAGCTCTTAGATCGCTTCGGTGGACGCTCCATGGAAATAGTAGCGCCTTTCTTACCGGCCCATATAAGCTTGTCGCAACACTTTGCCTCACCTCACGCGAATGGTGACTGGATTTATTTAGTTAGTACAACGACGGCCCTTTGCTTAATACGATTATCTATATGTTATCTTTAGCTGTGAGCTTTCAATTTATACAATACTCGTCAACTTGTAGCAAATATTATCGTAAAGAAAATAAATTGTCACAGAATTTAGATAGGTATTAAGTACACTTTTCCATTTCTACACATCGTAAAATAGATTATCCAAATAGTTGACTAATAAAATGGCGATGGATTTGGGGACCAAGTAACGTGTTTATTTTCAATATTATCTCACGCATACAAAAGTTACTTTCCATTAAAATATATGTGGGAATCGGTCGACCAAATGCAGACCTGTTGATAGATAGAATTTTGAAATATTTATTTTTAACTAGCTTTTACCCGCGACTTCGTCCACGCGGAAAAAAAAAAACTTGAGAGGTGTCAAGGGACACCCGGATGGAACGAAGTTCCTTTCAATTAATTAGTGAAGGAACCAATGTTTATTCTATGCATAAAAAACTTGATTCTTCACAAGAAGTCCATTTTATTTCTATGAATTTTCGTTATATATTGTCACGTCGTTGCCATGGTGATATAGCAAAAAGTGTCGTGACAACTTTTCGTAAGAATTTTTTCCGTCTAGCCCCCTTTCACAACGCGCGATAAGGAACTTCGTTCCAAAAATGCACACAAGATAAAAAAGTTCCTATGTCCGTCTCCTAGTTCTAAGCTAACTCCCCATCAATTTTCAGCTAAATCAGTTCGACCGATCTTGCGTTATAAATAGTGTAAGTGTTAGTGACTTTCTTTTATATATATAGATTCACGCAAATATGTTATCATGAAATTATTTTAATATTGCATACAGACACTCCAATTTTATTAACTGTTTAGATTACTTCTTATAATTCAATCTATGAATTTCCATACTAAAAGCATTTTTATAGTTTTTTTGTCCGTTTCATGTTTGACAATTGAGTATTTTCTGATGGTTGTTCTATCATCTGCAATTTAATGATTATTATTTTTGAATCACATTACAAAATTGTTTCTTTCTGTTCCCATTTCAATCTTCAAAACCAAATAGAGAAATAAAACTCAAGGTTGATAAACAAAAAAATATATATATGTAAGGAATTTAATGATTTTTTTGCCAGTTGAATGTGCATTAAAAATGTTATATTAAATACCCGAATTATTGTGTTTATTTCTTTCATTTATGTTGTTACAAGATCGAATTTTTATATTTAATACATGTTATATGCGTGTACTTTCCTTAACTATGACACCGTCCATTAACAACGACATTAATCTTCGTACAAAATTAATTCAATACTTCATAGGCGTCAGTTATCAAATTGATTATAATAAATTGACAAACTAAAGCTGACTGTTTGTTGTCTCTTTTTATTTATAAACAACTAGCTATCCCCCGCGACTCCGTCCGTGCGGACTAAAAAGAAAAAAACTTAATTAGTAGTCTATGTGTTCATGCCAAATTTAGAGATACCTTCAAACATCCATCCATTCATCTAAACATTTGCATTTATAATGTTATTTTTTTTTATATTCTAACTGGCAAACGTGCAAGCGGTCACCTGAGTCCGTCTAAACAGCGAAGCGACCGCTGCCCATAGACATCCGTAATTGCAGATGCGTTGCCTACCTTTAATCGACAGAGGAGGAGACGCACAGAAAGAGAATATAGTAAGTTGTGTGATATTACAATAAGTCTACAATTGTTGTTGCGGACGAAAGCAAAAGCGTGCCCGCAGCCCCTCCATCATGCGTTGGAGGAACAGAGGGGTTTAGTGGGTATGCTTCCCATCTGGAAGAGAATCCCACATAACTACCGCGCCTCCCCCGGGGCGCGGAATATGCATAAAGCATTCCTCTCTGAAAAAAAAAAAAAAAAAAGTCTACAATTGTCACAGCAATTGTACACCACAGTTATGTCAATCCAAAAACTTATCAATCCCGGTGAGAGGCGCTGCTATCGCGGTCAATTCAGTCAGATAATCTGTAACACCTACTAAGGCATAGAAAACGACAGAAGAGACAAGACATGACAAGACAGTTACAGACTAGATTCTTGTGACACTTCTTTGACATGGAAAGCGTTAATGCGGTTTTATAATTTAGTCTTACTTATGCCCACCGGGTCATATAACTTTGTCGGTATGTATCTAAAAGTTGCACCTGTCAAAACTGATCTGTCATTTTGTCTGCAGACGCCATGTTGTCTAATTAAAATTTAATTAATCTACGAGGCGTGTCTATTAAATTAAATATTTTAAATGTGTCGTTCATTTTGCTGTTATATTCGACGTACAACAGGATAAGTATTAGAAATATATTATCAATAACATGGAATAGATTTCTATTTGGGAAGGACTTCTCTCTTCATGTTCGTGACATGGCGTCAAATTTGATATCTTACACGGCAAAACTTATCGAACCGTTAAAAAAATCACAGAATAGAGTTTATACTATGAATGATAACTACCGAGCGATCAGAAAGTTTTTCTCTATTAATAACTAGCTTTTACCCGCGACTCCGTCCGCGCGGAATAAAAAATAGAAAACGGGGTAAAAAATATCCTATGTCCGTTTCCTGGTTCTAAGCTACCTGCCCATCAATTTTCAGCTAAATCAGTTCAACCGATCTTGAGTTATAAATAGTGTAACTAACACGACTTTCTTTTATATATATAGACTAGCTTTTACCCGCGACTCCGTCCGCGCGGAAAATAAAAATAGAAAACGGGGTAAAAATTATCCTATGTCCGTTTCCTGGTTCTAAGCTACCTCCCCATCAATTTTCAGTCAAATCGATTCAGCCGTTCTTGAGTTATAAATAGTGTAACTAACACGACTTTCTTTTATATATATAGATATGTTTAATTACTCGTGTTTATTGTTATCTATTATTGGTAGATTTTTAGAAGTAAATTTAAAGAATTTAGACATAATTTACAATTTTTTTTTTAATTTGTATAAAAAACTGTCTGTCACCCGCGAATCCGTCTGCGCGGAATTAAAAAAAGAGTTAATCAGTAAACTATGTGTTTTTATGTTCTACATGTGCCAAATATCATTGAGATCCGTTGAGCAGTTACGGAGGTACCTTCAAACATCCATCCATCTAAATATTCGCATTTATAATATTAGTAAGACTAAGATAAGTATTTAATTTTAATTTGTTACTCCCAAGTGTGGGATAAAACCGGAGAGATAATGATGTCCATTACAATTCAAAATTGAATCTCACTAAAAACAAATTGCACATTATTTTGATAAAACTCGTACAATACAGATTTAATCCGTTAAAAGCTCTTTTTTCATAAAACCATGTAACATTATTACCATCGTAATACGATTTTTATTTATTTTACTCAATTTTTTTTACAAAATAATTGAATAAATGGAATAGTGTAATGGCCGCTGCGAATGCCGTTTGTTTCTCTGCACTGCATAATTTCAACAATGGATTGAAATCTTACTAATATTATAAATGCGAATGTTTAGATGGATGGATGAATGGATGGATGGATGTTTGTTTAAAGGTATCTCCGGAACGATACAACGGATCTTGATATTTGGCATATATGTAGAGCATAGTCTGAAAGAACACATAGCCTAATTATTACGTTTCTTCAATTCCGCGCGGACGGAGTCGCGAGCGACAGCTTGTTCACTTTTTTTGTACTCAAACGTGTTCTTTATTAATTAACATTTTGTTTAAACCATCAATGTTTTGGGTTAACGCGGACTCGTCAACTCTTCTTTCAACCGCACGACTCCGCTTCGTGGCATCCACACGTCGTGGATAGACCGAGACAAATATATAAATTTGCTAGCAAAACATTATGTAATTTTAATGCTGGCACGGGAGAATTGCGCGCGTGTACTGTGAGGCGTCTACAAGGCGTCCACTTGACATTTGTTAACAAACCGACCGCCGTATCAAAAGTAGACGGAGCATCATCCATCGTGCAAACGAGTATGTACACAATTTAATATCTCTGTACCGCTTAATCGTCCCGCTCCATCGGCGGCGAGTGGATGCCGCGTCGATCGCGAGGTGGTGCGGTGGTAGACGAGGAGTGGAGCAATGCGCGTTAACCTTTAAAATTCCTCTATGTCAGAACTATCTGTCAATATTAAAAAGATGTTTGCGTTGCGAAACACTAATGCAACATGTAGTTATACAGATAAGAATAAAATATATGACATTTCGTATTTATTTAGGCACACTTATCTCACCCAGCACTGGTCCGTAAACACTTCATTCCCTAAAAAAGAAATTAATATCATTGGACAGTTGAGTGAAAATGAATTCGTTTATCGGTGAAAACTAAAAGCAAAAATTAATTTAAGATATATGCCAGGCTTTTAATGTAACAGTTTTATCGAGGCCCTAATAAAATGTCTCTTTTATCTATTAATTAATTCCGAGTGGTATTCAAGGGCCAAATAGTTTTCGGATCTTTGAGTTACGCCATTTTGTGTTGGGGGACACCTTGCGATATGTCTGTGAAAACATTTCTCTTTAGTCTATAAATAGAAAATATAAATTTTTCCATATTAAAAAGTAGCCTATGTCCTTTCACAGGCTCATGTAATGTTAGTGTACCAAATTGCATTTAAATCGGTTCAGTAGTTTTGGTGTGAAAGCGACACAAACGAAACGAAGTACATTCGTATTTATAATCTTACTATTTCACATTTATCTTAGCAATATTATAAATGCGAATGTTTAGATGGATGAATGGATGTTTGTTTGTAGGAGGAATCTTGATGAAATTGGGCACAGATGTAGAACATAGTCTGGAATTACACATATCGTACTTACTAAGATCTTTTTAATGCCGCACGGACGGAGTGAAAACGGCAGCTTGTTACATAATATATATAAACCTAGATGAGAACATATTTATGTTATATTAACTACCCTACAAATTATCTTTTTTTAATAAAGAAAACAAATTGTAATGTCATATCATAATTTATTGTTAAACATTCTTGTATCAAAATAAACATATTCAAGTAAATAAAATACAAACGAAATAATTTTAAAAACAATATTAATAATTTTTATTTTTTTGTAACCGATACCCGTCTTCCTCTAATTGTTAAAACGCGTGTTTAACTGTCTTGAGTTGATACAGATTAGGTATATTATATGAGATAAAGTGCTTGACCAGAAATAATTTGGAATTTACATGTCAAATATACTTTATCTATGAACTATGATAATCCAGTATTGTGAGATTATATTGATGAGGTTGACAAATTATAAAGTTAAATAAAGTCGAAGGTAACAGCTTGTTATTGAACCAGCATTATAATTTCTCTCCACTCTTAAAATATGGATAAAAATATACAATTTTATATTTAAAATAACAAGTCTATAGCGATAAGAACGAGGAGAACGGATTAAAGATTATATTGCCCGGTATTAACTTCGTTTTGTATCAAAATAAATTTTTTAATCTTTAAAGTGTATTGTCGGTGTCAATAGGGCTGTCAATTATAGCAAACTAGCTTTTACCCGCGACTCCGTCCGCGCGGTATAAAAAATAGAAAACGGGGTAAAAATTATCCTATATCCGTTTCCTGGTTCTAAGCTACCTGCCCACCAATTTTCAGTCAAATCTATTCAGCCGTTCTTGAGTTATAAATGGTGTAACTAACACAACTTTCTTTTATATATATATATAGATGGCGGAAAAAAACGATGACCACTTTGCCAAACATCAAAAATTTACATTTTGTGACTTTTTTCACTTAATTATACACCACAATCAAACGAAGAATTTAATGGTACGGTGAAGGAAAACATCTTGATGTAACCTACATATATCTACGGAAAAATTACATGTGTTTTTTTTCACAATGAGTAAACGCTTGACCACGATCCCATCTAATACCGGTTTTAGAACCGGTGTTACCATGTGCCAGTGTTATGGGAGGATTTAACAGTGTAATTCGTAGATGTCTGCCTTATCTGCTATTAAGTGATGCGGTTAAAATAACACATACGAAAAGATGGATTACCGCCGTATGTCTAAAAAAAACTTGAGAGGTGTCAAGGGACACCCGGATGGAACGAAGTTCCTATGAATTTTTGTTATATATTGTCACGTCGTTGCCATGGTTACTATAGCAAAAAGTGTCGTGACAACTTTTCGTAAGAATTTTTTCCGTCTAACCCCCTTTCACAACGCGCGATAAGGAACTTCGTTCCAAAAATCCGAAGGTAGAATTATAATATAGAAATTAAGATCACTGGGTAATTCTTGATTGAACTGAAGAAGAATTGTTTAACCCTTAAGGTGGCAACCCTAAGTGCAACTGATAAAGTTACTTGGTTAACTTAAATAAAGTTGATAAAAAAGATACGGCTGTCATTGAATCTATTAAAAACTTTTAAAAAGTTGCATTCTGTTTTAGATCGACGGAAATTGACATGATGAAATAAACACCGACAAAGTTACATAACTTGGTGGCTGGAAGTCAGAACAGAACAGAAGGATATTATTGTTTATATAATCTTACTGATATTATTAATGTGAAACTTTAGATGGATGTATGGATGGATGGTTGGTGGTTTGTTAGAAGTTACCTCCAGAACGGATGCATGTATCTCGATGAAATTTGACACAGATATAGAACATACTCCGGATAAACATATAGGCTACTTATTATTTTCATTTTGAAAATTCTAAATGCAATCATGAGATTTCTCTGCCTATATTATATAACTTTTAACATTCTTTCTTATTAATATTAGAAAATAAGTGAACTTTCATTTGTCATACAGTAAATTTGGATACCAGACATTTATATAAGGAGTTCAGGGTAGATTTCTATGTATAGCTGGGTCGACCGGTGAAATACCACGACCACACAGAAGACAGGAGTGAATTGGAAACAATTCCGCGTACAGTCTGATTAGTGTGGTGCCGGAGGCCTAATTTTAGTCCTCTTTCCCTTCCCATCCTTTTCTTATTATTAAAGGATGGGAAGGGGAAGTAGATTTGGCGGAAGATGGTATAAAAAGGGGAAATATCCTTTTTCTGTTCATCGCCTTCGCCGTTGATCAAAGGTAGCCAATCTGCAATTATGGATGTCTATGGGCAGCAGTCACTTCGCTATTTCGGCGATTTCAGATGGCCGTTTGCTCGTTTGATATGTATAAAAAAATAGTAACAGAGCTTTATCAAGGCAAAGAAAAAGTACATTTATTTTTGGTCCTCGCTAACTGTTTCACTGAAAGTAAATATCTATAAATAAACTGGTCGTAACACAGCTTAAGGCTTTTAGGCAATCAACAAAATCACTTTAAGTTATTTTTGAAACTGGACCACGGAAGAAAGCGATTACCAAATTGAACCAACACTTTTGGAAAGGATAAATTGAGGTGTACGAGAGTTTTCATTTCGATATTTTTTTATATTATAAATGCGAATGTTTCGATGTAAGTGTTTTTTTTTAATTGCGCGGACGGAGCTGCGGACGACAACTAGTTTTTTTATATTTAAACAATGTTACTGCCTTATATATCTAATAGTTGTTCCCGTATTTCATTTTTGTTACACTTTATTTTATTATTTACATTGTGTAAAATTTTCAATTGCAAATGTCAAAATACAAACACTCAAATGACAACGAAGGCCTTCGCCATTGGCTGAGAATTACCTTTACCATGGCAAATCTTTGCTGCTATTGGTTGGCAATTTTTATCCCTTTCTCGAATAATATTTTTTCCAATTTACTAATTGAATCGGTCATTTCAAAAACCTCATAAGTCACAAAATTATAATTTTTCAGAAATCAATAAAAAGTGTTTCATACACAAACAAATGAGTTTTGAAGAGCTTCTTTATGGTTAATTTAGTATTCGAGGGGTAAAAAATTAAAATAGCGTATAATCTTTTCGCTTTATTAATAGAAATAATGAAAAAAACCTGATAAACAGTTCTTGACTTATGTTGTTTTAGCGAGAAATAGGTTTAGTGGTATATAATTTAACCAAAAAAATTGTAGTAATCATATTTTTTATTGCTTGTAATTAAGAATTACACTTAAAAATAATCTTATTAATATTTCACATGTATTAATTTGTCATGTTTTAATATCTTTATGGTACATAGTCATATTCTCCATCATTCTCATCTGGATTATCTTCAACATTTGCAGTTGGCCAGCTAAAAATGTTGTTATAAAATGGCATATGCTCTTCCGGAATGCTATCTTGAACTAGTTTTAAATCGTCTATTTCATTTTTATTGATGGGCACTTTCAAATTATAGGCTTTCGTTGATGGAAGTGAAACAGAAGTTGTTATTTTCTTCAATAATGAGAATGAATGTTCAATCAATCCATCAATATATTCCTCGGCTATGATAGTTCCTTTTCGATCTGAATCATATGAAAAACTCATGTATGTCGAAGGTGCAAAAGACTTTTTCTGGTCCTTTGGGACTTTTTTTCCATAAGATTCAGTTGACAAACATTTTTTTTTGTACAAATTTGGCCACCATTTCTTATATTCTAAAACATCTTCAGTTTTTAGCTCTATAACTGTGAATGTTGAGCTGGAGTTCGAAACCAAATCAATGTATTCTCTTGGGACGTAGATACGATCATGCTTCCGAACTTTTTTTTTTATGACTCCAAAATCACGGTCATTTGGTAAGAAGGAGTGACCACGTATGGGAAAATACTGATAAACTACCTTTGAAAAACCATTTTCTGTAAAAAAAGCATGTTGGAAAAAATGTTGACTTAAGTGGTTTTTGAAATGACCGATTCATTTTACTACCACACTACTCTCAGTGGTAGATCTCGCAACAACAATTTTTGTTAGGTGCACGAATTGGCCGGATCGACCGGTGCAATAACACGAAGACAGGCGTGAAGTGGAAGCAATACCGCGTTTCGTCTGATGAGTGTGGTGCGCGAGTCCTAATTTTCGTTCAAGTTCCCTTCCCACCGTGGACGTAGATTTGACGGAGGGAGAGACTCATAGAAAGAGGATATATCCTCTTTCTGTGCGTCCCCTTCTCTGTCGATTAAAGGTAGGCAACGCATCTGCAATTGCGGATGTCTATAGGCAGCGGTCGCTTCGCTATTTAGGCGAATTCAGGTGACCGCTTGCTCGTTTGCCACCTTATGATATAAAAAAAACTCATACTATAAGTATAATAGTATGAAAATATATAGTCTAAAGCGTGTCGTAAGTATAGGGCTTTTAATTTCAAAAATAATTCTTAAAAAACATGCCGTGATTGCTAAGATCGAGTTGTTGTAAAGAACTGTGTTTACGCTTTATAATATTAATATAGATAAAGGAGACACTATTTACAGTATTACATTTTTTATTTAAGAGAACGGGGCAAATGAGCGGCAGGAATACAGAGATAATCATCGACGATCATGGACATCTGCAACATCAGAGGAACTGCAGATTTGTTACCGGCCTTTTAGACAGAGATACGTTCGCTTCTTGAAGAACCAAACTGTTTTTACGCCCTTTCCGTATTTATTTGATAAGGAAACGATGAGAAGGGGAACTGGATTTAGCGGGTGATTTTGGTAGCGTACAAGCAACGTAGATCTTACACAATTTAATGTGAAAGTTCCGTACACAGGCACGCGCCGTAACATTAGAACAACGTGAGGTCCTAACACGAATATCTGGGGCAAATAATTTCGTAACATCATCGACACAATATGACAAAATTTGTAGGAGATTTGTTGGTTTACTTAACGTCTGTTAGCTGCACAAACTTTAATACTAATTTTGTCGATGACGTTACGAAAACGTTCTTACAAATGTTCGTGATAGACCCTCTGTTTGTCAAGATCGTTGTGGAAAAATCGCCGTGATTTTCAAGATGCCGGAACAATTGTATACAGTTGACATATAGTTACTATGCCTGTATACAACTGGCGTAGACAATTCAAAGTTGTATGTACGAAGCGCACAACGAGATGCTCAATGAATTACTTTGTCTTGTGTACGAATGGATCTCTGCGGGTTCTCTGTGTAATTTACCACCTGTTGTTGATGTTTATGGATAGGGGATAAGTGATGACTTGCTTGTTTGCCAAATTCTACTATAAAAATACCTTTGAAACAAGAAGAAATAAATATTAGACTCCGTCCGGGCGGAATTTAAAAAACCTAATAAATAGTCTATTTGTTCTTCCTGAATATGTTTTACATCTGTGCCAAATTTCATCAAGATCCGTTGAGCTGTTCCGGAGATAACTTTAAACAAACATCCATCCAACTATCCATCCACTTAAACATTCGCATTTATAATATTAGTAAGATTTGAATAGTTATTAATTAATAATATATTAGTTATATTTGCAATGTATTGGCAGGTTTTGTTTTTTAATACTTTGACTTTTAAGAGACAGGACCTGTTAAATAAGCGCATTCGTTTCTGTCATAAGAAAACAGACGATGAGTTCTAAGTCGGCATACATTTATCCACATTTGTGATTGCCAACTTGACCTCATCTCCCGCGAATTAGCAGGATTTATTACAACGGCTGCTCTTTGTCTAGTCCGTTTCTCTATAATCAAAGTTTAAATTGTAATTTATGGACATTCAGTTTAACGAATTATTAGGTTGTAAGAAATATTCATCGGCAATAAATATTTTAATCTGTAGGCATAGATTTAAACTACAAAAATCTACATTATTTTGTTATCTATTCTTTGTTAATATGTTGCGAGGTTTTTATATCAATTTTTTTTTTAATTTTACGATGTTAATATACAAAGAAACATGTTTTTATCATGACGAGCTTAACGAATTTATAGTTTAATGCGATTTTATTAAAATTAAGTAAGAAAAAAATATGTATTAATATTGATGATCTCATTTTATATTTTAAGTCATCGAAATTTTCGCATTCAATTTTTCTACTTACTTTACTAATATTATAAATGCGAATGTTCAAATGAATGTTTGCTTGAAGATATCTCCGTAACGCCTCAACGGGTCTCAATGAAATTTGACACAGATGTAGAACACAGTCTGGTAGAACACATAGGCTACTTATTTAGTTTTTTTTTAATTCCTCGCAGACAGAGTAGCGTGCGACAGTTAGTCAGAAATAAAAATAAAAATGTCTTTATTTAAGGGCAAAGTTCGTATTTCGAACAATGGGTTAGTATTTAAAAATGCGTTGAAAACAATTTAAACACGTGTGGAAGCAAAAGTCAATGACCGCAAAATTATTTCACACACTTCTGTGCAATTCATGTTTATTCATGTATATTTTAAAATCAGTATTTATTTATCTAGACACATTATTGGCAGCGTTTTTTTTTGTATCTAAAATATTGTTTAAATAAATAACAATCAAAAGAATTATATCTATGGAATACTAGATATCGCCCGTGACTATGTCCGCGCGGAATTTTAAAAAAAAATTAATAAGTAGCGTATGTGTTCATCCAGACTGTGTTCTACATCAGACTTTCTCAAAGTGGGAAACCTCGAGGGGGGCGTTAAGGGGTACAGAAAAAATGGGGGTCGTAGATGTGGGTTAGGGGGACGATGTATAATTTGTAATTTCATTTACTTTATATAGTATTTTAAATTTCGCTAAAATTAAAACCCATCTATATCACAATAACGAACAATTAGTTTATATTTCTATCTTGTATGATGTTATAAAAACTTAAAATATTTAACATAGATTTCGTAGGATAGCCCGCACAATGTACGCAATCAAGTTGGAACAAGTTTATGCGGATAAAGGAACATGATCGATGATAGTTAAAAAATTAGACCTTAATTATATTGCACCAGAAATTATTTTAAACATTAGAGAAAAAAACTAAAATGCTGAGATTTAAAATATTATATCTAAGTAAAGTAACATAAATTGAAGTTTACTTTACTATCTTTCTTGTTTTTAACATAAATTTTACAACATTTTCCTAGCATTTTATAAGAAATTACTGATGTAAGAATCATCATCTAATATATAAAATTCTCGTGTCACAGTTTTCGTTCCCATACTCCTCCGAAACGGCTCGACCGATTCTCATGAAACTTTGTGAGCATATTCAGTAGGTCTGAGAATCGCCAACATCTATTTTTCATACCCCCCCCATTTTTTAACTGCGCGCGGACGGAGTCGCGGGCGACAGCTAGTCTTTATATAAAAATGAATCCTTTTTTTTGTTGTGTTTGTTATTGTCAGGAGAAGGTTCTTATGACAGAAAAAAATAAAAAAAATTAGATGGATGGATAATGTTTGTTTGAAGGTATCCAGAAAGGATTTAATGGATCTTAATGAAATTTAAAACATAATCTGGAAGAACATATTAAGTTTTTTTTTTATTCCGAGCAGACGAAGTCGCGGGTGACAGCTAGTTTTTATATAAAATGGAAACACGTATATAATTATTGTTCAAAAAGATCTGTTACAATTTTTTTTATCAATTAATACACTACCGTCCAGTGTCAAATAGTATACTCAGCCTAAACAGACTAAACGATTTTTGATAGCATTTCCATCGTCATATTTGTGTGAACGTGGATTAAACGATGTGATAACGTTGTTTACTAAAAAAAAATAAAAAAAAATGGGACCCATCTGCAAGCACTTCCTTTTGATTAAAATAATTTTTATCAAAATCGGACCACCAGGGGCTGAGCATCGCGGTAACACACATAAAAAAAATACAGCCGAATTGATAACCTCCTTCTTTTTGAAGTCGGCTAAAAAGAGAAATCATTTGCAAGTTACCAAACGCGGCGACTTACGATTGTTTTTTTGAGTATAATCGAACCTGATATCAACAAACTTATTAAATATCATCGAATTCATCCATCTCATTAGATTTGTATAAAAACGAAAACTGATTACATAATATTGTTTCTTTTAATTAAATTGAAATATATTATCTTAATATATATAAATCTCGTGTCACAATGTTTGTCCTCAATGGACTCCTAAACCACTTAACCGATTATAATAAAATTCGCACACCATGTGCAGTTCGATCCAACTTGAGAGATAGGATAGTTTAAATCTTAAATTATAGTCGCAATTTTAATTTATTGCTAATTATTTGTCTGTTATTATTTGACAGTCACAATTATCTGTTAACTCCAAATGATTCTAACAGATGTCGATACCTTTCGACTGGGTTGAGTAAGTAATCAATAGATGGCGCTGCTATGGTAAATCTACGAACGTGTCATCATATAAGCTTATTAACTGCGCGCGGACTGAGTCGCGGGCGACAGCTAGTTAATATTATAAAGTTGGGTTTTATTTGCTCTCACTGGTAAAAAAATTCTAGTTTAGAACGTAAATTTAAACATCAGCACCGACTAATACAGGGTTTTTCAACAAGAACTTTGTTTTCTTAAACAAAATAAAACAAAGAGTTTAGATGAAGATGATTCAAATTTTTATTGTACTAGCTTTTACCCGCGACTCCGTCCGCGCGGAATAAAAAATAGAAAACGGGATAAAAATTATGCTATGTCCGTTTCCTGGTTCTAAGCTACCTCCCCATCAATTTTCAGCTAAATCAGTTCGACCGATCTTGAGTTATAAATAGTGTAACTAACACGACTTTCTTTTATATATAAAAAGATTACGAAGAGAAAAGTTTGGCAATTATGAATGAAAAATGATATCTGGCAAATGTCCACCACGACGACGACCACGCTGACAGATGTCGATTCTTTCATCAAAGTTTTTAATAACCTTTTGGCAAAATGGCGGGTCTATTTCGTTAATCACGTCACGGATTTTGAGTTTTAAGGCCGCGATCGATTCGATTGGCTCCGTATAGACTCTAAACGTATAACTAAATTAATTAAAGTAATGAAATTGTGGTTTTTAAGTTTAAGGGGTGTATAAAAAATGGAGGGCGGTAAAAATAAATAGTTCTACATCTATGTCAATTTTTATCAAGATCCGTTCAGCCGTTCCGGAGATATGTACATTCAAACAAACATCCATCCATCTGAACATTCGCATTTATAATATTAGTAAGATAGAACTCCGCGATAGTAGCGCCTTTCAAACAACAAAAACAAACAGACAAAGGGGACGCAACAGAAAGAGAATATTTACCCTTCCTATGCATCCCGTCCTTCATAAAATTCACTTCCCCCTCCCATCCTTTCTTATGTGGAAAGGGGACTAAAATTAGGCATCCGGAACGCACACTCATAAGACTGTGTGGTCAGCGACAAAATTATAAAAAACAAATAGGTAGAAAATAATAAGGCTTAGCCTGTCCAATGCCTTCCTTCTATTCGTCGAAAAAATATGCGCGTTTAATACACGCATATTTTTTACTTTAAAAATAGTTTTCTGAGAAAAGATTTCCTAATTTGGTTATTGGTTTATCGTAATTTCAAGATTATGATTGAAAAAAAAAATATATAATAATAATTATGAGTGAAAGGTGACCGGATCTTGTATTCAAAATTGTCAGAATTCAAATGAACCTGTATCTTAGCTGAGAATACTCATATAGTCCGACAAAGTTATCTGACCCGGTGGGCATAAATGAAAATTACGTTAGCGTATTAACAAGATTAAATTGTGACGTCATAACTGTCAAATCGAAAATAAAATATCAAAATCGTCTTTCGTCTTTCATGAATTTACTTGACCAGGCCCAGGCCCACCCGCGGCTGTAGCGCCCCAGATGATGATGATGATTAACAAGATCCTTGTCTGACTATTCCTGGCTTGTCATTTTTTGTAAGTCACTTTCTGTGTCCTATGTGTTCATTTGACAATTCACTAGAGATAGGTTGAGTAAAATCGTTTATGAATCTTTTCAATTTTTGGTTGTTCTTATAGAATTTTCAATCGAAAATTTCGTGATTATTGTTTTTGAATTACAATATAAATAAAATTGTTTCTTTATATTTTTATTTTATTCTTCAAAACTATATAAAAAAATAAAACATTAAACCAAAAAATTGGTCATTGACAAATAAAAAAGAAATATGTTTAATGTTTTTTTTAGTTAATGCGCGATACTTAGTCAAATAACTGTAATAAAATACCTAAATTATAGTACTTATTTGTTAGATTACTTTATAACAAGACCGATTCTCGATAGTTCATAGTTGTTCGTTAATGCGTATGGTCCAACACTATGACAACCGTACATTAAGTACAACATTAATACTCATACAAAATTAATTCGATATTTCATATTTCACATTGAATATTGTAAACTTAGTGTGCAATAATAAAGATTTTCATTTTCATTTTTTCATTTTCATAGGTTATACTACTATAAATACACTATAACCGCCATAGCAGCGCCTTTCACCGGGCCGGATAAGTCTGTCGTACTATAATCAGTCGCGAAACATCTAGACGTTTCGCGAATTGTCATACAATTATAACAACTTTTTAACCTCGATTAAATTGCTTTTGACATTCGGAATAAGTTTTAAATTATATTAAATCTTGATGTTCTTGGGTTTTACTGGATTTTTCTCGATTTTTTCTGCAAAAAAAGTAATTTTTATTAATTATTGTTTGGGCCAATTTATTAGGCTACATTTGACATCTATCAATTTTAGCTTCATAGTGAAGTGAACTGCTTTAAAACATCGATAAAAGTGAATGAATCTGTTCTATGAATTTAAAATTTCTATTCTTCTTCTCCTTCTACGTATCCTTCATTCTTGAAGGTCGTGCTCGTCTTGATATGCTTTTACAGATACGTCGACCAGCTGTCTCCATGCCGTTCTGTCTTCGGCTTGTCTCAAGGCAGTCGTGATATTGAAAATTTTTATTACATAACTAAATTCGTGCCAGGGTTAAATATGTACGCAAAGATAAAATGTCGTACCTTTTTAAAATCAATATAAGACTTTCGTTTTATCTTTTTTTTTTATCTTTTATTGTGTAATAAAGTTAACATTTCACTTTGGTTAAGTCTAATATGTTAATTAACTTAAATAAATTAACTTTATCTTATTTGTTAAAACGTTACAATATTACTGTAACTGTATGCATAGAATTGAACATTCAATGAATATTTTTGTGATAAACAATAGACAAGTTCGCTTAAGCCTTAAGCCATGTATAGTGCGACAACGTTAACTGGCCCGGTGAGAGACGCTACTATCGCGGTTACTTTTGTTAGATCATACTAATATTATTGGATGGATTTTTGATAGCCTCAACGGAACTTGATGAAATTTGGCACAGATGTAGAACATAGTCTGGAAGAACGCATAGGTTACTTCTTAAGTTTTTTTGTCATTCCGCGATGACGGAGTCGCGGGCGACAGCTAGTAATATATAAAAACAAAACTTATACTCACTAGTAATCGACATAAAAAAAGACATGGCAGCAGACATAATTACGACAGCTTATTAGCGCCCCATGTCTACGTTAAAAAATGTCACAAGTTCCTCTTTGTACTATAACTGTCATGTAATGTCTGTTTTCTATGTCCAAATAGGTTTTATTTATATTCTAACAAAATTAACCGCGATAGCAGCGCCTCTTACACCGGTTCAGATATTCTTGTTTGACTTATCATATCGACTGAATTTTTTGACACATATTTAACGTTGACAGAGGCAATAGTGAGAGGTGCTGTTGAACAATGTGGCAATGTTATAACGTTTGGACGTAGTCATGCGTAACAGCTAAGTAAAGAAATAAATACATTAAGAGGTAAAGATAACCCGTTAGCTCGGTGCAACATGACCACACAGAAGACAGGCGTCAAGTGGAAGTCGTTCAGCATTTCGTCTGATCAGTGTGCCGGAGTCCAAACTCTACTTCTCCTACCCTTTGGAAGAAAGGGGAAGGGGACATGTTGGATGAGGAAATACCCCTTTCCCTACGTCATAGGCAACGCAATGACAACTTTTGAGATATGTCTATGGGCAACGCTTTGCTATTTTAGCGAAATCAGGTAGTCAACGACTTCATCCACGCGGAATTAAAAAAATATGTATTAAATATAGCCTACCTATATCTATGTCTGTGTGTAGCTGCCCAAAAGTGAAATAATTATTCAAATTGGTTCAGTAGTTTTACGGCAGTTAATTTTGAGCTAAAATTCAGTCCTCGTACATATTTTTTAAGAAAGCATGTTCAAAAACCTGAAGAATTTATAAACCCTGTCATTAATTTTCAAGATATATTACGTTATTGTAATCGTAAGTATACGTAAAAAAAAAAACCTTTTATACCTCAATAATGCGAAAAACATTTCATAAAGGCTTTTGTATTATTAATGAAAAGTATAATAATAAGGCAATTGCTTATTTACAGATTAACAAATTTATCTGACCCGGTGGACAAATGTGATACTAAATTACAGTAGCTCAGTAGCGCCCCCATGTCAATATCAAAAAGTGTAACAAGATCCTTGTTGTATTGTAGCTGTTATGTAATTATTAAAAATTTTATTTAGGTTTTACATATTTTCTGATGACACATACCTTGAAAGCAGCGCCTTTATTGACCTCTTAACAGACAGGCTATAAATCATGGTATTTTGTGCCTATTTGATTCTCGTCATTTTTGGTGATAACGGTAGTAGCGGTGGTGAGGATTAGAACTAATAAAAAAAAAATCTGCAACAGGAACAAATGTCAGAAATAAGTCTGGAAGTCGGATTATGTGGCTGTTCACACCGACTCGCAGGCGAATGCGCAGGACATGGAATGTACATCGAATGCAAGAGTTCACGTAGAAATAGCGGATTAAGTAGAGAGACCGCACTTGCGCATTCAACATTAACAAGTAATAAATTTTAATCCAAAACAAATTGGATAAAATCAAGATGGTTTTGACTGAGAATATATTACACTTAAATATTTCTTTCGTTATATAAATAAATGGCACGATAACTGCAAATATATTTTAATAGCTTTGCGAAGTCTTCTAATTTACCGAGATATTAATAGCGAGCTTTCAACAAAACGCATGGAACTCCGCGGGAGATATGACCCTAGAGATGTGCTCTTATCGATAAATATATCGACAATTACGAAATTTGTTCAAGAAAAATTAGTTAATAATATTTTGTTACTTTTCTATCCTTTTAAAATAGATAATAATTATAGATTGTAATAAAAAAATGTTTGCTTACTGTTCATAAATGTGTTTTTGAGTCTATATTTATGCCACTAAGACAAGAAAGTCGTGTTAGGTTCGCTATTTATAACTCAAGATCGGTTGAACCGATTTGGCTGAAAATTAATAGTGAGGTAGCATAGAACCAGGAGACGGACTTAGGAGACTCTTTATTCCGTTTCCTTTTTTTTTATTCAAGCAAAAGCTTATACTATATTTACTTTGTTATATTAATTAAATCGACAATCTTCAAAGTCCCGAAATGCTGGAAGACTGCCCTAATTCACCCGATCCCTAAAAAAGGCGACAGCTCGGATCCAGCGAACTACCGGCCCATTGCCTTAACCCCTTTGTTCTCCAAGATAATGGAGTCTAGCATTAATTGCCAGCTTATGAGGTACCTAGAGGAGCACCAGCTCATAAGCGATCGCCAGTACGGTTTCCGTCAACGTCGCTCTGCTGGTGATCTTTTAGCGTACCTCACTCACAGATGGGCTGAAGCCATTGAGAACAAAGGGGAGGCCCTAGCGGTCAGCTTGGACGTAGCGAAGGCCTTCGATCGGGTGTGGCATAAAGGGCTTCTTTCGAAGATTTCTTCCTATGGGCTTCCCGAGAGACTATTGGCCTGGATTGCCAGCTTTTTGGAGGGTCGGAGCATCAGAGTCGTTGTAGACGGTGCATGCTCAGACCCTAAACCAATTAATGCTGGCGTCCCACAGGGCTGTGTACTGTCGCCCACTCTCTTTCTTCTGCATATCAATGACTTGTTACATCATAGTAACGTCCATTGTTATGCAGACGATAGTACGGGCGACGCTTTGTACACGGCCCGAGCTAATGTTTCTCGGGATAGCGTCATCGAGTACCGGAATAAACTTGTATCCGAACTGGAGACCCTTCTGGGTAATATCTCTGATTGGGGGCGACAAAACCTTGTCGAATTCAACCCCAAAAAGACACAAGTTTGCGCGTTTTCCGCCAAAAAAGAACCCTTTGTCGTCAACGTTAACTTTGAGAACACTCCCCTGGTTGCCTCAGCCAGCATTGGTATCCTCGGCGTTGACATATCGAGTGACGTCCAATTCCGTGGTCATCTGGAAGGGAAGGCCAAGCTGGCCTCTAAGAAGCTTGGTGCCCTAGGGAGAGCGAAGCAGTATTTCACGCCAGCCCACCGCTTACAGTTATACAAAGCGCAGGTTCGGCCACATATGGAATACTGCTCGCATCTCTGGGCTGGAGCTCCTAAATACCAGCTTCTTCCTTTTGACCGCGTGCAACGACGTGCCACTCGAATAGTCAATGACCGGGGTCTTACCGACTGGCTTGACTCACTGGCTTTGCGAAGGGATGTCAGTTCCCTTTGTATCTTTTACCGCCTTTACCACGGGGAGTGTTCCGAAGAATTGTTTGGAACCATACCTGCCGCCGAGTTCCGTCATCGCACGAGTCGACAGAGCGCCAAATTTCATCGCTACCATCTCGATGGGTGGCATTCCACAACGACGAGGTTTTCACGAAACTTTCTACCTCGCACAGCCGCGTTGTGGAATACTCTGTCCTCGGCGGTATTTCCAAACAGTTACGACTTAGGGACCTTCAAGAAAAGAGCGTATACCTTCCTTAAAGGCCGGCAACGCATCTGCGATTCTTCTGGCGTTGCGGATGTCCATGGGCGTCGGATCAAATAATTCTCGGTCCGTTGCTCGTTTGCCCCCTTCTCCTATAAAAAAAAAAAAAAAAAAAAAAAAAAGTCCATCACTATTCGTTACTATTGCTCAGACATTCCTGTGCTCTTAATAATATACCGTTAGAACAAAAAAACGATGCTAGGATAACGGCTACCTTTTGCACGCGCCTTTGCACGAGTTCGTTTTTTCACTCGCTCGTTATTTTTGAAACATTAAAGTGCGGTACTTAGTGTTATGTAAACCTAGCTGAAACGTATGCCGCAATGATAGAATCAAGATTATATTTATAGTATAAATAATTATTTAAATTACCACGAGAACTAAATATAATACTAGTTTAAGAGCGGATATTAAGAGCACTTTCATCTTACAAATGTCAAATTAGACAACCAAAACTGTACCGAGTGGTGGAGTGGTTTGTTGGCGTACGATCTGACTCGTAATCTCTTCTATAAATATACTAATAACTAGCTGTCTCACACGACTCCGTCCGCGCGGAGTTGAAAAAAAAAACTTAATTAGTAGATTAAGTGTTCTTTCAGACTACATTCTACATCTATGCCAAATTTTAGCAACATCCGTAGAGCCGTTCTGTAGATAACTTCTAGCAAACATCTAAACATTCACATTTAGATTAAACGATTTCTTGGAAACGAATTTGTATTTTTTGTATAATGTAAATGCAAAACTGTATAATATGTACAAGATATAAAGACATACACTCCTATTTTATTCATATGTATACATATTTTAAATGCAATGTGTTTATTTAAATATAGCTTTCTTATTTTCATATTTTAAAACTCAGTATTATATTAAAAATGGAAATTTGATTACGTCTTAGATAAACTAAAAATAGTTTAAATAAAATTATATAACTATAAATAGTAGAATTTAAATGTAAATATAAACAAAAAGGATGTCAGTGAATTATAACAAACTAGCTTTTACCCGCGACTCCGTCTGCGCGGAATGTAAAATAGAAAACGGGTTAAAAATTATCCTATGTCCGTTTCCTGGTTCTAAGCTATCTGCCCACCAATTTTCAGTCAAATCGATTCAGCCGTTCTTGAGTTATAAATAGTGTAACTAACACGACTTTCTTTTATATATATATAGATTATTTTTGGCGAATGTATGCCTTCCAGTTGGACCGACGGTGCCGGCGTTAGGCTAAGGTGTTTGGGCGATAGTCCAGAGCGCTGAACAGAAAAGTGCGTCGCAGATCTGCAAATTATAGTCTCACGTAACCATGTTATTCCAGAAATCCTTAATACCCAAGCTATGTTAAAAAAAGAAGGCGCCGTAGATATCTCATCTAAAACCGTTATTGTAGACCGATGACCTCGTACGTCAAAAAGTCAGAAAACAGAACTCATACTGTATATGTTAGCCTATTTAAGCCTATGTTCTGGACTGACACAGGATGATGAGTGTATGTTCCAATCGAAAGCCTTAGTATTTTAAAAACATCGCATATTTAAAAAAAATGAATCATATCTAATTTAACTCCCTACTTACGCATATCCTCTTTCACAAGACCTAAACATCAATATAAAAAAACATCTCATCTCACATTATTGCTTCCACTTAAGTCTTCTTTGCGAGCCGGTCAATTCGTGTAAATGATCTTTTCAACCACTGTTCTGACCAATATCAATATTAAAATAGCACAATTTTCACAAAATAACTAACATTTTGATTGCTAATACTAACGGCCGCCATTTTGAGAATTTTACGATCCTCTGCTTTACTTATATTATACGTTAAATTGAAATCTATATATATAAAAGAAAGTCGTGTTAGTTACACTATTTATAACTCAAGAACGGCTGAATCGATTTCACTGAAAATTGGTGGGCAGGTAGCTTAGACCCAAGAAACGGACATACGATAATTTTTACCCCGTTTTCTATTTTTTATTCCGCGCGGACGGAGTCGCGGGTAAAAGCTAGTTAATTATAAAATTTTGTTTTCTGATTTCGTTTTGCAAAGATTTCTTAGATTGTGTTCGTAAACGAGAGTCTTGAATTAAAATAATAGCAAATTAACATAAAAGCAATTTAAACACGAGTATAAGGAATATGTTAATTCTATTAGATAATGAATCAGCCTATATTTGTAGACGTACAATTAAATGTGCGCAATGTTTTTTTATCGCACTTTTTGCCCAACTGACAGGAGTGTGGATATGGATTGCGTGAAAGGTAACATGACTTAGAACGCAGTGACGAATGAAGTTATAATTATCTAAATTGTACTAATACTAGCTGTTGCCCATGACTCCGTCTGCGTGGATTTAAAAAACTTAGTGGCCTATGTGTTGTTCCAGACTAAGTTGTACATCTATGCCAAATTTCTTCGAGATCTGTTGAGCTGCCATAATTTAGTTTAACTTATGCCCACCGGTTCAAATATCCTAATCGGTTTATAAACGTGATAACAGCGCCTCTCTCACTGGGACAATTAAGTTTGTCGTACTATAAATGTCAAACTTGATTCATTCTTTCGCGCTATAAACTTTGATGAAAATGATACCATATAAAAAATATTCTCGAGGTTTCTTTTATTCGCATAATAAATAAAACATAGTTATAAGTCTATAAATCATAACTAGTTTTTTAGGTACAAAAAAATTGAGTCTAAATCGCAATAACAGTCCTAACGGGCTTGAATTAATTATTTATCATAGTTTATCTCTAAATCTAAGAGCCACTGCAGACTAGAGACATTTAGTCGCCGGATAATTTGATCAGTAAGAGCACGTATGGTGTGCACATTACACCGATTTAGTATCGGCCGACTAAAAAATTGAATGGACTTCACGATTGTTTTCAAACTAAATAATCGTCCAACTGTCGGCCGACTAATTGATAAGTTTCACGTGCTATGGGCGCAAGCACACTACCGATAGTTTAGTCGGCCGACTCCGCGTTTTAACAGACTTTATGTGCAGCAAACGTTGAAATAAATAGACACTAAGATAAAAATTATTGGTTTTATTGGTAAATTAACACATTTATATAGAGACTAGCTTTTACCCGCGACTCCGTCCGCGCGGAATAAAAAATAGAAAACGGGGTAAAAATTATCCTATGTCCGTTTCCTGGTTCTAAGCTACCTGCCCACCAATTTTCAGTCAAATCGATTCAGCCGTTCTTGAGTTATAAATAGTGTAACTAACACGACTTTCTTTTATATATATACTAGCTTTTACCGGCGACTCCGTCCGCGCGGAATAAAAAAAAAACAAAAAAAAAACTGGGTAAAAATTATCCTATGTCCTATTCCTGGTTCTAAGCTACATGCCCACCAATTTTCAGTCAAATCGATTCAGCCGTTCTTGAGTTATAAATGGCGTAACTAACACGACTTTCTTTTATATATATATAGAAGATTACATCGATTTTTACTAATAACATTTTTAAAACAGTAGTCAAAAGCGAAAAAGAAGCCAAACAATGCTCCCAATTACTCTTCTTGATTTTTCTACTCCGTTGTCTAAGAGCAATAAATATATTTCTAGGTGATCACTCTCTTCTACAGTAGAAAGGTAACTCAAAATGATTCCAAAACAGTCGGCCGATTGCTTGTCTAGTGTCTACCTACAGCCATTCCGACTATTATGTCGGGCCAGTGTGCGCACTTTACAGCCCAATCATACTATCAGGCGATTAAAAAATCTCTAGTCTTCGGGAGATCTTAAGAGACAGGACCTATTAAGCTCGCGCTTTCCCCTCTGTCAAATAAAAACGAATGAGTTCTAATTTGCTTGCTAGACATGGGTAACTCAACAAAAAATGATGAACAGCAGATCAGCTCACGGATCGCTTCTGTGGAGCAGATCAGTGAATTAGATCGAAGATCAGCTTGTCTTGATCAGAATGATTTGTGTTTCGAGCTACGAACTGAGAGCTGCGAATCACCAATCAGTATGAGATGTAAAGCGCGTGATCTGTTGTGACTCGCGGCTCATCGGCTCACATAGTTTTAATACTACGGCGTTGAGCCTTAAGTTGCCAAATTAGTTGTTGAGCAGCAGCTCAACGAGTCAAATCCTGTGACCTGAACTTTTTCATTTACACTTCTATTGCTTATGTGCTCGTTTTGCGTGTGTAGATTTTTGAACAAGTATGCGCTCATAAAGATGTGAGTGTCATTTTAACATCAGAACTTCAAATGCAGTGATATTTATATTCATATTTTCATCTCTTATATTTTATCTGACAAAACAGAGACGTAAATTTGTATAATTAAAAGTGTCAAAACAGAAATTAATATGGCCGCGTGTGATCTTTACCTCACTGCCCGCGAAATATGGCAGACTATATTTATTACAACGACTTTGTCCTTTTTTTCTATAGTCATAATAACAATATTTATTGATCAAATCTTTTGTATTTCTAAGAAAACAAATACGATTTAAGTCAATGATTAAAGTGAATCGAAATATCATCAATTGATTACCTGTCAACTATTGATTTAAGATATTTTAAATATAAAAAAACTTGTATTCGAGAACATTCAAAATACCATTTAGACAACTAGTGGGGATTTGATTAAGAAAAAAAATATCACCCAAAATTTTAATAATCACTTATTTTAAAACTAGTTTTAATTTATACCGTAGATTATTATTAAAATTTTAACAAATTTATGATAATTTCCAAAATAAATCAAGTTTTTTTTTTTGGAATCGATTTTATGAATTTTTATTAAATTGTTTCGTCATGTTTCATGTCACAGGCAACACTTAACAAAAATTCTAACCACGGCGGAAGAATTTTGTAACGTATAAACTACGACGAACTTAATTGATCCGTTATAGCAGTTAATTCAGTTAGAAAATATGTAAAATGAATATCTAATAATAGAATCGATCTATCTAGTCATAAGATCAGATGTAATTTATTTATTTATACATATCTTTGGAGTATTATTCAGTCATTATTTTTAACCAATTCATTAGTGCTTGTTTTAAATTTTAACTAATAGTTGTCGCTCAATATTGGACCATCTTACTATCTTACTAATATTATAAATGCGCATGTTTAGATGGAAGGATGGATGTTTGTTTAAAGGTATCTCAAGAACGGCTCAACGACACATAGGCTACTTTTTAAGTTTTTTTTTTCAATTCCGCGCGGACGGAGTCGTGGGCAACAGCTAGTAATTAATAATAAA
Organism: Papilio machaon; assembly: GCF_912999745.1. Taxonomy (NCBI): domain Eukaryota; kingdom Metazoa; phylum Arthropoda; class Insecta; order Lepidoptera; family Papilionidae; genus Papilio; species Papilio machaon. The sequence goes on along the minus strand of NC_060013.1, from coordinate 2,709,779 downwards.
GAAATTTTGGATTAGAAATAGCTTCTTCTGGTCAATTTTTTTCCCCTTCATCTACATTACCTACTAAATTTCACGGAAATTCGAAAATACATTGTTACATGACAGGAATCAAACCTAGGATGTATTTTACAGATTGTACTGTACAGATTTTGGTCCGGTCCGGTCAAGTGCTTAAGAACTGCGCTACCGACCCTCTCAAAGTTACTCACGTGTTATCTAGCTGTCGGCCGCGATTCCGTCCTCGCGGAATTAAAAAAAACGTTATAAGTATCCTTCCAAACTATGTTCTATATCCATGCAAAATTTCATCGAGATCCGTTGAGCCGTTTCGGAGATATCTTCAAACAAACATCCATCTAAACATTCACATCTATATATATAAAAGAAAGTCGTGTTAGTTACACTATTTATAACTCAAGAACGGCTGAATCGATTTGACTGAAAATTGGTGGGCAGGTAGCTTAGAACCAGGAAACGGTCATAGGATAATTTTTACCCCGTTTTCTATTAAACTGTTTAAACTTTCGTGAGACATCATAATTAATTAATTAAGAAACGGCTTAACTCACGTTTGATTGTCCGGTGACGGCACCGACTAGTTTCGGACCCATCGGGGGTCCATCTTCAGGGCGAGTGTTTAATCCGAGGACCGCGAAGTCCCCGTTTTCTATTTTTTTATCGGCGCGGACGGAGTCGCGGGTAAAAGCTAGTTTATAATATTAGTAAGAAGTAAGATTAGGTGGGAAGGCTAACGAAAATACGCAACTAAAAATACTTATATTACAAATGCGAAAGTTTAAATAGATGGATGTTAGAAAGTATTTCCAGATCGGCTCAACGGATCTCATAGTTTGTGAGAATACATAATTAAGTTTTTTTTTAATTCCGCGAGGATGGATTCGTGGGCGACAGCTAGTTTTATTATAATGCTAAAAGTAGGCATACATTATGCAAGTATTTTTCGCTCTGTCGAACTAGTTTCTCGAATTATTATTTTTTTCTATTGTATATTCACGAAACATTATTTTACAGTGGCATAAAAGTAGAGTAATTTACATGCAAAAAATAATAATATTATAATTAAAATTAAAAAAATAAGACGTCTTTTTCACTAGCACTTCTTTGTAATATTTTCACTAGCGCGATCTCACCTAACATTGAAATAGAAATGGAATAGTGGTGCCTACACAACTTTTTAACTAATAGGTCCTATTGTTTAAAATGCGTAAAACATAACGTATTAAAGTTATGTAAAAATTATTTAACTTGTGGCTTTTTCCCATTGCGCAGGCTAACTGCACATGTCAGATATAGACGGAGGTGATGTCAGTCAGTTGGAACAAGACTAGTTTTGGACAATAGGTATTAGTTAAAATCATTTGGAGCGAATTTTGTTACCCAAAACCAAGTGTCAGATAGCTGTAGTGAGGGTACGTATGCGTTGATATTTTTGTAGGTCTAGTTGGAACAAGACTAGTTTTAGACAATATTAGTTAAAATCATTTGGAGCGAATTTTGTTACCCAAAACCAAGTGTCAGATAGCTGTAGTGAGGGTACGTATGCGTTGATATTTTTGTAGGTCTAGTTGGAACAAGACTAGTTTTAGACAATATTAGTTAAAATCATTTGGAGCGAATTTTGTTACCCAAAACCAAGTGTCAGATAGCTGTAGTGAGGGTACGTATGCGTTGATATTTTTGTAGGTCTAGTTGGAACAAGACTAGTTTTAGACAATATTAGTTAAAATCATTTGGAGCGAATTTTGTTACCCAAAACCAAGTGTCAGATAGCTGTAGTGAGGGTACGTATGCGTTGATATTTTTGTAGGTCTAGTGTTGCGCCGGTACACCGGCACAGTGTTGATTTTCTCTCTTACATTAGATAGATAGTAATATACATGTTATGTAAAAGTTAATAAAGCATTGGAAAAAATGTATCTTCAAACTAAAACGAAGCAATAAATTGGTTACCTCTTTCCCTTCCCACCCTTTTCTTATTAGGAAAGGATGGGAATGGGAAGTGGATTTGGCGGAACAGGGGACGCATAGGAAGGAGAAATATTCTCTTACTGTGCGTCCCCTTCTCCGTTGATTAAAGGTAGGCAATGCATCTGCATTTGCGGATGTCTATGGGCAACGGTCGCCTCGTTATTTCGGCGAATCCAGGTGGCCGTTTGCTCGTTTGCCGCCTTATGATATAAAAAAAACATATCCTACAGTAAATATTAGTAATATTAAGAAGGATACACAACTTCAGTTTTAACTGAACAATGGGCCTAGCAAGAATATATCCAATCGCCATCGTATAATATATATTAATCTTACTAATATTATAAATGCGAATTTTTAGATAGATGGATGGATGGATGGATGTTTATTTGAAGGTATCTCCGGAACGGCTCAACGGATCTCGATGAAATTTGGCACAGATGTAGAACATAGTTTGTTAGAACACATAGGCTACTTATATTAAAAAAAAACTTGAGAGGTGTCAAGGGACACCCGGATGGAACGAAGTTCCTTTCAATTAATTAGTGAAGGAACCAATGTTTATTCTATGAATAAAAAACTTAAGTCTTCACAAGAAGTACATTTTATTTCTATGAATTTTCGTTATATATTGTCACGTCGTTGCCATGGTGATATAGCAAAAAGTGTCGTGACAACTTTTCGTAAGAAATTTTTCCGTCTAGCCCCCTTTCAAAACGCGCGATAAGGAACTTCGTTCCAAAAATATACATCAAAATACATTTGTTTTTAACGTTTTTAGCGATTTTTTTTAATTTCATATAATTATGTCGATTGATTAATCTATTTTGCATTTATCCATGAATATTAGGAAATTCATAATACTGCAAATTACGTAGTTCTATCTTTAATGAGCTTTGCATTTAGTAAATCCAAAGATACCTCGTGTTCTTTTTACTTGGACATTTAAACGCACAGATAAAAACATTGAAATGGCCTTACAAACATAATCTATGGCCTTAATATATAAACAAACATATCAAAATAAACTTTATCTCTTTTCAACACATTGATTTAAAAGTTAAAGCTATATCCGTCCTTATCTAATTTAACTGAGACAAATTTAATAAGATACAAGTTTTAATATTATCTATGCCATGTTTAAATAAAAACGAAATAATTATATCTGTCTCGCTTTAACATACTGTGGTTCCATATTATTCTTTCTTTTGTTGTTTGTAGTTTCATTGTTTTCAATGTTTTTTTTTCGGTAATAAATTCTTTTGAAATACGAAATGTGAAGAGTGAACTTTGTACCTCTTTTAAAAGGTATTACGTGAATTGAGGATCTTAAAATAGGAGACATTAAATTGTTTGTGTTTTTACCTGTAAATTTTAACTGACATTATGTAAAATTGTGTATCTATTCAAGAATTATTGTTGTTTTCAATATAAAAGAAAACTTTAATAATAAATCATAGTTTAATTTTGACCAATGGGAGACCACTGGAAATTCATTATTTATCTTACATATATTCAAATGGGGGGCACTAAAAAGAGATTTATTTATTTAATTGTCTTTATTCGACAGTTAAAATGTGTAGGCCGTTTTAATTTAAATATACACCTAAAGATAAAACATTCTTGCAAAAAAAAACTTGAAATAAGATAATGGTTTATTTATTGCGAAATTGGTGTCTAATTTGTAATTTACAAGCGAATTTATTATGGTAATTATATACCTACATCGTCCATATACATAATTTAGGTATATAAAAACCGACAGAGACTTATCAGACAGACTTAACAGTGGTAGATCTTGCAACAACAATATTTGTTGGGTGCACGAATTGGCCGAGTCGACCGGTGTAATACCACGACCACACAGAAGACAGGAGTGAAGTGGAAGCAATTCCGTGTTTCGTCTGATTAGTAGTGTTTGAGGCCTAATTTTAGTCCTATTTTCCTTCCCACCCTTTTCTTGTTAGGAAAGGATGGGAAGGTAAAGTGGATTTGGCGGAAGAGGGGACGCATAGGAAGGGGAAATATCCTCTTTCTGTGCGTCCCCTTCTTCGTTGATTAAATGTAGGCAACGCATTTGCATTTGCGAATGTCTATGGGCAACAGTTGCCTCGCTATTTCGTCGAATCCGGGTGGCTGTTTGCTCATTTGCCACCTTTTGCTATAAAAAAAAAATAGGTACCTGGTGGGAATAAGCGACAATATAGTCAAACACGTGTGTCCCATTGCTATGGCATAAGAAATACACGATAGAAAAAAACAATTACAAACCAGGTATCTTTTTAGATCTATAGACGATACGACGACAGCTCACTAGCGCCCCCCTGTCAACGTTAAAAAATATTACAAGATCCTCTGTGTACTGTAACTGTCATGTCAATTTTATGTAGTATCTATGACAGAACAAACCGCGATAGCAGCGCCCCTCTCACCGGTTCAAATATCCTTGTTTGACTATAATCCCGCCAATTTCAAAAGAAATGTCAAATAAAATCGATTTATTTACTTACAAATGATAGGGAAAGTTTTTGGCGCGAAATAATTTTTCTTAGATTCCATAGCCTTGTATTTTTTTTAATTTCGCAATTTTGCTGTCGAATATTTTCTTACAAAACGACCGTGAAGTTAATTTCTACGCGCATTTGGATATTTAGGCCTATATCTATTTTCTAATGTTATTTTGTAACGAATTAGGTCCTTTCTTAATTCAACATCAGCTCACTATATGTCACCACTGAGGGGCTCGGAGACTACCCTAAGTTAGGGGTGACTAGGCCATAGTCAACCACGCTGGCCAAGTGCGGGTTGGTTGACTTCACACATATCATTGAATTTCTTCTCAGATATGTGCAGCATCACGATGTTTTTATTCACCGTAAGAACGTCGGTTAAATGTACATATTTAAATCGAAAATTTATTTGAGCGTCGGTGGCTCAGAGGTCACTTGACTTGTAATTTGCAGGTCCTGGGTTCGAATCCCGCCATGTACTAATGTGTTTTTCGATTTAAATATGTTTATTGACTATAGTCACCCCTAAATTAGGGTAGGCACCTAGCCCCTTGGTGGGGACGTATAGTGTGATGATGAAGCCGTAGTTTTAGAGAGTAAATGTTATTTCTCTAAACTCCGTGTTATTATTTCCACGTACATACCACTACATACAAACACTATCTGACAGAATAAAGAATCTAGGAAAGAAGACGAATGGAATGACACTAATTCGTCTAAATCAGATCAGCTGTTTAGTATTTAGGCAATCACAACGTAATTAACAACAAACTTACATATGCACGAAAAAAAACATACATACGAATTGAGAACCTCTTCGTCTTTGAAGTCGGTTAAAAACATTACGCTGCGTGGCAGGCTTAAACCACAACCTATAGTCATGACGTTGTAAAAATGTCACACGTCAAAAACTCAATTTAAAAATGACAATCAGGCGAGTTGTTTGTGATGTCTCTATTATTTCTAATTCCAATCGAAATGAGATTTGACAGGTGACGTTTTGAAATGTCAGTTCACCACGACAAATTAACTAAGTAATTTGTAATTTGAGAGTGGTAAATAACTTTTTAATTAGACTGATATGACAATTGTAATAACGTTGCCGTCTCTTTTTAGTTAAAGAGAATGTATGGGACGTTGTAATCTTATTAATATTATAAATTTGAATGTTTGGATGGATGTTTGTTAGAACGTATCTGCTGAACGGCTCAATGGATCTCGATGAAATTCGGCATAGATGTAGAACACGGTTAGCCTCTCTGGATATACCTTCTAACAGACATCCATCCATCCATTGTAACTTTTGCATTTTTAATATTAATAAAATAGTAAGCTGTGGAGAAGACATAATGATCAGAATAGGAGTAAGGCAAGTTGACCCCCTTTCACCCACAATGTTCACAGCAGTTCTTGAAAACATATTTAAAAATTTAGATTGGAACTTGGACTTTTACTAAGAATGCTAGACAAAAGGTAATAAGAACGCAACGTGCAAGAGAGTAGTATACTAAACATAAGAAAGATACATAAAGATAAAAATTTGAACTGCTTGAAATTTTATGTATTATTTTTTCTTTTCCTCCTAAAGGAACATGGAAGGCACAGATGTAGAACATATTCTTCAAGAACATATAGGTTACTTTTGATGTTTTATAGTTCCACGTTAACGGAGTCGCAGGCGACTAATTCAAATTATAAAAGTGAATTTTCCACTTGATAGATGTTTATTTACCAGATAACTCAACAACGATTAGATAAAGTTCTGAATAGATATATAGATTAGAATCTTGAATAACATATGCTATATATTATCCAGAAAAAAATGTATGCTTCCCATTAGATTTATTGTTCTTTTACACATCTCAGTAACGAAATAAATGCTCATTATTTTAATTTAACGTCGTTGAAGGTGTTGGCAATAGCTACAATAATTTAATAAAACAAACGTATTGCCAGAACATCAACTCATTTAAGATAGTAAGATAAGTGAGAAAATAAAATATTTATTATAAATTTATTTAAACTTAAAACGAAACTTCGTAAGCTATGAATGCGTCTAATAATCAAATAAGATTAGATTAGGCACCTAACACACTACGTAAGCGTAACGAAAGCGAAGCGATAAACTAAGCATGAAATTGGTTCGTTCTAACCATTCAACAGCAAGGCTCACAGTACGAAACCAAATCTAATATTGTGCAAAAACTTTGACTTTATTGTACGTACAGCAAAGGAGTGGAACTAGTTCGAGGTGTAAGTGTTTCCCATCAAATACGACGAAGAGGCCTTCAATAGCAGAGCGAAGGCACTAAAAAGCGCCTATAATCTTTCAAACGCAGCACTTCAATAGAAAAATATCAGAGTTCTTTTTTTAACAGACTGTAGTGCAGGTAGTTTTTGTAGCAACGACGGCAAACTGCGGTCAATACCGACCGCTTTTCGCTGTAGTACTGATTGCTTGAATCAGTCTGTGTATGTCTGATGGGTTTGACTGACGTACTTGTATTGTCACATTTACATATCTCTTACATTCTCTTCGAAGAAGAGAGAGACTACAATAAGCGTAAATTCAAAGGAAACTGCATTTGAAACAGATAGTATCGCTTTGCCTAGCTTTTGTTTGTGGGTTATAATCTTTAGATATTTATCGAAGTAGAAAATATCTTTCTTATCAAGCTTTTATCTGACCAACGCGTGAGATGATACGAGATAAGTTAAGAAAGTTAAAACAGTTCGAAAGAAAGATTTGTTATTTTAAAAAAGGAACAGGAACAAAATGAAATGTGCTTGATACCCAACTGACTTAGTCTGAGTGTACAAACATTTTTTTATTTACAAACAGTGTAATGTTTAGATGTATGGATGGATAGGTGGATGTTTGTTTAAAGGTATCTCCGGAACGGTTGAACGGATCTTGATGAAATTTGTCACAGATGTAGAACATTTTTTTTATAAAAGAAGGGGGCAAACGAGCAACGAAACGCCTAAAATTATTTGATCCGACGCCCGTGGACATCCACAACGCCAGAGGAATCGCAGATACGTTGCCGGCCTTTAAGGAAGGTAAACGCTTTTTCTTGAAGGCCCCTAAGTTGTAACTGTTTGGAAATAGAACATAGTCTGGAAAGAACACATAGGCTACTGATTAAGTTTTTTTTAATTCCACGCGGATGAAGTCGCAGGCGACAGCTAGTTATATAAATGTTTTGATAATGCAAATTCACTCTCACCACGGTATCGTTATCGATTCAAAATATTTGTCCACGTTTCTACGCAGACTCGGTGATATAAAAAAAATTATGATTCTTTTCCCCTTACTCTGCCCCCTCGACGCCCGTCTGGAGGAAAATCGAAGAATATAAGGATCGGGAATACAAAAAGAGAAAAAATTTGTACGTAAAATTGCGTAAAAAAAATACATAAATAAACTAAAATATCATCTAGAAGATATCTTCTTGATAATATTACACACTAATAAAAGAACATCATAGAATGATTTTTGAAATAAAAACAATAATGTTTTCTATAAATATATTTTGTTTTAAATTTATTCATAGTTAATTCTTAAGTTGGCACATCTGGCATAAGAGTGATTTTGTTCTCGACGTGCCAACTCAAATCCGGGGCCATTGTAAATTGTAAATCTTTAGATAAGAAGCTCTTAGATTAATATTTCTATATTAATTCATATATCTTTTTAAATTTATATATAATCTATAATTTGCAATCATTTCTCACATGTTAAATTTATATTATAAATTATACGACATATAGGCGTTTCCACTTGTCCGCACTTAACTAGTTTTACATATATTTTTTACATATATTCACAGTTCCTAATTAAAAAACCGTTTGAATATATATTTTATTTTAAACGAAGCATTGGTATATTAAAATCCAACAAGACAAAATTAGGATTACAAGTTCGGATAGTTTCTTCATGCATTGATATTATTTGGAAATTATGCGCCTGTAACATATTAAGGGTACAGATTTTCAATCAGAGATTCGAATACCGATATTCGACCATTGTACTAACTTTGTGGAAGTGTCGGTGGCTCAGGGGTTAAGCACTTGACTTGCAATCTGCAGGTCCTGGGTTCGAATCACGCCATGTACCAACGTGTTTTTCGATTTTCGATTTACATATGTACATTTATCCGCCATTCTTACGGTGAAAGAAAACATCGTGATGCAACCTGTACATATCTGAGAAGAAATACAATGATATGTGTGAAGTCAACCACGCACTACCACGCTAATTGGACGCCAACGTGGTTGACTATGGCCTAATCACCCCAAACTTAAGGTAGGCTCCGAGCCCCTCAGTGGAGACGTATAGTGAGCTGATGATGATCATTCTACCTATATATCCTATAACGAACCGAAGAAATAGAACGAATCGAGTGACACCACAGTCGTCAAAATCGGTTCACTCATTTAAGCTCTAGGCCGTCACAATGGAATTTACATGTGTAGGTGATCTTCTACATATTTCTACACATACATAAAAACAATGTTACATACGCGTGAAAAACCTTCCCGAGTCTGTGGTAGATTTAAAAAATTCATCATCATCATCATCATCATCATCATCATCATCATCATCTCCCTGACCTTTTCCCATTCACGTAGGGTCGATACACAAGGTTTTACAAACCTTAAAGTTTTGGCTTAATTACGGCCGGTCACCTGCCTGTCGCTAACCCTACTTGGGACAGTTCAACTGCCTGGCGGACGGTGACGAAGCAGCCCAGCGAGCTGCCGTCGAGGTAAATATTTACACCGACGGCAGCAAAATTGACGGCAAAGTCGGCGCGGCGGTATCTGTGTGGGATAACGTCGCGGAGATCTCTTGCCGGAAATTAAAGTTGGGAAGCTTCTGCACCGTATACCAGGCGGAACTGCTTGCCCTGAGTGAGACCGTGCAGCAAGTGGTGAAAATCAAGAAAGGTAGCTTTGGTATTTATTCCGACCCAAGATCCGCGTTAGAAACGCTAAGCAGCGGCGTTTCACTCCATCCCCTCGCGGATGGAATAAGAAAGAATATGGAAGTGGTGAAAGCGCAAGGGAAAGTTGTGAAAGTATTTTGGGTGAAGGCACACGCGGGGATGGAGGGAAACGAACGCGCGGATCTCCTGGCGAAAGCGGCAGCAGTCGGAATGAAGACCAAGGCTAACTATGAAAGATGCTCTGTTTCATATGTCAAGCGACAGATTCGTCTGGACACGCTTGACAAATGGAACAGGCGCTATATGGATGGAGACACGGCTTCCACCACGAAGCTCTTCTTTCCCGACGCCGTGGCGGCCTACCCTGCACTTCGGAGGATAGAGTTGGACCCCGTGCTGGTTCAAGTTTTGACCGGGCACGGGGGGTTCTCCGAATACTTGCACAGGTTTAAGTGCAAGGAGGACCCCTCCTGCATTTGTGATCCAGCACGGGGTGAATCCGTGCTGCACATACTCACGGAGTGTCCAGTTTTCGCAGCACGTAGAGCAGAATTAGAAATTAAATTAAAAGAGAATATAAATAAAGAAAATTTGAAAAATTTAATAAGCTTTAAAAAATATAGCGGACACTTCGTTGAGTATTGCATATCCTTGGCCAAAATTGTGATAAATAGAAATAAGGTGTAGTTTTTGGATTGGATTTTATTTGATGGATTTTAAATTTGTATTTTAACCATGTATTTTAATTTCGATTTTTTATTATTTGAATTTATTTGTTTTAACGTAGAATAAGAAATATTGTGATAATAGATGTAAGTAATTTTGTAATTTTGGTTTTTAAAAAAACATTTTAATAAAGAAATAAAAACACTGTAGATAAGGTGCCTGACCTAAAAACATGTTAGGGGAACGAGAGGGCGGCATAGCGCCGCCCAAAAAAAAAACCCTACTTGGGAAGAATATCTTAAAATAAAATATAACATAAACTAAACAATTATAGCTACATAACTAATTTAAATAATAATTCAAAATTAACAATAAAACTGAGTAATTAAAACATTTTAAATAGAACAAAACTTTAAGCTCTTGTCGCTAGGTATTTCATATATACTTCAGTGGTACTGTCAGTCTTTACCACCTCTATATTCTTGTATTGGTCTTTCGAAACTTTTCGAAACTCGAACATATAAATTCGATGTCTTAGATATTGAGTATTCCGATGATTCGAGAAGCTTTAACTTATCCTGTTGTCTGCCGAATATAAGTTAAAGAGTAATCTTCAATGATAAGTGACCAATCGTTGGCTGGGTTGCGTAAGGCAGTAGCATTTGTAACACCAAAAGGCAAGTCAATACAAAAATATATAAATCCATATTAGTTGTGCCTGTTTCCAATAATTTACACGTCTTAATATACATTTTAAAACTGTTTTTTTTGTAATTATTTAAAGATTTTAGTATTTTGGTTTTAATTAATTTTATTAACAAATTATGACAAGGTAGAAAACTGGCGTCGCGGATGTCCATGGGCGTCGGATCAAATAGTTTGCCCCCTTCTCCTATAAAAAAAAACTTCTAATATGAGATATTACAAGCTTTTATTTAGTTTCAATTGTCTCGATGTTTTGACATCAAATCTTGCAAATTAAATTTGATCCACTTCCTGGTAAATGATTGAGTTGAAATTTTACATACATGTGTAAATCGCGTTACAATGCAATATTATGACATGCTGCTGATCTGATGATGGAGCTGAAAGGTCGCCATAGGAACTTCGCAATGAAATATCACAACCTTATGGAGTTCGTGCTCTTTTAAATCGTTTTAACGAATAGTATAAACTTTTTTCTTTAAATTAACAAGCACATAATGAAAGCATGTTTTTTTTTAAAAAAGTTTTTTTCTTTTAATTTTTAATCTATACATTGAAAAATATATGTATATAATATTTTACAAATTATGACAAGGTAGAAAGCTTCGCGAATCATCTTGAAGCAGCGCTTTTTGATAGTAAAAACCAACTAGTTTGGACTACGTTCAAGAAAACACGAATAACTTCGAGAACTTTCTTAAAGGTCAATGGGCCGTTTGTAAATTTGTATCGGATCGAACGTTGATATTGTTTGTTATTAATTTAGAAACCGGTTTTTAAACCGGTTAATGTTAAATAGCGTTTACTTGTAGTTAATGCTAGTTATTTATTATTTTTCAATATGTTACTTAACTAAGTCAAATGTGATACGATATTTTGTTTGAAAACGAAAGGATTTTTTTTAGTTGAACTTGAAATTAATTACCTATGATAAATGGAGATGATTTTATATAAATGAACTTATTGTAAAATAGACTGTAGAATTTCACTGAATTGTGAATGTTAGGTTGATGAAATAACTAAAGTAAAACACTCTTTTCGTACTTGCGAAAAAAAAATATATTTAAACAATGTAAAGAGGTTTGGTTAAAATATTTACGGCCAATCTTTAACAGAAGTGAAAACTTTGTACCCCTTTTTAAGGAAATCACGCGACCGTGATTAAAAAAAAACTTGATTACGAATAAATTCTTTCGACCAATGGGCGACAACTAGTGCATATAAATAAATAACGCAAACCGTTTTGTGGTAATTCGTTGAGATTACGCGGGAATTCGAAAAATTCAAGGTGACTTTTCTGAGTTCCTGAGCCTGTGATTGGTCCGAAAGTGAATATCTAGATTTTGGAAAAATAAAACAGTTCTATTTTTGTGTTAACAGTAAAAATTGCATTTTGTTTTTTATATTCATCAACAGAAATTATTAATGCTTTAACTTATTGACAAGCGGTTGCCCGCGTCCTCGTCGGCGCAGGATTTAAAAAAAAATAGACATGGTTACGTGCATCAGCTAACTACCAGTCAAAATCCTGTCAAAATCAGCTGTTCCGGAGATTACCCAGAACAAACGCGGACGGACAGACATGCAGACACAAATTTTATAAATTGGCTTTTCGTTATCACCAACACAACTATATCATGTGTGTAAGAAGTATGATTTTTTCTATATATAACATACAGACACTCCAATTTAGTTAATATATATAGATATTAAAAAAGAATCATCTATTTGATAAAAAAAATTCTCGATTTTTAAACCTACACTGTATTACTCCAAAAATATAGTTGGATAATGTTTAGTTGAACACTTGTTTTAACCTTTTGACCGCCGCTCATTAATATTTTGGACGTCAACGTAGTTATAAAAATGCATGTTTTACCCTTACATATATATCACCAAAACTATTTTAACAATGGTAGACGCCAGCAACAACAACATCAGTTGCACGAATTGGTCGGTTTGCCCGGTGAAATACCACCCCTTTTCTTATAATGAAAGGATGGGAAGGGGATGTGGATTTAATGGAGGAGGAGATGCATAGGAAGGTTAAGTATTCTCTTTTTGTGCGTCTCCTCCATCGTCGATTGAGGGTAGGCAACGTATCTGCAATTGCGTATGTCTATGGGTAGCGGTCGCTTCGCCATTTCGGCGAATTCATGTGGCCGCTTGCTCGTTTGCCACCTTCAAAAAAAAACTGCTTCCCATATAAGTTTTCTGTTATTTATCATGATCGCATTTCGGAAGCTTACGCATAATCATATTTCAATAATCGTGATTTCTAGTAATGTCTAATATCAGTGTGCGATAAAAAGGTTGTCAATTGAAACACTAAATTTTTTTTATGGTTGCTTTCAAAATATTTTCTTCATGCTGACTGATTACCTAAAAATCTTTCCTTGTAAATTTCTAAAAAAAACTATGGCTTTTTTTTAGTAAGATTTCCTCTAAAGTATATTGAACTATGGAAAAAAAACTACTATCCGTATGCATTTTTAGAATATTAGATATGTTATATTTTTTATAGATTGATTTTAATTAAATTTATCTTTTATGTCGTAAAATTCATATTAAAAATGTATGCTATTATACATTCTAGTATTATAAATTATTATAAATACAGGTATAAAAGTGGCAACTCTCAAAATAGATTTGAGATCATTTTATAAAGTTGACTGGCAACACTGTAATAGCCCGCTGTGAACGCATCCTCATTCGCGCCAATCTAAACTGGATTTCTTTAATTACTAGTATAAAAATAAAAATATTTTTTAAAATTTAATAAATTCTTTTATAACCACGTTGACGTCAATTATATAAATCAGCGGCGGTCAGAGGGTTAAAACGCGCTATTAATTAAACAATGTCTCACTGTATTTTTTTGGAGTTATACAGGATGTTTGTTTCTTGATCTGAATTTATAGAAATTTTTGATAAAAATTTACATTGCATCAACAACAACATCCGTAGCACGAATGGTCCGCCTCGCCCTCTGCAATACCACGACCACACAGAAGACACCTCAAATGGTAGTAATTCCGCGTACAGTTTGATGAGTGTGCGTTTCGGAGGACTAATTTAACTCCTCTTTTCTTACAAGGAAGGGTTGTGAAGTTGAAGTGGATTTGACCGTGGAAAAAAACGATTTTACATACAGACACACCAATAAATATATATATACTTATATTGTAAATGGAACTTTTGTAGATTTTCTTTTCATTTTATGGACCTTAATCGATTCTCTTCGTTTAGTAATAATCTCAAAAAAAAAAAACAGAAAACTGTGTAAAATAAGTTCATATATGTAAAATTATTTAAAAAAAAATATTATCAAGGTATAAAGTCTCAAAATTCTACACCAAAGCTGTGAATAAAAAAATTTTAATGCTCTCTGTCAAGATACGATACAATGACCATAAACAATATGAAATTTGAGACGTATTTAATTTCCATACAATTTATATAATACCTATGGATATTACGCACAATTTAAATGCAAGAATCTTCGCAAATATTATTTAAAAGGTCATTTAGATCTGTATCTTAGAAGACATGTGTTAAAATAATCTTAATAATAGTAAATTTTTCTTTCCTGACGACATTATTCGTTACAATTCAAAATCGAAAGATAGAAAGAAGTAAATAAAGAAGAAAACAGAAAGAACATTCCACATGGCGGCCATTACGATGGCACATTAGATTAATTAATAATCAATAATCAAAGATATATAAGGTTTGAATCATCCTTCCTTGTGCGTACAGCTAAGGATTGGAATAAGTTGCCGGCGTCAGTTTTTCCGTCCAAGTACGACGTGGAGGCCTTCAAGAGTAGAGTGAATAGGCATCTACAAAGCTAGCGCGTACCATCTTTAGACCACATCATCGGGTCATTCATTTCTCTTCACGTATTAATATAACGGCTATGATATAAATATTAAAAAAACTAGATTAACTTCATCTGGATATTCTATGACAACCTGAAATCAAACAAGGATATCTTAATCAAGGAAACAGGCGCTGTTGTCGATGTAGTTATTTTGTGAAATTTGTAACATAAATATCTAAACATATTAATAAAATTGGAATGTATGTATGTGTTATCAAAGAAATTCAATATATTTCATACGCGTGATGTATTTATGTAGCTCAAATTGAAGAACGATTTTTTTTTAATTTTTGTCTTTTTGTATAAAGGCTGTGTTTCTTCCGATTAACTCTGGAACAGTAGGACCGATTTTAACGGAACTTTTCCAACATTGTGATATTGTCTATTGAACAAAAATTAAATTCTTCCGATATACTGTAAATGTGTTTCTTAACTAAATCGGAACTATGGTCAAACAAGGACCAGCGGGTCTTTTTTTTTTTGGTGTCGAGGGGAAATCTTCTAAAGATACCCTGCCTTTAGGGGGAAAGACAAGGTTATGTGGGATTTGACCCACTAAAACCCTCTCGGTGGCCAAACTCCAATGCAAAAAAGAAGAGGATTCCGGGATCTCCAAGGAACGCACCGGAACCCTCAGCACTTATCTCCCCAGGAGAGAATTCTCCCTGTGGCTCCAAACTATAACGGTAACGTAGGACCACTCTATGTTACCGTCTTCCCGGGATCGTTTGAATTGGCAATCAGGGCCCCCACCAAGATCGCCCACGACCCCAAGGGTCCCTTTGGTCAAGGATCAGCGGGTCTAGACAATGTAACATTCGATTATCAATAACGCTAGTAGAATCGACAAAATGTTTCAAATTGTATAGGAAAAATACGTGACAAGCAAGTGACATATAGAAAGTTATTGTCACTTCCATACATTTTAGATTTTTCGATTAACGACTTAACTTATCAAGTGTTACTTTGTCTAGCCCCCCTGGGGAGAGAGGCGCCACTATGACGGTTAGATCTGTTAGACAATATGTAAAACCTATATGGACATAGAAAAAGGATTGCAAGAAAAAAACGTGACGTGACAGCTACAGTGAGAATGTTGAAAAGATGTTAACATTTGTTTGACATTCAGGAGGGCGCTGGTGTGCTATCATAATTTAGTTTAATTTATGCCCACCGGGATAGACATCTTTGTAAGTCTATTTATCTACAGACGCAAAATAATATTATATTTTCATGTATAAAATAATCATAAAAAACTATAATTTGAATCACATTATTTTAATAAGTAATGATATTTTTACGGCAAAAGTTGATCATAAAGTTGTCATGTATATAGATTATTTTTTTTAGATTAGTCGATTATTTGAAACTGGTACGTTTATGTTTTTGTGGCCCTAATTAATAATCAATAATCAAGATATTATTTTGGTAAAAATAGCTTTATGCCCTTCTCTTCCACATTAATCTCTCTTCACGTATTAATATAATGGCTATGATGTAATTATTAAAAAACTAGATTAACGTCATCTGGATATTCTATGACAACCTGAATTCAAACAAAGATATTTAAATCACGGAAACAAGCGCTGTTGTCGCTGTTGGTTCTTTCAGAATATATATAAAACCTACTTAGACATAGAAAATGAAATGACAGCTTACAGTACAAAGACGATTTTGTAACATTTTTGAGATTGACAGGAGGACGCTAGTGAGCTGTCATGATTTAGTTTCATTTATGTCCACCGGTTCAGATAGCTTTGTCGGTCTATATCAAAATTATTTCAAATAATGTTTTTCAAAAAAACGAAATATGATTTTATTTTATTTTATTCTCATTTAATTTTAGGGCACAAACCGTCTATGGAATTCAAACATTCTACAAAAGTTTTTACAAAATATGTAAAATTTTATCAAAATATACAATTTGTTTTTATTTATATAGATTAGAATGGAAACTAGTAATATTATGTAACGTCTCCATAATTAATTTATACGTTTAATAATTATTATACTAAAGTATTAATTAATTACTTTAATTTAATAAGTTTGTTGAGTTATAGAGATATAGAACTTAATAACATCGATGGCTTCATTATTATGTATGACATTTTTTTACCAAACGTCTCCGGCAATCTACGAACTTTAAATGTGTGTTAATTATCGTCTAATTAAAACCTATCTAAATTCGAAATAAATTAAATTATCATAACGACTTTGTCGAAAAATGTATGAAAAAATTAAAAAAGAAGAAGGTCGGAAGATAATTTCTGGCACGAATATGTTTAAAAAAATATGCAATTGATTTTAAATTTATGTGAAGAAAGAATCGAACATTTAAAACCAAAATGCCATAGAGCACTGCAATCAGTATAAAATCCGATATTCCATAACCAATCAGTGGTTTATGGTACAATGAAACGCGCGGCTCTAAAGAAATGTGCTTCACCGAAAATACATCGTAAAGAGAAACGTCTATTTTGGCGGGAGGAGGCGGCCGTTACGTAATATTTTTGGTCTCATAAGAAAGAAAAAAAAAGTTTGCCTTCGATCCGACGACATCATTACATATTGGACTTTATGGGATTGAAATAAAGTTTGGTTTCATTTAAAGGTTATTTTACAATTTATAGATACTTGGAAATTTCAAAACGGTCCACACACGCGCCGCGTCATCGATTTTCAAAACGTAGGGAGTTTGAGAAACTCCCCCCCCTCGCCATTACCTCTCGCCCTCCTCCCGCGCCGTTCCCGTTTACGACCGTTTTTTATATTTTTTTTTATGCTCGAATTCTTGGACGTGTACTTGGCTGCGAAGAAGCTTGCTAGCCATTCTTAATTTAAAACTTAAAACTCGTCATATTTCAGGGATTTTTGTTGATTAACCTTTTTTTAATGAGTGACCGGTATTGGGGATATAAACACCTAAATAAAACACTTTGGATACTTGTATTAAAATATTGGTACATTTTTAATTAAGCCCTTTAACAGTCGGTGTCCTTTTGATTTGTAAAAGACAAACAACCTTGACCGTTTTCGGGAAATACCACTTTCTCCTTTAAATATTCATATGCAATGATAAATCTCGAACGGTAATTTACCTCAACCTCACAGCAGACAGGCTTGAAGTAGATTATTCTGTATTTGGTCAATATATTTAGATATATATAACAGTTACACATAACTTAACGTCGCGTGAGTCGTTGCGCAGAACGCAATGTTAGGTTTAACGGGGGCAGCGGGATGCGGGAAGGGTACTGCGCAGCGTGCCGATGACCTTGGTCCGCTAAGAATTATAAAAAAAAATACATTGTCCCAATCTAAAACCTAACGATAGACAAACTACAATTTACGCTAAAACTCGTAGATTCCAAAATGTTTCTATTGAATTTATTTATATTTTTATATCATTCAATTTTATCACACAATTTTGTAAAAACACTTGAAAAGTGTTAAAGGTTGTTGTCGACTTAAAGGCTTTCTATTTAAAAGAACGTTAAAAACAATCAGGTTAATTTAATTAATTATCAGTTTTGTTTTTACCGGTCATGCACAACACTATCAAAATGTGACACAATATCTTATGTTTAAAAATAACCTGAATCGAAATGCTATTAAATTTTTCTTTAATTAGCTTACCAAAAACAACTCTCAATTAAAACAATAACCTCAAATCTAAAAATAAACTTTCAAGAAATAAATTTCATTCAAAACAACGCGGAATAAAAGACAAAATTCAATCCGGGCAGCCAGCAGCCGCGTGTTGTGCAAGGTCTCTCTGACAGAGATATTGCCACCTTGGCTGAAGTATTATTATTATAGTTTAATTATGAACAACATTTGAGTCAAAATAAACGTATTATTTTTGGAACATTTATATCTATTTATAGAAATACTAGTTGTCGCACTGTACTCCGTCCGAGCGGAATTTAAAAAAAATCTTAGTAGCCTATGTATTCTTCCAGACTATGTTCTACATCTGTGCCAATCATCAAGATCCGTTGTGCCCTTCAAAAGATACTGTCAAACAAACATCCATACATACATCTAAAGTCTAAACATTCACATTTACAATATTAGTAAGATTGTTTAAAAAAAAACAGTGTATCCTATTTAAAATGAACGCATAAAGGCGGCTACACACCTACAGTTTTAACTGAAATGTGTAGCGGGCTGATTATACAGTAACATATTTTCAACAGAAACATAATTTGGTGAAATGAAATGATATAATATTAGCTGTTGCTCCAAATTTAAAATAACGAATTTAAAAAAAAATGAAAATAAATTGCCTAAGTTAAATACTTCCGTATACATCAGCTGCTTTCCAGTACAAGTTTCATCAGAATCGGTCCAACCGTTTCGCAGTTTAACTTGAACAAATGCGGATTTGCAGACAGATAGACGAACCATTTTTTTTTCGTTATAAATAAAGCATACACAACATAAAGACACTACAATTTTAACAACTATATAATATATAGAACGATTATTCAAGATTCAATAAATTAGTTCTGACTCAATCCTTTTTTCGAATTTAAGATAGTTGATTTATTTATTTTTTTAATTAAGAAGTTCATAAGAAACAGACTGTATTACTCCAAAAAATACAGTTACGATATTGTTTAATAGCGCGTTTTAACCCTTTGACCGCCGCTGATTGGTATTAATGACGTCAACGTGGTGATATGTTTAACCAAGAAGAAAGCATTGTGGTGATACAATGCTTTCTTCTATGAGTACTTCATTATTTATTTTTAAAGATTGCATTTCGGAAGTCTACAGGCGTCCGGATAAAGCCGGACATAGGTAGGCTTTTTGATTGCGTGTCCGGCCAACATAAACGGTTTTCCGGCTATTGTTAGGCTTTTTACATTTCCCAAACGAGAGTGTACCTATTTATATTGAGACAAAATCCTAAATAATATAGGCTGTCCGACCTTTTCAACCAAATGTCCGGCCAAACTGGCTGGTCTGTCCGGCTAGTAGGTTTGGCGACCTGGCAACCCTATTTACATAGATGGATGGATAGATGTTTGCTTGAAGGTAACTCCAGAACGACTGCATGGATCTCGCGGAAATTTGGCATAGAGGAACACATAGGCTACTCATTAAGTTTTTTTTTAATTCCGCGCGGACGGAGTCTCGGGCGACAGCTAGTATTTCAATAATCGTGATTTCTGGTAATGTTTAATATTAATGTGCGATAAAATGGTTGTCATATGTGTAATTAAAAATATAATTTAGACACTAAGTTTTTTATAGTTAGGTACATTCGGCTATAAATTGGTCGAATTCGTCCATTAGTAATGACACCACAAATAAAAAACTAGATATTCTTGACACCCGTGAGAATATTGTTTGATAATCTAGTATTTAAATAAAAGTAGTTAATTGATTCAAGCCAAATAGAATCGAAATCATAATATTTATATAAAAAAAAAAGAGAAACATCATTTTAAAGCAAAGCGGGGCGAAAAAATTGAAATAAATCCTAGTGTTCATTGGTTTTTATGTTACAAAAAAAGTCACCTTTTTATCTTACTAATAAATGCGAATGTTTAGATGAATGTTTGTTTGAAGGTATCTCTGGAACAACTCAACGGATCTTGATGAAATTTGTCACAGATGTAGAACATAGTTTGGAAGAACACATAGGTTACTTATTAAGTTTTTTTTTTCATGACGTGCACACAGAGGCGCTGGTGACAGCTAGTATTAAATAAAACAACAAAGTTCTCTTCATTTTCACTTTTCAATCGTCGCGTCGTCGTGAAGTAAATTTATAGTTTTTATTTTCAAATTAATGTAATAAGACGTATTCAGACATAATTTTATATCACCTTTGACCAATCCAATTCGATGCCTCTTAGATTAAATCTGATGACCCATTCCGGGCATTTCATTTCCGCGGCACCAAAACATCTGACAGCTGTCAAAGTTATGTATTTGTCAACGATACGATAATGTGTCCGATATGCGCGGGGCAACTTCTGTCAACGGCCGTAGAAATACCATAGATAGTCTATTTAATTTTAAATTGACTTTTAAATCTAATTAGTATCGTAGTGCATGTTTTTTTTTTTTAATTTTGAATCAATAAAATACATTTGATTCGATTTAAGTAAGTCAATCATTTTGTCAGATGTTAATATGTGTTCCGATTAAATTTAATCTAGCCTGGTCAGCCATCTTTGAATTTATCGGCACACAGTTATTAATTGCGGTGAAATAAAATAATTATTTCTATTTATCCGGTAACTGGTAGACGCCAACATCTGTTACACGAATTTGCCGGTTCGCCCTCGCCTCAAGTGGAAGTAACTCCGCGTTTCGTCTAAAGAGTGTGCGTACCGGAGGCCTAATTTTAGTCCTCTTCCTTTCCCACCCTATTCTGATAAGGAAGGGATGGGAAGGGCAAGAGGATTTGATGAAGAAGGTGCAGCACTTTCTTTGCGTCTCCTCCTCCGTGGATAAAAGGTAGACGACGCATCTGCAGTCACTTCGTTTTTTCGATGAATTAGAGTAGCCGAGTAGTAGAGTAAATATGAAAAAATATTTGATGCGCAGGATAAGATGCATTTTGCAGAGATCAGATCAGAGATTATACTCGTACAACAAATAACTTTCTAATGATTGACAGGAGGGTAAATTTATTGGCGCATATAAACCGACAAGGACATCTGAACAAGTGGACATAAGTCAAACTAATTTATTATAGCTCACTAACGCCCTCCTGCTAATATCAAAAAAGTGTCACAAAGTTCTTTTCGTACTGTAGCTGTCATACTTACTTCTTATATATATAAAAGAAAGTCGTGTTAGTTACACTATTTATAACTCAAGAACGGCTGAATAGATTTGACTGAAAATTGGTGGGCAGGTAGCTTAGGACCAGGAAAAGGACATAGGATAATTTTTACCCCGTTTTCTATTTTTTTTCCGCGCGGACGGAGTCGCGGGTAAAAGCTAGTTTATTATAATTTTCTATGTCCATTTTTGTTTTGCATATTTTATAGAACTAACTCCGATAGCAGTGCCTGTCTCATATGGTCAGATATCCTTGTATGACTATATGTAAATTTGTATGTTCCATTGTAACGGCTTAGAGTATAAATGACTGAATTCATTTTGACAATTGAGGAAGTGTCATTTGTTTCATATCCTCCGAGTGTAGGAGAAGTAGTCAGTTGAGTTTTTTACTTTTTACTTAACAAAATCATGTTATTCAAAACTGATCTAAAATGCACGAAATTTGTCACTGATAATTTTTAACGATTTTCGTATCTCTAAAATATGTTTATGTAACACGTGAAACACAAATTGAACTTTTAGCCAGTTTAATTTATTTTATATTCAAAATTAAACTTTTATATAGTATTAATTATAAGAAAAAAAATTAACGACTATTCAAACAACTAAATGGATTATAATTAAGCATTTTTAATCAACGAATTATCACTGGCCGAATAAACGAAGTGGCAATGGCCACGTAACCTTTTCTTATATAGCAGAAAAAAAATCAATTTTAAAAAATGGTGTTTCAATAAATTTCGAGGACAAATTTTGTTTATTTTGAATCATAAAACTTCTTATTCGTAAACAGGATGTTGTAATTAAAATAAAGCACTTTAATATCACTAAAATACTATCGAAATTGAGCGGGAAATGTACCTTCGTAAGGACTGTCATAATTAGTGTTGTCCAAAAGAGAGGACGTTGTAAATTACAGATTATAGCTTTTTTACAATATCCAAAAACAATGTACGTTTTTTATGATTATAATTAAAATTTATTTATTTATACACCCATAAACTATTGCGTATAAAATCTTAGATAAAAAATTAATTAAGAACGGCTTATCTCACGTATGATTGTCGCACCGACTAGTTTCGGACCCGTCGGGGGTCCATCTTCAGGGCGAGTGTTTATTTTGAGAACTTCGCACTGACGAGTGCGAGACGTGACGCCACCGCGAACAAATCTCTTTATTAATTTATAATTATGTCTCACGAAAGTTTAAACATTTTCATCGTAGATAAAATTAAATAAGCAGTTTTTTTTAATTAACATTTTTTTTAATTCGTACGGTTCTAATCGTAAAATATCTACTATACGGGTGTTTGTAACATTTCTACAATGTTTTTAATGAACAAAGCTTTTAGTCAAAAAAAATTTAATTAGGCCGTAATTTTTGAAACAACATTTTTTTATTTTCAATTTAACGTCGTAAAATCGATAACAGCTTGATTAATAGACAAAAAGTTATTTGAAAACGTTTATGTGATTTTTTAATGTCTTTAAAATCGAATGGTTCTTTGACTTTTAAGAGACAGGATGTCGATATCGCGTTATGTGACAGAATTTATTTTGTACAACGAAGCGGCTATTTCTAAGGTTTTTCAATAGTTAATGAATTCTTTATAAATATCCCACAACAACAATATTTGTTGGGTGCACGAATGGGCCGGGTCGACCGGTGAAATACCACGACCACACAGAAGACAAGCGTCAAGTGGAAGTAATTCCGCGTTTCGTCTGATGAGTGTGGTGCCGAAGGCCTAATTTTAGTGCTGTTTCCCCTCCCACCTTTTTCTTATTAGGAAAGGGGAAGTGGATTTGACGGAAGAAGGGACGCATAGGAAGGGGAAATATCCTCTTTCTGTGCGTCCTCTTCTCCATTGATTATAGGTAGGATGCATTTGCGGATGTCTATGGACCATAATTCAGGTGGCCGTTTGCTCGTTTGCCACCTTTTAATATAAAAAAATGTCGGTATAAATAATAATAATAATAATTGTCCGCCGGTTTCTTTCCCTTTCTCCCTGACCCTTGGCCGTCTGGTCTCCCCTGCCGAGGGAATCCCGTCTGGCTAGGATTATTTATGTATGTATATATGTATAGTGTGTAATTTAGGTTTTATATATATATGTATTTATCGTAAATACGTAGTATATTTATTAGTTTTTATTTTACCATTATTTATTTACTTTATCTATCATATAAAAACCAGCCAGGCGGAGACAGAATTAATATAAAAGAAATAATAATAATAAAACTTTATTGCAGACACATGGTCCATACAAAAATACATAAAGTTTCATTATCTTTGCGTAGCTAACCAACGATTTTTTAAGCCGATTGTAAGCCTGTACTTGGTATGATAGAAAAAAAACATACATATTTTGTCACCAATGCGAAGGCGTCACAGATTTGATCACACTTTTTTTATCTATAATTTTTTTTATTCAAACTTGTCAATAAATTAAAATAGATCTTGTTTAATTAGTGAAATAATTATTAATAAATATTTAATCATAAAAATAAATACAAATGTAACTGAAAAAATTTTAATCTGCATTTTTTCTATATCCTATGTAGATTATAGCCTTGTTGAAATTAGCCTTGTCTCAGCTGTCGAGGATTATAAGATTTAAAATTCGTAATTATAACTAGCGGTCGCACGTGACTTCATCAGCGCAGAAAAAAGTTACCTATAACAGTCGTTTCTAGGATAACCCGGAACAAACGCGGCCTTACACACGTACAATCGTATTTTATTATAGTATATGTAGATCACCAAATTTGTCTGACCCAGTTGTCAAGTAATATCAAATTACAATAGCTTGCTGTTATTCAATTTGAGAGGTACGAAGTCTCAATATGGCGGGGTTTTACATTCTTATTCTCTAACTCTCTAATTAATTTCATTTATCCTTCCTATAAAGTACTTCAACAGACCCTTATCTTTTTGTTAGGAAGAATTTTTTCATTATTTTTTTAGTACAAAATATAGACAACTGCCAACATTTTATACGAGAATTTTTCATTTTTATGATAAAATTGTCATGAAAATATAAATGAAAATGAAATTAAAGACAATTTTTGTTTTTAAACATAAAAATATCTTAGGAATGGTCAATTAATCACGTGAGGATACAAAGGAAGTGGTTCGGAAAAAAATCACGAAACATCACGAAACTAAACGAGGCGGGTGGCATCTAAAAGTAAATCACATGTATTTATTTTCTAAATTATTTAGATATAGAGAGAAGGGCAAAGTCTTAATTCTCACTACATATCACCAGAATGGGATGGAGAACAGAAGTTAATCAACTCACGTGATTAATGCACGATCCCTTATCATAACCTTGAAATTAAAAAAATAAGATAAAATAGATTCCATTCAAAATATTTTAAGGTTAGGGCATTATTAGTTGTAAAGTTCCTTTGAGTTTATTATTAACCAATTAAAAAGATATATTGTGATATATTTAATAGCTTTAGATGACATCTGAGATACGGTAATATAACAGAAACTTTTTGGTTAACATTAGGGTGAATATACACTAGAGCATTTTCTCAAGCATTTCTATGTAATGTAACGTTTTAACGAATGATATGAGACAGGTAAAAGCATAGTTTCCAAAGCACGTCTGGTTCGTGAAAGTGTGATACACAATATACCTATCATAGAGCGGCTCGTTGTTTTGTTACAAGTAAATGCTCTAGTCTATACCCACCTTTAAACAAATCTATGTTTGAATTTTAAATTCACTTATAAACCATGTTAGATGCGTTATATTTATGTCAGTTTTCAAAAAAAATCAAACTTAACTTTTACTACAACTTCTACTATATGACACGGAAATTTCTGGAAGGGTAAAAATGTTGCTATTTAAGTAAAAAACAAAAAAAGACTTTTTTGACATGGAAAAAACTTTGGCCTTATACTTTTGACCTAAGAAGATAAGCCTGTTAGAAATTAGACGTGATGTTAACAATACCTATACATTTCAGAATAAGATTTTCTATAGCAAAGGGTGGCAAGCGAGTAAGCGCCCATTTGAATACACAAAAATAGCGGGTTGCCCATAGACATTTGCAGATGCACTGCCAACCTTAAATAGACAGAGAAAGCATAGAAGGAAGATATTTCGCCTATCCTGCCCATCCCTCCCTTGTAAAAAAAGGATGGAAAGGAGAAGAGGACTAAAATGAGGCCTCCGGAAAACAAACTCATCAGACAAAACGTGGAATACCTTCCACTACACGTCTATGTTCTATCTTCTATGTGATCGTGGTATTACACTGGTCGATCCGGTCTATTCACACAAAAGATATTATTGCGGGCTATACCATACTTAAAGGTATTTCAATTTCTACCATCATCATCATCATCATCATCAACCTGCCCTTACCACTATGGAAGGTCGGCACAGTATGTACTCCTCCATACATCTCTATCAGCCGTCATATCTGAATTCACCCCCTTCTTACGCTTTTTTTTTATCCTCTTTCACCCAATCCATCCATACTTTCTTTGGTCTTCCTTTACCTTTATAGCCATCCACATTCAATCTCATTACTTTTTTGTTTATATGATCATCATCCCTCCGCATAACATGTCCAAACCCTGCTAATTATTTATTCAATTCCTAACAATAAGGAAATTGACGTTCCCCTTAATAACTGGCATCATAACGAGGTATCAAAGCGACAAGCTTGAATCTTTTTATAAGGAAGTTACGATAAGCTATAAACGGAAGATATCATTAAACTAATCAACTGTTTTTTGTTCCCACTGAGAGAAAAACCCTGAGTACAGTTGTACATCTTATAGCGGCCATTACGATATTTCAAATCTTCAATTATTTTGTCAAAATTGTTAGACAAAAAGTGATATTGTAACATGAGAGTAGATAATGTTATACAATTACAGAGTACAAGTACAATTAGAGAGGCTCAGCTTATCAAGGACTCATCATCATCAGCTATACGTCCCCACAGAAGGGCTTGAAGCCTACCCTAAGTCAGGGTTAACTAGGCCATTGTCAACCACGCTAGCCCACTGCGGGTTCACTTCACACATATCTTTGAATTACTTCGTAGATATATTCACGTTGCATCATGATGTTCCTTTACCGTAAGCATTATAGGAAAATCTTAGCATATAAATTCCTTATATATTTAACTACAAAATTACTAGAATTAAATAATTATTTCAAATTGATATTAAATATTTAATTTATGTTTGGATGTCAATAAGATCGTATTTCGATTTAATATTTCAATCGAACCACGTTTTATAACAGAATACCCCCTAGTGATTTAAATTCGACAATAATTTATTTATTTTATTCGGCTGACGAAATATAATGATTATTTTAATTAGGCGTTGTTTTCGTTTTTAATTTTGCGCTCATTCTATAAACCTACTAGCTGCCGCCCGCGACTCTGTCCGCGCGCAGTTAAAAAAAACTAAATGGGGGGGGGGTATGAAAAATAGATGTTGGCCGATTCTCAGACCTACTCAATATGCTCACAAAATTTCATGAGAATCGGTCATGCCGTTTCGGAGGAGTTTAACCACAAACACCGCGACACTAGAATTTTCTATATTAGATAGACTTATTTGATCCGGAGACTTAAGTTGAACTAAATTAACCCACTAGCGCCTCCTGTCAATGTCAAAATCACAACACTCAAATGTCAACAGTCAAGCCTTGCGGTACCTTATCGTTTTTATTTATTGTGATCTGTTTGCCTAGCACTAATATTTGTGACAAGCGCCTTTGTATCGTCGTGGTCAATTATGTCAAAATTAGCGCCCCTACCGGGAATAAAGTACACCAACAAATGTCATACTTTGACATATTTTGTCTATGCTATAACGAAGGCCCGTTAAATATTCGTACTAGGCCCCCTGTAGTCAAAACGACTGAACCGATTTTGGCTAGTAAGGTGTTCTATTTATATGCTTCCCTGAGTGTCAAAAATTCTCGATTACTGAAAAAAAAACATCTGTGATTTTTTTTTTTTATCAAACGAGCGGAACCCCGTGAGATGATCATCGGCGCCACTAGACATTTTTAAATAACTAGAACGTAATGTTAAACTAATCTAGTAATTCGTATGTAGACACGACGACAATAAGTAAACGCAATGTAACGTGAATTGTACAGCGGGGTTAGGCAGTAAAAAACAAAAACGAAACGAAAGCGACTGTCGTTCGATTGTGATTGGTTGAGAGACTGACGTCTGACGTCACGCGTTAAAACCGTAGGCAGTAACACGCACGAAAGACGAAAGACGAAGCGTCGTCTATCGTCTATCGTTTTTCGACCAATTCCTTTGAAATTCTTAGGCAGTAACACGAAATGACATTTCCAATCGTTTTAAAAGCGACACGATCGTTCGTTTTTGAGACGATCGACAAAGGTGTCTCGTTTTGCCGCGAAGTCAACCGAATCAACTTTAGTTAAATATCTTAAACTATTATTAAATATTAAATAAAACTTCTAAGGTGAGAAATCAATTTGGTATTATGTTATAAATGATTTGTTAGTTGAATAAAGTAAACAATTTATGATTTGGCATATTATAGATATGTCTCGCATGTGGACCGCCTTGATGTTAGAAGCTGCAGATGCCGAAGCTAAAAATATGTCTCGGCAGCGTGGGCAGCGTATGCTTCTACAAAGATTAAAGAATCGCGAACGGTTACTCCAAAAAATTCCGGAGTGGCAGTTTAGAGCTCATTACAGGCTGAATAAGGAAGAGTTCCACTCGTTGTGTGACGAGCTCAGGCACAATACCAGTTTAAAAGGCTCGAAAACAACTTCACTGGAACTTAAGGTAAATTGATTTCTTATGATATATGTGTTTTTTTTAATATATGTGTGTTAAAAGGTGATTATGTATTTAATATGATTAATGTTAACTTTAGTCACTTTGAGTCTTATACTGACACAATTATTATATTTTAGGTGCTGACAGCATTGAACTTTTATGCCATGGGTTCATATCAGAAAGGTGTTGCTAATGAGGTACACATGAATCAAAAAAGTGTAAGTCGGTGTATCAGAGAGGTGACAAAAGCTCTGAATGAGATTTCAAATAAATGGATACAATTCCCACAAACAAGCACACAAAGAACTAAAATTAAGCAAGGGTAGGGGTTACTATATATAACTTCCGTCATTTTATTTTTATTACCTTGAGCACATACAACTACTTACAAATATTATTTTACAGATTTTATACTAAGTTTAATTTTCCTGGTGTAATTGGTGCCATTGATTGCACCCATGTGGCCATAGTTCGTCCAGCTGCAGATGTACTTTGTTTTTATAACAGAAAAGGCTTTCATTCTCTTAATGTCCAAATGGTATGAACCTTTTTATGTTTGTTATAATAATTATAAGATAATTAAAGATTAATCTCAATTAAATATTTTAGGTATGTGACAGTGATCTCAGAATCACTAATGTTAATGCCAAGTTTGATGGTGCAAGTCACAACAGTCATATCTGGGCAAGTAGAAGACTGCAAAGCCATATGGAGGCTCTGCAACTATCTGGCAAGTCAGTTTGGTTGTTGGGTAATTGTATTTTTAGTAGAAAAATATTTAATAGGTGATGTTCTATGTTAAATATTATTTGTAACTTTAATATTACTTATAACATTTTAGGTGACAGTGGTTACCCTCAAAGGATCTACCTTATGACACCTATTCTGAATGCAGAACCAGGATCTAGAGGAGAGAACTACACTAGAGTGCATGTCAAGGCCCGAAACTGCATAGAAAGGGCATTTGGTTAAATATAGATTTTGATATTTGTTAGGTCAGCATATCCTTTATTATCACCCTGATTATGCAGCAGAAATTGTTATTGCATGTGTGGTACTGCATAACATGCTCATAGATTCAAGAGGAACTCCTACAGATGATGCAGAAGTACTTTTGTCCACTGCTCTTACACAACCAACTGTTGTTGAAAACGGGCCGGATGTGATTGTGGGGCGGGCTGTTAGGAATAGACTAATTATTGGCAGTTTTTAGTTTGGTTGAAGAAGCCCACACAATAATGTCTAAAAGTGTATTTTTAAGAAGAAATATGATGAAGATGAATGTTTTACAAATTAAAAATAAACTTTATTTATATACAATTATTTTTTATTTCAATATTCACTTAAACATTAATTACACAAGTTACAACCAAAACCAATGTAAATGTTACATGTTTTTGCATTTGAGACTGCATCTCAAAGCATAAGCATTACATTAATAAGCCAGTGAGTGAGGGTCCTGGATGCCATTTCCCTCTCCTTTGAACTGATGATGGGGCAGCTTTACTCTTGAAGAGGAGGCAACATATATATCATTTTGTTCATCATCTGAAATATCATGATAAAGTTAGTAAATATTAATATTTAAACTGTATATAATAAGATAAAACTAAACATTAAATTGTATCAATTGATTTTAGTTAATTTATTTTACCCAAATGATTAAACAGAAACATGGGCAAATAAATTGAATTAGGTACTAATTAAATATTTTTCTATTAATACAGTTACCAACTGAAGAATAGATTTGCATATCTGTTTTCTAAATGAAATAACAGGATTGTAATAAATTACTGTCAGTGATCTGCTCCAAAATTTGTATTTGGATAGATGGTTCCTCAACTGGAGGCTCCTCATTTGACTGTTCCTCTACTGGTACTCCTAAAATATAAAGTTTGGGTGATGAAATGTGATATTCGTAGCTAGGAAAATGGCAACTACAAAACTATTGTTATTAAATACATGATTCAATAGCAAGGGCACTTGCAAAGAATAAGTAAAATAAAAAAGGATGTGTCTGCCAGCATAACAAACATGCTTCAGAATGAATGTCTTGTTTTATGTTTACAATCATTATTACATTAGAACCAACCTTGATCCATCCATTGCTCCATAGACTTGTCAGGATCACTACCTGCCTTACCCAGCAACATCTTTAATAGTTGGCAAAGTTCCTGGCGCCTCAGTCTTCCCTGCGGGGTGTTTACCATTTTAAATACGTTATTGACGTACCTTTCCATAAATTCCACCATTATGGCGATTTGCTCATTGCTTGCGTTTTAAGAATTCATTTTACAAAACGTAAATTGAAACACAAACACTTCACTAAACTTTTGTATTTTTACCGCGAGAATATTTGACCTTTATACGTCAAATTCAAATGACACAATGTTGATCGTCAAGTATAGACAATAATTTGTTTTTTTTGACGATTCACCTTCGTCTGCACGAAAGCGACTGTCGTCTGTTACTGCCTAGCCTTACACGGAAAAACGAGAGACGCTATCGCTTAGACGAAACGATCGATCGTTTCGTTTTTAGTTTTTTACTGCCTAACCCCGCAGATATTGCGGAGAAAGGTGGGAAAATAGCGGAGTCGTCGGCCGCGGATTGTGTTACAGTAGGGCGGCCATGATTCCTTTTTATAAAAAAAAAACTATTTGTTAAAAAACTCACCGACCCTATGACACTCAAGGGAAGAATACGAACCGTATGAAACCTAATTTTTTGGAATTTGGAAATTGGAATCGACAATCACATAAAATTATATGTATACATAAACAAATGATCAGTCGGGTAAATGTTATACTTAGTAATTTTTTTTATACCTTTGTTATTATTATTTATTGGAACGAAGTTCCTTATCGCGCGTTATGAAAGGGGGCTAGACGGAAAAAATTCTTACGAAAAGTTGTCACGATACTTTTTGCTATAGTAAGTATGTTAACGACGAATGAGCCCTACTTCACCATGGCAACGACGTGACAAAATATAACGAAAATTCATAGAAATAAAATGTACTTCTTGTGAAGACTTATGTTTTTTATTCATAGAATAAACATTGGTTCCTTCACTAATTAATCGAAAGGAACTTCGTTCCATCCGGGTGTCCCTTGACACCTCTCAAGTTTTTTTTATAAGAGAAGGGGGCAAACGAGCGGCGCGAACACCGAAGTGATCATCGACGCCCATGGACATCCGCAACACTAGGAGAATTGCAGATGCGTTGCCGGCCTTTAAGATTTTTGTTATGGTTTAAAGGTTTTAAATTATTGGAAGGAAATAAATTTTACAAATTTTATTTCGTCAAAAAATGACACTATCGCATGGTACCTTAATTACAAGCAAATTATTAAACAAACAAATATTTTAAAAATCTATCATTGTTGTCTTATCTTTCCTTTGCCATCATGTTATACTGTAAAGAAAAAAAAAGTGAAAAATTTCTTCATATACTTTTGACGCCTATACAATTTGTTCCCGCAAAAACTATCAACATGGTAACCGTAATAAAAACTTCAATCCAAAGTCACCGCATAGATTTCACTATCCGAGCGTTTGGAAATCAAACTAAACTATGAAAAACAAGAGTTGACACAGTTCTAGTTGTTTTTTTTTTCTTGCTGTAATTTTTCGAAAATGGTCCATGCACACATTTCGCAAGCTGGAATGCGGTCTCGCTTCGAGTGCTTTGCCAGTTTCTATAGTTTGCAATCTTAATTGTAGAAAAAATAGCAACACTTGTAACTGTTAATAATTTATCAAGCTAAATCGCGCCAAATTTTGACATTGACAGTTACAGTTGTTATCGTCTTTGCCCGTCTTTTTTTGACGTATTGTTGATGGAAAAAGTTTTATAGACTCACTAGCTGTCACCCGCGACTACGTCCTCGCGCAATTAAAAAAAAACGTAATAAGTAGCTATTTGTTCTTCCAGACTAGACTATTCTATATCTGTTCTAAATTTCATCGAGATCCATGCAGCCGTTCTGGAGATACCTTCAAACAAACATCCATCCATCTAAAAATTCGAATTCGCATTTATAATATTAGTAAAACGTATGATACGATAGCGTCTTTTAGAAGTAATTTCGTATTGAAAATAATAACACTGAAGAAATCACCAAGCAACAAAATGCTCCGGAGGACATACTTTCGCCTTACTTTTGTAAAGTCGAGCAAAAATAATAACAAGTCTACTCCGGTGCTTCGGCCATTATTTTTATAATTATCCTAATTTAATAATTATTATTTATTAATGTCTGATGCAAATTAGGCGATATTATAAAAATTATATTGCCGTCTAATTATAATATTACTATAAAAAAATATATGAACTTTAAAAAATAGAATATTAACTTATTTAATTTTGTATAATTTTATTTATTGATGCAATAAACCAGATGACTAATCACGTTCTTAAAAACGCACATAAAATCGTACTAGCTGTCACCCACGACTATGTCCGCGCTAAATAAAATAAAAAAACTTAATTAGTAGACTATGTGTTCTTCCAGATTATGTTCTACATCTATGCCAAATTTCATCGAGAATCATGCAGCCGTTCTGGAGATACCTTCTAACAAACATCCATCCATCATACATCCAAATATTCGTATTTACAAAATTAGTAAGATAAAAAAAAACTTAGTCCACTAACTTATGTATGCGCTATTTCAGAAAGTTATTAAATCCAAATTTCACCCAGAACCGTTAAGCCGTTTTGAATTTTCCCGCTTACAAACAAAACAATCCAAAACATTCACATTTATAATATTATAACAGTAGTCAAATTTAAGGAAAGTAGAAAAAGTTGGATGTTATCGTGCAATGCGATATCTTCTGTATCCGTGGTAGTACTGTAATAGTTTATTAAGTTTATTTCGTGAAAAAACTTTTTACTTACATTTTTACAATGACCATCTTCGCCTCGCTAAACTTCATAATTACAGAACCTTTGTAACAAATTAAACACACACACACGATGTATTCAATTTAACATAATATTTAGAAAACTACTATTAATGGAAACGTATACTTTTTTTTTAATTCAAGTTTGAAGAATAAAACACTCACGAAAACAAATATTGTTATAGTTCAAAGTGAATATGGCGCTCCGAAGGTTGACAAAAATGGGAAATCAACGACTAAAACACCTTTTAAAAAAAAAAAACACACCATCACGATACTATTTACAAAAACTTTACGAATCTTTATGGATATCTGATGGACAGGCTTGGAAATGACAGCTTTTGCTTCTTTGAGACTTTATAAGTGCTAGTTAAAATTACTGTCGCCTTTCTACGTCTATTATTAATTCGAACCCTCTTCTACCAACCGCCACCGACAGTACTAAAATGGCGAAAATCAAATCGACACAAAATACTAACCTCACAACCTGGCCATTATAGAGGTCAGTGTCCAACTCAGATATCGGTACCCATCGAAAGAACAAATCAAAGCTTGATATTTACAATCACTCATTTCATAGAATATTATCTGAGATTTTGATTTCATTATGAAAAAGATTTTTAAAAATAATCGTAATATTCAGACAAATATTTCTATAATATGTAGGTATCTTTTTTTACTTTTAAAAAGGGCTAAAATTAGGCAGAAGAACGGCTCATAGATGTACCATAATTGAAAAAAATATTTTTTTTTCATATTACGTAATTCTAGTTACATATAGCTCGATTTATAATTCTTTACAACATCAAAACTCATTTATGAATAAATGTTCAGTCAATTGTGTTTTGAAATAACAGTGATAAGATAAACCAACGCTTGCGTTTAATAAATTAACATCGTAATTTCATAAATAAATTATATCAAACAATTCATGTGTGCCAGTACTTTTTTTTCGAAAGATAAGGAGTTTGTATTCCATTTTTAGCCGACTTCAAAAAGAAGGAGGTTATCAATTCGACTGAATTTTTAAAAACATCAACTAACATACGGTATCTACAAAGTCAATAAACCGAGTAAATTTTCCATTAAATGATTATTTAACCGCTAAAAATAATACTTAGTGTAGAAATATTCAAATAAGCATTAAAACAGTCGATTTAGTAATTCGTTATACTCGTAATTACCAATCATTTTTTTTTTGTTTATTTAACTTCATTTTTGCCGAATCATGTTATCGAAGTGATATCCGACTCCAAAGTCGCATTACAAATTGTTATTCGAGTACATATAACGGCACGAGTAATTCCTTTTAAAAACGCATAATACTTTAAACAGTAAAACTTAAATGTAATAAGTCTTGCACAATGTATTAGACACAGTCAATTGCTGTGCCAGTAGTTGAGGCCGTACCGTATATAATTTTCTAGGGAAGTCAGTTTCGAAACAGTCAACAAACTCGACGAAAGAACACGAACATGACTCGTTGGAAAATATTAAATGAATTTTTAGATTATCGATCGATTCCGTGAGCCAAAGTCGCTAGCTATACAATTTTTATGTAATACAATAACGCCCACAACCACAAGTGCACTTTTTATCTGATGAATACATACACGGTGCGGGAAGCTACGCACACTAATGCAGATTTACATAGAAAA
The DNA here is from genome assembly GCF_912999745.1 of Papilio machaon. Lineage (NCBI taxonomy): Eukaryota > Metazoa > Arthropoda > Insecta > Lepidoptera > Papilionidae > Papilio > Papilio machaon. The sequence continues at coordinate 2,674,876 of NC_060013.1, read as the reverse complement.
ACAGCCGTTCCTTCGTTTCTACTCAATCTCTAGCATAGTATATGTAGAATAGAATTAAAAAAAAAACTTGAAAATAGTACGGCTTCATTCATTTTCCTGTATGACTAAATATATAAAGTACGCACGGCAAAGGGCTATAAAGTTTAGTTTCGCCCGCGAGCGTTACTTTCCATCCCTTTCTTACGTCCGAACGCTTTCGAGTTTTCCCGTACGCGATCAACTCAAAATACGCCAAAAATGACGTCGAGGCGAGCCAAATGTTTCAAAAACAGTGTGTCGCGGTGTCTCGTTTCTGTGTACGGACGTCGCGCGCGCTCTGCTATTTTATTATTTGGAATTTTCCAATTCACTGAACATCGGCGGTCGTAAGTTTTACAAACAGATTTGCGTCCGTTTCGAATTTTTTCGCAAACTTAGCGCCAAATACGAAAGTCGAAGAGTCGCCGTCGACGTCGATAAGGTCGCGAATCGCTTGGCGCGCGAACGCTACCCGCCCGAGTTGGAACGCCGCGCTCGTCTATGATACGATGAGGACACGGCGCACCGCTCCAATCGGCCGAGTTTCACGTAGAAAATTATGACAGCTCAAAACCGTCACAAGAAATAATGTCGTTTTTATTACATTTTTTGATAAATTATTATTCTAGTTGTGATCCGACGATCGTTCGGCGGCCTTATCGATTTTCCTATTTAGCGCGCGACTGTATTTTGTACTTTTTCGAAAGGTCCGCATGCGAGTGTCTAGGCGCTTTCGAAAAACGTTTTACTCGTATTTTCTCGCGGCGAACGGACGTCGTGCGCGGTGCCGTAAATTGGTAATAATTCCGTTCATTACACGGTAATACGCCGCTCGAATATGGGTTAGTGCTTCGATGGGAGTAACGAGACGGTTTCGATGTCTACAGTGCTACGTTTGAAATGTTTGTTACAGTGCGTGTTTTTACTGTTTTGTTTGTCTAATAGTTGTGTCTAGTGCATTCCGTGCGGGAAAGCATTCGGCAGAATTGTGTTTTTATGTTGTGACGGATGTCTGGGGGACGAAGCGGCGGGTTACGACGCAGCCGAGATCGCATGTCGGCTGGCCACCCGTCTGTTGCTTGGACTGGTCGCAGTTGCACGTATCTGTAAGTACTCCGGTCCTAGAATACAATGGTGAACCACAACTCGGTCAACAGCTCATTGAGAATCAGCTATAAACCATCTCTGCTGCATTTCATGTTTCAACAGAATTTCCAAAATCCAAACACTGTTAATTATGAAGCAATGAAAGGTTTTAAACTATTTAAATTAAAAAAACCAAATAATCATTAATCTATATACAGAGGTTGTTGCAATTAGCATAGATAACATAATCATTGATTTATTTAAATTTATTCTAAGAATTATTTTACGTCTGAAAATGTGTTAAATCTATCTGATTTTATCTATGCTTAATCTGCCAATATATTTTCTAACAGTGTTTTCCAAAAATTTTATTTCAAAAGTGCATAAGTGATTATTCTAAAACAAGATTATTATTTTTTTTCAAACATGGACACCAAATTAAACCTTTATTTCCACTAAACTCCTCTTTATATATAAAATAAATATAACAATAGTCTTGTCTGTTGTGACTTTGTTGCAAGAATTTATAGAAAAAAAAAACAAAAATTATTGATATATCCTCATTTATAATTCAAAAATGGAGCAAGAAATTATTCTTGAATATTCAAATTAAATGTAAAACTTAAAATGGACCGTGTGAAAATTTTATGTCCATAATTAAGTGATTTTTTTTAAAATTACATTTAGAATAATTAATACAAGATTAACACTGTCTTCAATTTATATATCCTTAAATGTATAATAATTAACATCAAATAAACATAATTGTCTCTTATGTATTCCTAAACTATCCGACATATTTTTCCAGCCGGAGCCAGAAAAGATTGGTGGCCTAAAACCTAAAAAAAAACTATCAATTATTGTTTGCACTGCAATGTACATTTAGTTAAAACTTTTTTGTTTTGGCACTGCAATGTACATTTAGACTAAAATCCAACACAAAGAAAGTTTAGTTTATTTTAAGCCAGTTTTGCAATAATGTTATATAAGGCAAGATTTCACAACTAAGATAAATTAAAAATAGACTGCTAAACAAACTTGTAACATCCTATAATTTTGTATAAATTAATCCTATTAGATTTAAATTTTTTATTTTAATTTGATACTTAAAAAATAACAATAATACAAATGAACTAAACTTTATATTTATATGGATAAATATCACTAGCTGTCGCCTGCGACTTCGCCTGTGCGAAATTAAAAAAAATAGTAGCTTATGTGTCCTTCAAAAAGAATGTGATTGTTTGGATGTATGGATGGATGGATGTTTGTTAGAAGGCATCTGCAGAACGGCTCAACTGATCTCACTGAAATTTGGCATATATGTAGAAAATAGACTGAAAGAACACATAGGCTACTAATTTTATAAGTTTTTTTTTTTCAATTTCGCATGGACGGAGTCACGGGCGACAGCTAGGTTTTAATGATTGCAAAATCATAATTAATCTTACTAATATTGCAAAGTTTGGATCTGGATGATATTTTTACACAGAGATTACTGTCTGGAACAGCACTACTACAGCGACTAAAGTGACAGACAAAAACTAGTCTATGACAATTAAAGGTATCTTGTGAACATAGCAATAACTATTAAGGATAAAGTGAGTATGAATTAAAAAGGGAATAGATTAGGTTTATGTTTGGAATTATCCTAATTCTAGACTAGTTGTTGATTGTGACTTGGTCACCATGGATTTGAATACAAGCATATTAAGCAGAACTGAAAATCAAGTTATATATGTAGTAATAATCTATTAATCGAATTTTATATACATACAAAATATTCAAGAAGTCGTAACATTCACCAAACGAAACTCTATGACACTATATGTACCAACATATACTACTAAAGCACTTCTCATCATCTACTTGACCTTGTACCACCTACGTAGGGTCGGTGCATCAGGTTTCCGTCCTCCAAATGAATCTGTCTGCCGTCATCTCCATTGTCACCAAAAACAAAAAAAAAACTAAAGCACTTCTAAATATCAAATTTAATTTTATTATTATCTACTTAACAGGGTCTGTAAAGTCTAAGTTACTCCTGCATTTATCAGCTACCTTCAAGTAAAAGTAACTTGAAAATCAGTCCAGATGTTCTGGAGATATTGCTTATTATGATGGATGTAGTATATTGAACTTTCATATTCTGAATTTTTACTTAAAAAATACCAATTGAATAGACGACCTACTAATATTTGAAGTTGGCTAAAAATAACAAAGTCTGACTGTATTTTTTTATTATGTTTTGATAGTCCATATTACTTAATTGATAAGAATTGTTATTCTTATGTTATACTAGCTTTTACCCGCGACTCCGTACGCGCGGAATAAAAAATAGAAAACAGGGTAAAAATTATCCTATGTCCGTTTCCTGGTTCTAAGCTACTTGCCCACCAATTTTCAGTCAAATCGATTTAGCCGTTCTTGAGTTATAAATAGTGTAACTAACATGACTTTCTTTTATATATATAGATATGCACTATAATTGTCTTTACAACAAAAATGAAATATTAACACTTTCAATGATACTAGGATTTTTTGATACAAAAATCTAAGTCTTCTAGTTATTTAAAAAAAAATAAAAAAAATGGGACCTATCTGCAAGCACTTCCTTTCGATTAAAATAATTTTTATCAAAATCGGACCACCAGGGGCGGAGTTTCGAGGTAACACACATAAAAAAAATACAGTAGAATTGATAACCTCCTTCTTTTTGAAGTCAGCTAAAAACTGTGTAGACTAGTCGGCGGCACAGAGAATATAGAAAATATAAGAAATAAAGAAAATTTTTAGATTGTCTATTGTCCAGGAGTGGATAACCAGAAAGTAGATAAAATATTATTAAAATGAAATATCTCTTGATTTGATATTATTTTGTACCTGTGAATATAACTGCACTGATTTTTGCAATACAATAGGCCGTTTCTCTTTTGTCAAAAAGAATGTAAGGGATGGCAATAGGGGGTTGGTAATCCTTAACTAATGTCACATGTTAAGGGGGAGGGATAGGGTTGATGAAGTGTGACAAATGGGTCCCAAAATTTAGTGATGTTACACTTTTTCAAACTAAATTTGAACTACATATCTATTTAGGAATATTATTGAATTTAAATGGGAAGAAGAAATAATTTCGGTACACTGTTTTTTTAACTTCATATAAAATTGCAAAATTTGTGATGTCAAATTGTTGCTCCAGTAATAGTGTAGGTAGTTTTTGCTGCATGCACTGCAAGTATTTTAGTGGCAGTGCATGTGTTAAAGTTCAATTAATACATACCGAATTTTATTCAACTTACAAGGACATAATTCCTCAATTTTCTGACTTATTTTTAGCTGCAACTTGACTTTGTTGCCATGGAGTGTCACTTGTTTTTTTTTTTAAGGTATCTCCAGAACGGCTCAACAGATCTTTATACAGAACTCAGATATATATAGCAGAACACATAGGCTACTTATTATGTTATCTTTAATTCCGCGCGGACGGACTCGCGGACGACAGCTAATGTGAACATGTTTTTTGTTGGTTACAAAATTATATGAATCAACTAATATTTGTCAGAAATGAGATGAATTAACAAACAAATGTTATCTCAAGATTATTTAAATTTAATTTCTATTTATTTTGTAAAGATTAAACGGTCATTAGTGATAAGTGTGTGCTATTGCCATGTTTGTAATGTCAAAAGATATTATTATTTCAGAAAATCATTATCTTACTAATATTATAAATGCGAATGTTTAGATTGATGTTTATTTGAATGTATCTCCGGAAAGGTTGTACTGATCTTGATGAAATTTGGCACACTTACTTACTAACTGGCTTACTTATTAAGTTTTTTTTTAAATTCCGTGTGGACTTAGTCGCGGCTAAAAGCTGGTAGGTTAATAAAAAATTAAGTAAAGCTATGTTTAGTTGAAAAATCTTGCCCTGTCTAGATAAATTAATGTTTGTCTTCTTTGTCACTTATGTATTCTTAAATCTAACCCTTTCCTTATATGGAAAGGAAGGGAAGAAGTTGATTTGATATAGGAGGGAAGACACAGGAAGGGAAAATATTCTCTTACTGTGTGTCTCCTCCTCTGTCGAATAGAGGTAGGCAGCGCATCAGAAATTACGGATGTTTGGGCAGCGGTCGCTTGGATATTTCAGCGAATTCTGGTGGCCGCTCGCTCATCTGCCACCTTATAATATTTAAAAATAAAATAATGGATGGATTCATGTGTGTCATGAGGATGCCAAATAAGATTTTGTTTTAAAAATTATTAAAAAGAAATTATTCATATTTATCAGGTTTAATGTGATAATGTCACAAAAAATATAAATAATGCATTAGTTTGTATGTTGTTGATTATTGTCAAATTATCAATCGGTCAGTTTACAATATGCCTAGATGAATTATAAATTGGCGATTGAAATTTTGACGATTTCTATGAAATCTATTATTATTTAAAACGATATTGAGTAGGCCTAGCCATAGATAATCTCGACTTTTGAGATAAACTATAACATTAACAATGATACGCGTTGTAAAATGTATCGTAGTTAATACGCTTTTGGCCCGGTCAGGTCATTATTGTTATCTTAATAGGTCGACTTGTATTTTGGCCTGATAGACCTATTTGTGGAATGTTGGTAATTATGCTGCCGTCTCTTTCACACAATGCAGCCGTCTCTTTCACCGTTTTAACTTGCATAGATTACATAGCGGTTGCATTACTCAAAACATCAGAGGCCATATATATAGCTTACTAATATTATAAATGCGAATGTTTAGATGGATGGATGTTTGTTTGAACGTAAACAGAACGGCTAAACAGATCTTGATGAAATTTAGCACAGATGTAGAACATAGTGTGGAAGAACACATAGGCTACTTATTAAGTTTTTTTTTTCATTCCGCGCGGACGGAGTCGCGGGCGATAGCTAGTAAGTTATAGATACCAAATCCGGAGCACAAAAGTTATTCGAAGGAAATGCGTCCGGAGGTCTTTTTTTGAAATAAATTCTATCTATGTTGTCTATTACGATACAAAATGTAATTTAATAAATCGACTTTTGATTAGACGACAATCTTGAATCAAATACTCGCATCTATAGGTTTACTACAGGGTTTTTCAACAAGAACTTTGTTTTCTAAAACAAAATAAAACAAAGAGTTTAGATGAAGATGATTCAAATTTTTATTGTATTACGAAGAGAAAAGTTTGGCAATTATGAATGAAAAATGATATCTGGCAAATGTCCACCACGACGACGACCACGCTGACAGATGTCGATTCTTTCATCAAAGTTTTTAATAACCTTTTGGCAAAATGGCGGGTCTATTTCGTTAATCACGGGTTCAGAAAAACCAGCGGGCTGTTCCTGAATGAATTGAGCGGATCTACGGCGATATGAATGGTCGGTCAGCTTCAATTCCTGCACCAGTTGAACCTTGTAAGGCTTCAAAGCCAAATCCTTACGCAAAATTCGCCATGTGGTGGTTTTGGATAACCCCAATTGTTGAGAACGTCGAGGAATTGACAAATTTGGATCTTCTTCGACACTGTGGCTCACGGCTACGATGTTTCGGTTGAACGACCCAAGCAGTCAAGATATCTGAAAACTACTGTACTGCACAATTATTATTATTTTTTCATCGATAAGGATAATATATTTTGGGGTATGTTTTATCAGTGGATACCTATAGCTATAGTTCTTAATTCTTGATAGATACCAGGCAGATCCTGACAAATTTGTTTCTACGGTGCGCCCGCGGATTAACATAGTGGAAATCCACTCTAACCTTTCGCTCATAGTATGCGAATCAATACATGTTTGACTAAAGGTGGCCTGCGACTTCATTACACAGGTTAAAAAAATAGCCTATGTTACTTCCGCACACATCACCTACCTTCAAGTAAAAGTCCTGGAACTAACGCAGATATTAGATAGACGAGATTAAAAATAAAATGTTTTTTTTTTATATAAATAACTTTTCCCATTTCGTCGTCTCTTTCTTTATCTAAGACAAAACAGAGACGGCAATAGGATAAAGTGTCCTGACAGTCAATAATTTTGTATTCAAAATTCATTTGTTCAAAATTTTTTCATCTCCCTCCCGGTACCTCAATTATCAGTTATACGTTATATATTAGTTATTCGTTTTGTATGTATTGTAAACATTGTGGTTATGACTCATATATAATAACAATGTGTTGAGTAAATAGATTATTATATACTAGCTGTAGCCCGCGACTCCGTCTGTGAGGAATATAAAAAATACTTAATAAGTAGCCTATGTATTTTTCTACATCTGTGCTAAATTTCATCAAGATCTGTTGAGCGGTACCGGAGATACTTTCTAACAAACCTCCATCCATCTAAACTTTCCCATTTATAAAATTAGTAAGATATCAGGAGTGGTCGACTCGATTAGACTAGAGAACTGTTTAGTGACGAAACCCAGTACTATCTAACAATTAAAAACTTCGTAAAATGTTACATGAGACTACTTCAGTATTTAGTATTTTTTATTTTATTAAAAGTGAAATAAACGATAATGCTGAGTGGGCACTTCACTTATAATCTGCAGTCCTGGGTTCCTGGGTTCCAATATATATTTCGATTTACATATGTAAATTAATCCAACTTTCTTACTGTGAAGGAAAACGTTTACAACCTGCACATATCTCAGAGGACATCTTACTTCTTACTAATATTATAAAGGCGAATGGATGGATGGATATTTGTTTTGAAGGTATCTCCAGAATGGCTCACAGGATCTAGATGAAATTTTCCATTTTTTTTGCCGTTGTTTCGGTTTAAATATATATGACATTCAAAGTTTGTAAAAATTTAACCCTAGAAATAAAATAATAATTGGGAAATGCTATCCAAAGACACTGTATCACGCAGACGAAGTCGTGGGCACAGCTAGTATGCTATAATTCGTAAATTATTGAAATGTTTTTCTAATATAACTTTATATTGGTCAGTAACAAAGATTTTTTTTTATTAAAAATTTCACTCATATATTCGCCTAATTTCCTTAAAAAGATTTCAAGTTCCTCGCTGGGGAAGAGAATATGAAGTTGAGGACCACATACTAAGAAAAGCGAGATGACCTATATTATCATATATATATATACTCGTACAATGTCTCAAAATACGAGCGACGAATTCTTGAACCACAAAGGAGTTTATTGGATAAGGAGTTTATTGTCATAATAGTTAATTTCACTTTATAATCTGACACAAAATCATAATGTGACGTATCTTGTCATAGACAAGAAACCTATTTATAATAATCTTAATATGCTTTTAATTAAAAAGTGTCGGAAGATGACAATTTATCTGGTGACATCTGCATAATTCGATTTACCACAACTTTACCAATAAAAATTGATGTATATTAGGTAGCTTGTTTGTTTTTTATTGATAATATTTGTGGTGTTAGTTCTATTCGATGGTCACTAAGAGACATTTAAGATAGACAGACGCGGTCGTAAATGTTTATTGATACTTTGGTGCCGTTGAGAAATGTCAGATGTAACGTGACTTTAATACAAATTATGAAACGAATCGCTTTACAGTGTTAACTCGGGGCATACACATAATTATTTGAGTGAAGACGTTTAGATAGTCAGATAGTAATGTACAAGTTTATATATATATATTATCGATACGTAATGTAATGGATGACCCAAAGTTGTAAGTTTTTTTTATAACATAAGGTGGCAAAAGCGTGCGGCCTCTTGAATACGCCTTAATAGCGAAGCGACCGCTGCCCATATTTTTTAAGGCTCCAATACCTGTAATCGACAGAGGATTATTCTCTTCCTCTCCTACCCATCTTTTTCTTATAAGAAAAGGATGGTAAAAGAACGTGAAGTAAGAAGGCTTGCGGCAACGCATCTGCGATTCCTCTGGCGCTGCGGATGTCCATGGGCGTCGGATCAAATAACTTTAGGTGGTCCGCTGCTCGTTTGCCCCCTTCTACTATATAAAAAAAAAAACGCGGAATTGCTTCCACTTGACGTCTGTCTTCTGTGTGGTCGTGGTATGGCACCGGTCGATCCGGCCCATTCGTGCACCCAACAAATATTGCTGTTGCGAGATCTACCACTGTTGAAAGTTACTAGCAGTTATCGACGACTTCGTTTGCACGGAATTGAAGGTAATGGAACTCTTTTGTCATTTAAAAAACTTAAGCACCATAAGTAATTACGTTCGTTTATCTACGAATAAATTAAAAAAAACATAAAAAAAATGTTGCTTAAATACAACATTAGTTATTTCACGCCCGTATTCATGATCGTTAGAAAAAAAAATAATCAAAAAAAAAAATCTTTTATACATGAAAGCTTTGGCGGCAACTTTTATTAATGTAATTAATTTTGTCTAATTAATCTGGCATTGGGAAAATGTCTATCAAATAGTGGATTGAAACAGGCTGATGAAGAATAAAACAGTATTTAAATATAGACTACCGTTCTTAATGATGTTACACGTCCTGCCCATTTTACTACGTAATGAGGGTACATACGTCTATATCAGTGGACATAACTGAATTCACTCTCATACGCATGTTTTTTCACAATAAATCATCTTCAAATTTTTTCGGTCTTTCTCTACCTTTATAGGGGTCTAGATTAAGTTTAGAGGGTCTAGCACGAAAATTTGCATCCAAGTATTCTTAACGTCATCAACAAAATTTGAATTAGATTTCGAACGACAAATCTCACACAAATTTTGACATATGTCGATGGTGTTATGAAAACGTAATTAAAAGAAAAGTCATATCGGAATTGTCGCCTCTGGTTAAGGGTTAACTATAAATCTGTTTACTTTTATTTTTTTTATGACCTTTAATTTACCAATAAAATTGTAATTGTCATCACGCGAATTTGGGGGAGACTTTGTGACTAAAGTAAGATATCACTTGTATTTATTTTCTAACTCCGTATGTAAATTTAATAAATAAGTTATTGTAAAGATTTAATTGCTTGATTTGAAAAAATATTTTACTTTTGGGAATTTACCGTAGTGACATAGGCACATATATTTATACGAAGTCGCGAGCATAAGCTAGTTATTAATAACTAGCTTTTACCCGCGACTCCGTCCGCGCGGAATAAAAAATAGAAAACGGGGTAAAAATTATCCTATGTCCGTTTCCTGGTTCTAAGCTACCTGCCCACCAATTTTCAGTCAAATCGATTCAGCCGTTCTTGAGTTATAAATAGTGTAACTAACACGACTTTCTTTTATATATATAAGATTTGAAAGTTCCACATTACTTTGTACCAAAAAATACCTCACCGTATTTCACCAGAGGATGGGGGGAGGGGGGGGGGGTTTAAAAACATCACGTGTTTAATTAGTCCTTACTTAATTAGGCTTTCATTCGAAATATAAGACGAAATGAGAAGAATAGAAATATAAGATATAGTATAAATATAAAATATTAATGAAGGAACCAATGTTTATTCTATGAATAAAAAACTTAAGTCTTCGCAAGAAGTATCACGTCGTTGCCATGGTGAAGTAGCGCTCATTCGTCGTTAACATACTTACTATAGCAAAAAGTGTCGTGACAACTTTTCGTAAGAATTTTTTCCGTCTAGCCCCCTTTCACAACGCGCGATAAGGAACTTCGTTCCAATAAATTTGTTACTTTGGCCCATATATTTAGGACCTATCGATATAGCAGGCTTGATCAACTTGATTGACCAGAGATCTACTGTTTAGCGACGAAAGCCCGTACAATCCACTAGTTACAAACTTCTTGAATTATTAAAAATAAATGCGAATGTTTAGATGGATGTTTGTTTGAAGGTATCTCCGGAACAACTCAACGTATAATGAAATTTACCACAGATATAGGACATAGTCTGGACGAACACATAGGCTACTTGTTAATTTTTTTTAATGCCGTACGGACAGAGTCGCTGCCGACAGCTAGTATTTGATAAAACTATCTATATGGTGTATTTCAAAATTTTTATGTCACCTATTAAAATGAGCTTACATCACCTCTTATCTAAAACGATTTAATGACTTCGTCAATAAATATTGAGATTTTTTTCGAAGATATAAACCGCGGTATAATACGTTTGAACTACCTTCTAAATATGTTCTTTTATTTTAATTGGATTTTTATTTCCACATTTTTGATAAGTTATCGAAGCAACTTCGAATGATCTTATGAATGTGAATAAAAAATTATAATTTAAAAAACCAATAGACTATATAATCCCTGATGCAGCGGGTGCGGGCCAGCGGCAACAGCTACCTACAACTCATTGTTGATAGAGCGGGCTTGGACTGTCCCGTATTAGGTATGTGGACACGTCTACATGTGTTGTAATTTTATTTAATTTCTAAGTTGATTTTGTATGGACCATGTGTCTGCAATAAAGTTTTACTATTATTATTAAAACCCTTATGATTCTCAGAGGAAAAAAAAAATAGTGTTTTTGGCTTTCATGATAGGACTTACATACATCCTGCATACTACCATTTCTTACTTTAAAAAACCATACATCGCCAGGTACCATCCATACCATCTGGATGGCTGGTATTCTACAACAGTGCGGTTTTCGCGAATTTGATATTATACATACAGCCACTCCAATCTTACTTGTTAATAATATTATAAATGCGAATGTTTAGATGGATGTTTGTTTGAAGGTAACTCCGGATCGGCTCAAGATATCGTGATGAAAGTTGGCATAGATGTAGAACATAGTCTGCAAGAAAATATAGACGGAGTCGCGGGCGACAGCTAGTTTTAATAATATGTATAAATAGACACTCTGGATAGCACGTGTTAATTCACATTTTATTCTGCTGAGATAATAATCGAAAATATAAATCACAGTTTTTTTTTAATAATGCAAAAAATAATCGTGTTTTAGGCCAAATTAATAATCTATTAAAGAGTAACTAAATTTGTTTTTTCAACGTGTATAAGATTTAAATTAAACATTATACTTCTTTTTTAGTATTTTGTATGGCATTAGTTATTTGACCATACATGTGTCACACACCGCACCGCACCCAAATTTGTTCGCTTTACGTCATTTTGATAGAATTAGATATTTCTAGATATAAAAAAATCGACGAATGTTTAAAATCGCAACTTTAATAACTAGGCATTTATGAAAAAGGTGTGCCAAATTAGGTGGCGGAATAATGTTATGCTATAAATTTATATATATTAAATGCTATATTACGATCTAAATCAAAACTTGAAATATTTTCACTGTTTGACGCCGAATTTTTCCATTCAAACTATCTTAATAATATTATAAATGCGAATGTTTAGATGGATGTTTATTTGAAGGTATGTACGGAACGGCTCAAAGGATCTTGATGTAATTTGTCAGAGATATAGAACATAGTCTGAAAGAACACATAGGTTACCTATTATTAATTCTGTGACGACGGAGTCGCTGGCGACAGCCAGATATTTTATAACTAGATGTTGCCCGTTACTTCATGGCCATGGAAATAAAATAAACAACTACTTCATAAGTTTTTATTGGAACGAAGTTCCTTATCGCGCGTTGTGAAAGGGGGCTAGACGGAAAAAATTCTTACGAAAAGTTGTCACGACACTTTTTGCTATAGTAAGTATGTTAACGACGAATGACGCTACTTCACCATGGCAACGACGTGACAATATATAACGAAAATTCATAGAAATAAAATGTACTTCTTGTGAAGACTTAAGTTTTTTATTCATAGAATAAACATTGGTTCCTTCACTAATTAATCGAAAGGAACTTCGTTCCATCCGGCTGTCCCTTGACACCTCTCAAGTTTTTTTTTCATTTTTATTATATTATAACGTGGTAAACGAATAAGCGACCATCTGTATACGCAGAATACCTAATGTACCTAGCAATAAAATAATGTGTAACCTACATTATTTTATTGCATACTATCTGTCGACCGCGACTCCGTCCGCGTGAAACGTGAAAAAAAAAAGCGTAACATATGTTCCTATGTGTTCTTCCAGACTATGATCTACATCTATGCCAAATTTCATAGAAATCCTTTGAGCTGTTCTGAAGATACCTTCAATCAAACATCCATTTCCAAAATTCATTGTTACCAGTCACATTGTTACCATTACAAGTCTAAACAACTGAATCAATTTTGACGAGTTAAATGTCATTCAATTGTTATTCTTCTCCTGAATGTCATAGTGTTACAGTCAGTTGTTTTTTAAATAACAAATCGTGCTATTAAATCCGTGATTATTTTAGTATCATCATCATCATCAGCTCACTATACGTCCCCCTCATCCGAAGCTCGGAGCCTACCCCAAGTTAGGGGTGACTAGACCATAGTTAACCACGCTGGCCCAGTGCGTGTTGACTTTTCACACATATCTTTTAATTCCTTCGCAGATATGTGCAGATTGCACGATGTTTTCCTTCACCATTACTTCAATATCGGCGTAGTCTAATTACCTTCCTACAATGCGATTTCGTTTCTTCCCGAGGTTTACAAACGTACCTATTGTTAAATAGTTCTATATTATTATTGTTGAAACTTTGAATTCCGTTTCAATGCCAAGGTTATCTTAGTATATAACATAGTGATTCATTCAAGTTTACATTCAATATTACTTGTACATCAATGGATTTGTTTTCACGACTTGTTGTCTAATACACAAAGAAAGAAAGAATGAAAATACATTTATTACCACACAAAGAATATAAAACAAATAACACAATGCACAAACTTGGTACAATTGTGTTGCAAAGGAAAGCCAGCACACTTTTGCTAAGACTTATACTAAGACTAAGACTTTGCTAAGCTTTATATCCAAAGGTGGCAAACGAGCAAACGACCACTTGAATTCGCCTAAACAGCGAGACGACCGTTGACCAGACATCCGCAAATGCAGTTGCCTACCTTTAATCAACGGAGAAGAAGACGCACAGAAAGAGGATATTTCCCTTCCTATGCGTCCCCTCTTCCGCCAAATCCACTTTCCCTTACCATCCTTTTCTAATAAGAAAAGGGTGGGAAGAGAAAGAAGACGAAAATTAGACCTCCGGCACCACACTAATCAGACTGTACGCGGAATTGCTTCCACTTGACGCCTGCTTCTGTGTGGTCGTGGTATTTCACTGAGCGAGGCCAATTCATGAACCCAACAAATATTGTTAAAGTATTCATTTATAGCAACAGGTTTAATTTTGTCATGTTTTTGTCCTAATAAATTCTAAATGGAAGGATAAGAAATGCCTAATTTATAGATTCATGTGGCCGCATGTTTTTTTTTTAAATAGGATATATCTATGGTAATTTAAATAGAATATATTATTAATATTTTTTCTTATCTATGCCTAAGTTGACTACTATAAAATTTCGAATTTCATAATGACTGTCAGAGATCATCAAGATAATGTTTAAATGGCCATAAATAATTCGCTAACAGAGTTACACGATTCAGATGAGACAAGATATAATCGACAAATTAATTTACATGCAACGAAATGTAGTCTATTTATGTAGATCGAGACTTCGTCAGCGCGGTATGAACAACAGCCTATGTCACTCAAGTATATGTTAGCTGCCTACGGTTAAAAGTTACGTCAAAATCGGTCTAGTCGTTTCTGAGATTATCCGGAACAAACGCAGACTTGAGTATAGACAAGAACTTTAAAAAAATGTTTTTTTTTCTTACAAGTGTGTTCATCGTACTTCTTACTAATATTATAAATGCGAATGTTTAGATGGATGGATGTTAGTCAGAAGGTATCTAACGGATCTTGATGAAATTTGGCACAGATGTGGAACATAGTCTGGAAGAACACAAAGGCTACTTATTACGTTTTTTTTAAATTCCGCGCCGACGGAATAGCGGGCGACAGCTAGTCATAAATACATTATTTTTCACAAAATAAAGACTACAATATATATAACAAGACGTATCACAGTAATAGACAACAGACACAAATTAAAAAAAAAAGATTTACCTTATCTAAGATGTCCAACGAACAACAAATTGTTTCAATGTTTTATTAGCACATAAAATAAAAAACGACTGCCGAAACAGTTGAATTCAAATGTCTCATTGTCTCGCTTTAGTCAATGGAAAAGAACAGGTTGGAGATATGTATTTCTACATTGGCATCGTCAGTTGAACAGTATGCGGCCACTAATTAAAATTATAGAGTTAATTAAAAAGTAATAAAGAAGTGAGGTAGCTAACGGAACGAAATTTAACTACCGGCTAACTATGTCACTTCTTCATAGTTAAATGTTGACATAAATTATAGACAATTAATGATAGTATTTATGATGAACCAGAGACAAGGTTTTATTTCTTTACTAAATGTTGCCCACGACTTTGTACTTTTCTTTGGATCGCAAATAGAAATATCTATGAAAAAAGCCTATGTTAGTCCCGCGACATTAGCTACCTTCCATAAAAAGTCTCATCAAAATCGGTCTAGACGTTTCGGAGATAACCAGGAACAAATGCGGACTTGCAGAGAGATAGAAAACAAAGATTAAAATTTGTTTTTTTTTTCGTTATAATAAACACAGAAATAACATGTGTACGGATTGCTTTTTTTAATGTTAAAAAGAGACGCTATAATTGTATGTACCGAAGGAGAGGACATTCAATTGTGATAATTGACTTAAATTTGACATATGAGGTGTCATTCGATTCCTGTTTGTCAGTTACAGACATAGAAAGTCTTCTGTTCTATACAAGTATAGAAAAAAATACAACAATATGGTTTTGTACAAGTCTTTCGTCGATGAAAACCAACTGTTAAACTTCCAAGTCGCGTAAATTGTTTATATCAACCGACCGCAAGTCTCCGTTGTAATCATTATAACGGTCAAAACATTGGGCCTATCCGTTCCAAGCTTTTGTTTTGTCGTCGGTTGAAAATAACAAGAAAGAAAAAATACGAGACATAGAAATGCTCACGTTTGTTGACTTCGTGGAATTTGTAGTCGTGTAACGGAACGTTTTTACTATTAATATCCGTTGATTACAAAACGTTTTAAAACATGTTTTTACAATGAGTATTGACTGCTAACACTCGTACGAAGATTAGAAATAGTTTGTAGTGTGTCACCTTACAATATGCTAGTTGTCGCCGGCAACTCCGTCTTTCGGAATTAAAGAAAAACTTAATGAAAGCCTATGTGTTCTTCCAGACTATGCTCTACCTCGGTTATATTTCATCAAGATTCGTACAGCCGTTCTGGATATACCTTCAAACAAACATCTAAACATTCGCATTTATATTATAAGTAAGTAATAAAGTAAGATAAAAAAAATGATAGATCGTTGACAGCATAGTAAAATGGTACGTCAAAAAGTGACTGCCCAGAACTCAAAACTAACGGCATTTTAATGCTCTTAACTTTATTATATTTTTAGCCGGTGATGGAATGTGTTAATCTTATTAATTTTATAAATGAATTGGTGAAAGTATTCTAAGATAATAAACAGGTTCGAAATTTGAAAGAAAAGAAAAAAAAGAAATTTGAATTTTGTAAACAATAAAAAAGTTTTTAAGCAATTAATTGCCAATAGGTGTGTCAATTGAGTCATGATTATATTTTCTCTGTTATTTAGCCTAGAAATATATGTATTTATGATCAGAAACTTGGTGATATCAAATTTTATAGAATTTCCAAAATATTAAATTACAAAAAATTGACCGAAGATTAAAAAAAATATGACTCTTTTTCGAGAAAAATGTAGATAAAATGCACATTTAAACTAGAGTCTAATGCTGATAAATAACATACAAAATGGAAAAAATTATATACCACTCTAAAAACATGGCCGGTGGTTTTAAAAAAAAATTAAAGACTATGTCAAATGTTAAAATAAATTACAACTCTTTTTTAATAATTAAGTAAACTAATGTGAATATTAAGTTTTGGAATTTTTTATTTATAAATAAAAAAAAATCTATATTTACGCTTAGTTTCAAAGCAACGCTGGAATTTACTAGAATAACAACTAATTCCATATGAATTTTATAAAAATTAAATGATAATGAGCATTGATAACTTACTAATATTATAAATGCGAATGTTTAGATGGATGGATGGACAGAGTCGCGGTTTAGTTATGCTAATAAATACTTTTTTTGCAAACGGTCCCAGCAACAATTTATTCAAGTAGATTTTATCAAATAGTTGTAACATATAATGTGGCGTTTTTTTTTTCGATGTAACCTTTTGCGAATATTCAGTATATAGCTATTTTCCCATCGTAAAGTATTGGAATTGACATTTTTATTTGTAAAATTTATTTACGTTTATAATAAATTAATTAAACGTTAATTTAAACCATGTTAATGTTTCGTCATCAGCTCACTATATATACCAACTGAGGAGCTCGGAGACTACCCCAAGTTAGGGGTGTTAATATTTAGAAAAATTAAATTCGTATTTTGATTTCGTAATGAACTATAACTCGTTTTGGTATAAAGCCGTAATTATGTGAATGGCTCAAATGTCGTTCCATATATTAAACTACTAGCTGTCGCCCGAGACTCCGTGCGCGTGATTTAAAAAAAACCTTTATTAGTAGCCTATGTGTTCTTCCACACTATGTTCTACATTTATGACAAATTTCAGCGATATACATGCAGCCATTATGAAGATACTTTGTAACAAACATCCATCCAATAATTCGCATTCATAATAATAGTAAGATTTCAGTTTTTTTTTTATTGGGTTATAAAGTGACATTGAAAAAAAAGGGTAGGAAATGTTGTAAAATTATGGAACAATAAAGCTCTTCGTACACAAGGCAACCTAAATCATCGAAACTCGTACCGCGTAACCCTCTCCGTACAAACAAGGTTGAAACATCGAGGCGATTCGTCTATTATAGTCATGGCGAATAAATGTCAACTGTACAGATTTGTACTGATACAAGCGTCTATTAAGTTTGAATCTTGTAATACATAAAAAAACAAGAGTTTAATCCACCATAAAATATTAGAAATGGGTGACTTTAAAGAGGGTTGTGGCGGCCATTTTAAGTCTAACCCACCCTTTCCAACCCCCTGTTATTTAAGTACTTGCTGCTATTGAGTCACTTTTAAACTATGAGTAAAAATCTTTTCTGATGTCGTAAAATGTTGCTTAAGGATATGTCGCACGAGTGTCGCGGGACCGGCGCGGCATCGACGACTGACACATGGTACAGACAAAACTGCAGAACTCTAATACATATTACTATCCCTTTCACTCTCTTTGACGAAACAGAGATAACAATATGTTTTAAACTGGGATTTTAAAGTAAGATTAGTAAGGAAAACTTCAACTATATTAAAAGTGACAGAGATATTATTGACCTGATAGTTGTGTGTGTTTGCGGTGCCGCATATGTTCGTGTGGCATCTATCTTAGAAAAGAAAAATCGTTTAAAAAAGTTTTAATTAATTTCTTCATACCTTATAAACTAATTTTAAGTTACAGCTATTTCAGTGGGAATTAAGGCGTTAAACTTTGAGAAAACTATTACATTTAGAAGTTTAATATTAATCCTTTCCACAATTTTCTAATAAGGAAAGGATTTGATTGGGTAATAGAATAAACAGGATTGGAGAGGAATTTCTATTCTCTATTTCCGTTCCCTTCTCAGTCCATTAAAAAGTAGTAAATTCAGTGTTTATAGGCAGCGGTCACCAAGCTATTTAAGAGATATCAGGTGTCCGCTTGCTTTTGTGTACTGCAAACTAAACTGAAGGTTTGTCCGTTCTTGTTTAAAATGAAGTCATTTGAAGTTCGCGCACAATATGTCGCAGCCCAAAAATAAATCCGCGACGGACAGGGTGTGTTTAGCAAGCGGATTTCATTTCAAACAGTATACTTTCAAGTGCTATTTGTACGCAAAATCTGTCAATGCGCTGCAAATCGGCCTGTTACTAAGAGCGCAGTTTCATTAGTCAATAACTCGGTCGTTATAAATCATGCGGCCAATCCCCGCATACGGGTTAGCGACGTATGAAAACAATCGGTAGAATGCTCGGTAAGGAAAAGTAAGGACTATCGTCCAACGCATACAGCGCTAACGATTAATGAAAACGGGTCGCATACGCGCTATAGCATGCGTGAACAGGAACTAGCACCACGCATGCAATATAACCTAGTTATAGATTAATAACGAAGTAACAGCCCGAGCCGAGGCTCCTGAGGGGAGCCCTAACGTCTAGTTACTCTTCAACGAGGTTACGGCTAAGCGCCAACTGCGCCCGGCCACCTAAAGCCGGTTGAAATTGAAAATGCCTCTTCAAGGCAAACAGTGGTTAGTCAGTTCAGCAAAAAAAAGCATTTTGCGCTGATCTCCAGCCTGACATAATGTGCTCGAACCTTTAACCGACATTCAGGAAGGAGATTTTTTAAGTTTTTTCCGTTACGCGGTCAATGTACACATTATTTCTAATCATATTTCCATAAATATACATTTTAAATGATGTCGCAAGTCGGTCTCTTTTGTAAAAAGATGTATTGTGCGTCACAGATTGATGTTGCCCTCGAAACCGGTTTAGGTGACTACATATTCACATCTTTGGTATCAAAAGGTTAGGATGGTTTTTTTTATTGATTTAAAACCTTAGAGTATAAAGAAACGGACTAAGATATTTTCACTATCTTAAATCAATAATTCACAGGCAATTTAATTAGCTACGATTTATTTTAACATTAGCTGTCGACCGCGACTCTGTCTGCGCGGAATTAAAAAAAAAACGCAATAAGTGTGTGCCTATGTGTTCTTCCAGACTATGTTCTACATCTATGCCAAGTTTCATCAAAATCCTTCAAATAAATATCCATCCATCTGAACAGTCGCATTTATAATATTAGTTAGATGTGTTATTTTGTTCGAACAAATTTGTAAAAAAATTAGATCGCATACTTCTTAGGTTGGACGGTTTTTAATTACTTTTACATATGTTTTGTCGCGTGATATTTAAAATATACATTAGCAAGACTAATTAATTCGGTGCACAAATTTTGACATATGCCAGAAATTAATTGGTTGTGATAAAACTGTCTAGAATTTTTTTGCCCGCTTTTACATCTGAGTGATTGTATATTTGATTGGTCTAAAGATATATATCACTTATAATTTATATTAAATTTAATCTGTTTATTTAATTATGATTTGTTAAAAAGACATTGTTTTTTTATTCTATACTAGCTGTCTTAATTAGAAAAAAACTTTATAAGTAGCATTTTTTTCCAGACTATATTCTACATCAGTGCCAAATGTCATCGACATCCGTTAAGCCGTTTTGAAGATATGTATTAAAATCCATCCATCCAAATATTCACATTTATAATATTAGTAAGATTTTTATATCATATCACCTTTGCAAAAAGTGCGAGACTGTTTTTTTTAAATAGAACATAAATTAACTTCTTAAAATTTTTGTGAGACAAACTACACTAATAAGAAATCAAGGCTTAACTAACGTGCAGTAAGATGTAGGTACTATCAGAGAATTTGGCTTTATTTCACATTAAAATCGACAATTGTTCATTTGAATATTGAATTGATACGAAGATGTGGAAACAATAACCAATAGGACGCTTCTAAATGTATACAAAAATAGGTCGGGCAGTGATACACAATTAGTTGCTTTTACTATTATCCCGTTTACGTAACTACTACCTACTACTACCTAACCGGTTATGTTTTGTAAGGAGGGACAGAGTTTGTCTTATTGCAAGGAACAAAGGCATTTTTCTGAAAGTTGGACACCGCGAATGGCCCTGACTGTACCGATTTGTATCACACACGTCAGAGGTCCTTCAGGGTCAGTGAATTGGCTATTTATTACGTCAGACAATCTATAACGGGTGAATATAACCCGCAGCAATTTCTTATGCAACAAAAAAAATTTATCCGTTATTTCTCCGCTCATATTGACCAACCGCTTTTCAGATAAAATTATTTCAGTAGATTATATGTTTGTTTCGATATGTTTTGTATGACGTCCGCCTAGTGTGATGTGTATTACCCTTCTATGTTATTTTAATTCTGACAACGTATGGTTCATTTAGTATCTCCAGACATTCACAAACTTTTTTTTTTATATATGAAAAGGTGGCAAACGAGCAAACGGTTACCTGAATTCGCCGAAATAGCGAGGCGACCGTTGCCCATGGACATCCGCAAATGCAGATGCGTTTAGTCAACGGAGAAGGGGACGCACAGAAAGAGGATATTTCCCCTTCCTATGCGTTCCCTCCTCCGCCAAATCCACTTCCCCTTCCCAACCTTTTCTAATAAGAAAAAATAGTGAAGGGGAAGAGGACTAAAATTAGGCCTCCGGCACCACACTCATCAGACGAAACGCGGAATTGCTTCCGTTTTCCGTACGTTTTTCTCGTAGTTTCCTTACAGAAATTATTTGCTTTCGGTGAAAACCAAATGGAATCACTGATCTACCATATTAATACTAGCTGTTGTCGTGCGGATTCAACCGCATATAAATTCCAAATCATTTTTGATACGGACAATAAACTTTGTTTTGTTTAAATTGCAAATTTCAAATGCTTAAATGACAATGAAGACCTCCACCATTGGATGAGAATTACCGTAACCATGGCAACCATAATAACTTTGGTTTGTTATTTACATTGCGTTAAACTTTCAAATGGAGCCGCAAAGTACTGGAATGGCGGCCAAGGACATGTCGACGCAGCGTGGACCTCCCGCAAGATGGACCGATGATCTGATCAAAGTTGCGAGAGTATCCTGAATGCGGGTCGCATAGGACCGATCATCGTGGCGATTTTTGGAGGAGAGCCATGTCCAGCTGTGGGCGTTACGTCGCTGAAAATGAGAAGAAACTTTCAATTTTAAATTTCAAAATTAAATTGCTTAACTGACAACGAAGACATTCGCCTTTGCCAGTGAATTACCGTAACTTTGGCAACCATAAATCTTTGTTTGTTGTTGTTGCTATTGGCTTGCATTATTCCTTTCTCCCGTGACGTTTTTTTGTTTTCAATTTGCTTACCCCTAAGTTTAATGCCGTGAAAATATATAGTACGGGGATTTTTTGTTACAAAAATAATTATTCAAACATATGCTGTCATTGCTGAGATCGTGCGTTATAAAGAAATGTCTGTTTAGGCTTTATTATATACTAGCTTTTACCCGCGACTCCGTCCGCGCGGAATAAAAAAAAATGCACACAAGATAAAAAAGTTCCTATGTCCGTCTCCTTGTTCTAAGCTACCTCCCCATCAATTTTCAGCTAAATCAGTTCGACCGATCTTGAGTTATAAATAGTGTAACTAACACGACTTTCTTTTATATATATAAGATAGAAGTAAAGATAATGTTTTCTAAGGACAAATAATTCTTTATGTTTCCGCTAACCTGTTACTTTTAGATACGAAAACTATAATTGATTTAAATATAATAAAATTTAAATTTTTTCCTCATCTATACAGTTTTTGTTGATCTATAAAAAATATGATTACCTGTTTTTTTTTTAACCTACGCTTTATTTTTTTTAACTGTTAACTGTTTCGCGTTCATTATAGAGTCCATTTGACATCTCCGTGACCAGTTCGACTTTGATATCGACTGTTAACTTTGTACCTTGTCAAACGACTTTCATATATCTATTAGAAAAATTATTGCCAAATTTATCCAACAAATTAGATATTTATCTTATAAATACACCAATTGTATGTTAATTTAGCACGAACAGGTCTACAAATAACACACGGATAATAAAAACAGAGGAACATATCGACGCTGGAAAGCATAAACGCTGTAACCCTTGAAATCGCGAATATGTTTTTCACACGTTAATAATTTCAACCATTATCAAACGATAATGATTTTATTATAGGTTAGCACAAACTACACAACATTGCTAAATACCGCATGCTTGTAGGTGTATCAGCTCACGAGTTATCATTTTTTGGCTCTCCTGTAAAGTTCATACTTTCGGGGTTACAGCGTTTACGCTTTCCAGCGTCGATATAGACAGAGAACCTACATGTTTAAAAATAAAGATTGTATGCGTAAGTTTACAGTGGTACGAGTAGATCCAGCAACAACAATATTTGTTGAGTGCAGGAATGGGCCTCGCTCAGTGTAATACCACGACCACACAAAAGACAGTCGTCAAGTGAAAGCAATTCCGCGTACAGTCTGATTAGTGTGCGTGCTGGAGTCCTAATTTTATTCCTCTTTCCCTTCCCACCCTTGGGAAATGGATTTGGCGGAAGAGGGGAGGGATAGGAAGGGAAAATATCCTCTTTCTGTGCGTCCCCTTCTCCGTTGATTAAAGGTAGGCATCGCATCTGCATGTCTATAGGCAAAAAAAGAATGGACTGAATTCAGATATGACAAATGTATTGAAGACTACTGTGCCAATACTACGTAGGGTAAAGGGCAGGCAGATGAGTTTGTCCGTCGACTATTGCCCGATTCATAGGACGGATATGTATGTGAGTTTGTATGTATAATCAGTCTTACGATATTCGTTGCTCTATACTATACAGTTAGTAAAAACGCAATGTTTATATATAATCTATATATATAAAAGAAAGTCGTGTTAGTTACACTATTTATAACTCAAGAACGGCTGAATCGATTTGCCTGAAAATTGGTGGGCAGCAGGTAGCTTAGAACCAGGAAACGGCGGGTAAAAGCTAGTATCAAAATAAAATGTTATATTTAGTGCACATTAAATAGGTAGATACGTAGTTAATTAAATTTTTTTAACCTAATTTTTTTTTCTGTCTGCCTGTAAGTCAGTATATATATATATATATATATATATATATATATATATATATATATATATATATCTGTAGTATCTGTAGGTACCTATATCTGTAGGTTGGACAGAGTATGACGTAACTAGACAGAATTTCCTGGAATGAATCTTAAATAAAAGGAAGTAACTCTGGCTATTTTTTTTTGCATCGGCTAGTTGATGAAAAGATTTTTTATGCCAAATTTTACAATGACGTCTACTAATGTGATGGTTTAATAGTAAAAGGCCGCTTCTGATTTCGCTAAATTAGCTAAGTGACCGTTGCTCAAACATCGGCATCAAAACAGTTGCAGTTGCTTTAATGGACA
This sequence comes from Papilio machaon, assembly GCF_912999745.1. Classification (NCBI taxonomy): domain Eukaryota; kingdom Metazoa; phylum Arthropoda; class Insecta; order Lepidoptera; family Papilionidae; genus Papilio; species Papilio machaon. Next base: position 2,650,652 of record NC_060013.1, on the reverse strand, counting down.
GAGGAGGGGACGCACTTAGTATAGATCCCTTGTTTCCGTCCTCCCTTCCTCTTACATGTTGAATCTTATCTCTAATAGAATTTGAAAGTTTTAATTTAGATTTTGTAAGAGATTGTGACTAGATCGAGATCGAACGACTCAACGGATGCCGGCAATTAATTTTATTTGATAACGCCGCCGTTTCTAATTTTATATTTATTTCAAACTAGCTTTTACCCGCGACTCCGTCCGCGCGGAATAAAAAAATAGAAAACGGAGTAAAAATTATCCTATGTCCGTTTCCTGGTTCTAAGCTACCTGCCCACCAATTTTCAGTCAAATCGATTCAGCCGTTCTTGAGTTATAAATAGTGTAACTAACACGACTTTCTTTTATATATATAGATTCTGTATTTAATTGTTCACCTTTGAATTATTTGTATATTTGGAAGTCAAAAATTATGTTTAATTATACATTACTGTTTGTAATAATTAATGTAAAAGGAAATTTATTTTATGCTACTGTTAATCGTAGAAAAAGAATTTCAAATTCATATACCTTTTGCCCGCTACTTCATCCTCACGGAAGCAACCTTTAAACGACAGAGGAAGGGATGCACAGAATGATAATATTTCCCCTCTGCGTCCCTTCCCCGTCAAATCTGTCCCATCAATTATTTTGAAGTCTAAAGTCTAAACAACTGCACCGATTTCGAAGAGTGAGGAGTGCGTCTAATGAAATTAGATTGGTATGCTTCTCCCGAATGTCAAATGGAATTTATTCCGGATTTCGTGTGATGAATGTGTGTGCTGGAGGTCTAATTTCAGATACTTTCCATCTCCCCTTTCTTTCCCAATAAGGATACGCAGGGAACGGGACGTATTTGTATATCCAAATCCATTTAAGGTAAGCAATACATCGATTACTTATTGAAGATGTCTATACGCAGTAGTTGCTTCGCTTTTTTAGCGAAATAAAGGATCTTGCTCCTTTGCTATCTTAACTAAACTAATATTATAAAGGGGAAAGATTTGATTGTATGTTTGTTTGCAATGAATATGCTCTGAAAGTAGTGATCCGATTTGAAATATTATTTCACTCTTGGGAAGCTACACTATCTCCGGTTGGCATTGGCCATATTTTATTACTAGATTTTTATTTCATTCCCCGCGGACGAAGTCACCGGCAACTGCTAGTACCAAATATATTTTTTGTACAGGAATTTAGGAAGTTTATTATCTAGAAATTAAAGCATTTTCTCCACTCCGTTTACTTGCAACTAACATTAGTAATTTATTAAGCAATTAAAGCTCAGTAAACGTTTTAAAAGAGTGCTTAAGTTAACATGTAACTTAATTATATAAAATAATTAGTCTTGAATAATTTTTCACTACAAAACATTTTTTATGACGTTTTCGGTGGACATTCTAACAGTAGAATTCTACTGCCGTGAGACCTTGTTTTGTTAAAAATAATTAAGAATGAAAATACAGAAAGTTATACGTTTAATAGGAACGAAAGACATTAGTGAGTTAAGCTTAAGAGCGAAATTTCATTAGTCAATAACTCGGTCGTTATAAATCATGCGGGCAGTTACCACATACGGGCTAACGACTAATGAAAACGGTCCTCGCATGCGAGCGCTATTTTTTTTATATCAAAAGGTGGCAAACGAGCAAACGGCCACCTGAATTCACCGAAATAGCGAGGCGACCGTTACGCACATAAAGAGAATATTCTCCTTTCCTGTGCCTCCCTTTCTTCATCAAAACTACTATCCCATCTTTACCTTATAAGAAAAGGGTGGGAATTGAATTGGGCGTAAAATTAGGCCTCCGGTACACAAGAGATATAGTGTTATGAGTGCGCACGTAGCAAAAAACATCAAAGATACCGCCACTTCAATTAGCTACCGCATTTAGCATGTAAATATTTTTTACTAACCATCAAATGTTTCAAATTTATTCATAAATATATATAAAAATTTAATGTAACCAGTTATAATATTATTATTGTAATATTGGTGGACCATGGACACAAATATTTTATGATCAAATGTATAACTAAATAAAAGGAGATAAGCATCTTTACTAATATTATAAATGCTAATGTAACATATGGATGAATGGATGTTTGTTAGAAGGTATCTCCAGAAAGTCTGCATGTATCTCGCTGATATTTGGCATAGTATGGAAGAACACATAGGCTACTAATTAAGTTTTTTTTAATATAGCGCGGACTGAGTCGCGGACAATTAACACTGCTGCAATTGACCGCTCACTAGCGCCGCTCTGTCAACGTCAAAAATGTCACAAGATCCTCTTTGTACTGTAGCTGTCACGTCATTTTATGTCTAACTAGGCTTTATATGTATTCTGATAGAAGTTACAGCGATGGTAGCGCCTCACCGGTTCAGATATCCTTGTTTGGCTATACAAGGGTTTGCATGTCTTCAATTTCATTGTCCTAAACGATTGAATCTATTTTGACAAGTGATGTGTCATTTGAGTCTTCCCCTAGAGCAGTGTTTTGGGGGACATTTGGATTTAGAGAGGGGCAATTCGGAGATTTAAAAACTTAAGGCTACATCCTTACAATGATAGCCAGTGCTAAAAAGTACATAAAAACGTTTTAGAGACAAAAATCCGTTGCATTTAAACTATTTATATGTGTTTTCGTGTTTAAAATTTTTATATGAAATTGATCTAGTCAGCCAAAAGTAGTATTTAATTATTTCTCTAACATTGTAAATTTAGGCCTCGAGAGAAATTTATTTCTAAACAAAATTTATAAGGGGGCAATAGTCATGTTCATCCTGAAAAATGGGACATGGATCCAAAAAGGTTGGGAAACACTGCCCTAGAGTGTCATGGGAATAGATCCGTCGGATTTGTTTTTGATATCTTTTTTGTCATTTGACATATATAAATATTGTTCATATTAAAAAAAAAAAAACACAGTCGAATTGATAACCTCCTTCTTTTTGAAATCGGCTAAAAAAAATTGGCCGCCACAGATTATTAACATCGACCCGTCATTGTTGAAAGACTCTTTATATGCCAAATTTCAGTGAGATCCATGCAGCCGTTCTGGAGAAACTTTCTAACAAATATCCATCCTTTGCATCCAAACGTTCGCATTTATAATATTAGTAAGATCAAAGCGGTCGCTTAATTTGTGCGAATAAATCCATTATAGTTGTAAAACTAACATAGGAATTGATATATTAAAATTTTAATTGGAATTTTTCTCTTATGTTTTAATTAAAAAAAAAATCAAAAGGCAATTTAGATAAGTAACATAGTTTTCTATTGGTTTCTTATGAAAATTTAATTAAGAGTTTTTTTTTTTAGTACGTCACGTTTGTTACTACTACCTTATTATATCTGTATATCTATATTCATAAAATTGGTTTTTCTGTATGTAATATCAAAAAAATATATATAGATATTTCGTGCACATTCTGTATTTGCGTTACTTAATGAAAAAAATCATTTAATTTTTATGTCTGTTTGTATATTTGTTTGTCCGCAAGGCTGCGTTTGTTCCGGAACGGTTGAACCGATTTTGGCTTGGACAGATGCACGCGGAAATATTGTAATAATTCTGCGCTGATGAAGTTGCGGGCTTTAGTTAATAAAACTGGAGTGCCTGTGTGTTATTTTAAAAAAAAAAAACATACAAAATACAAAACATATACATACAAAAATCTTTTTTTTTTTATTTTTGTCTTAGTTTATCCGTCCTCAAGTAGTAGTAATCTCCGAAACGGCTGGACCGATTTAGACTAGACTTTACAGGTAGCTGATGTATGCAGGCGTAACATGGGCTGTTTTTTTTTTAATTCCACTTTAACGAAGTCGCGAGCAACAGCTAGTTTCTAATATAAATGCATATTTTAGAACAGTAATAAAACTGTAATAGATAAAAAACAATTTAGAGTTTGCTGAACTTCTGGTTTTTGGCCGGTGTTTCCAATTTGTTTTTTTTTTCTTTGCGATCTTTATCTTTTTTATATCATTAGATGGCAAACGAGCGAGCGCCGAAATAGCGAGACGACCGCTGCCCATAGACATTCGCAATTAGACATGACATGCCCATAGACATCCGTATGCGTTGCATATCTTTAGTCGACGTAGGAGGGAAAGCACAGAAAGAGGATATTTTCCCTTCCTATCCTATCCTTGTAAGAAAAGGGTGGGAAGAGAAAGAGGCCTCCCGCACCACGCTCGTGAGATGAAACGCGGAATTACTTCCACTTGACTTACAACTCAATTAAGAGTCGTAACGATATAGTCAAATTAATCACGTGATGTTTATTGGCAATTTTTCAAACCAGAGAGACGGGGGAGGGGGGAGGTTTAAGATTAAACTTACAAAACATTCACATAAACTTTATTACATTCCCATACAAACTTTCATCCCCCATTCCCTATTGTCATTTTGCACCCTTGAGAAATCTTTTACAAACTTTGAATGTCATTTTTATTTATATCAAACTAGCTTTTACCCGCGACTCCGTCCGCGCGAAATAAAAAATAGAAAACGGGGTAAAAATTATCCTATGTCCGTTTCCTGGTTCTAAGCTACCTGCCCACCAATTTTCAGTCAAATCGATTCAGCCGTTCTTGAGTTATAAATAGTGTAACTAACACGACTTTCTTTTATATATATAGAGTAACAGCCTAAAAAATAAGTTTCAAGCTCCTGTCAAAATGACGATACTTCCATACAAATTTCCATCCCCACTTTCAACCCCTTACAATCCTAATTTCGCGTTAAAATGTAGCATTTGTTCTTTCTCAGGCGCTAGACTAGCTGTTTACCAAATTTTATTTAAATGGGTTCATTAGTTTTGGCGTGAAAGCGACACAAACAGACAAACAGAGTTACTTTCACATTTATAATATTGTGATCTTATTTCTTATTATTTTAATTTTACTAATGTTATAAATGCGAATGTTTGGATGGATTGATGGATGTTTGTTTAAAGGTATCTCCAGAACGGCTGCATGGATCTTGCTGAAATTTAGCATAGATTTAAAATATAGTTTGGAAGAACACATATGCTATTTTTTTTTATTCCACTCAGACGGAGTCACGGGTGACTATTAGTATTAAATAAGCGTCATGACATATAAAATACATGTAATTTAAGTTAACCTATGAAAATGCGGGGCTAGACAAAATTACATTCGCTATGAGAAGTCCCTAATCGAAAAGTGAAAATTATATGGAAGTTACAACAACTTTGGATATGTCAGGTATTTTTCCTATAGATTTTGACAAATTTTTAGTCGATTCTACTAGCCATAGCGATAATCTACTTGTTATATTGTCTAGACCCGCTGTGTGTTCTAAATTCAAAACTAATTAAGATACGTGTAGGTAGGCAGGTATGGGGTGTGAGACGGGAGAATTTCTAAATGGGAAGATATTTGTCTTGTAAAAATCGATACTCACGTCTGGCTCAAATTTACAGACGTGTACAACTTCAAATGTATAGCTAACGATATTTAAAAGGAATTTATTAGTCCGGATAAGCCATCCATCAGTTCTTTCAGACTATGTTCTACGTCTGTGTCAAATTTCATTAAGATTGTTTCAACCGTTTCGTTTCAACCTTTAAATAAACATCCATCTATCCATCTATACTTTTGCATTTATAATATTAGTAAGATTTATCCGATGTTCCTATGATGGAGGAAAACATCGTGATGCAACCCAAGGCTCAAACAGGAAAAATTTCGACGGGTATTTCGCTGAATATCGTTCAGTTTGACTTACTGTGAACTTTGACGACCAATAAAACTTTTTTATGTTTCGAAACCTTTCCTCAAGGTAAAATTTTAATTTCGATAGCAGTAGCCAGAATTTGCCTCACGTGGGTGCTCGCAAATTTCTTAGTTAATTTTACGCCCGATAGAGGCGCTGCACTTATCTCGTACAAATTTGTCTACTACTATACACGATACGAAATTCATCGAAATTCCCGTCAGTTTTTTTTCCTGTTTGAGCCTTTTAAGGTAAGAAATTCAAAGATATGTGTGAAGTAAATCCGCACCGGTCAACGTGGTTGATTATTATAGCCTAAATTGTAGGTACTAGTTTAAAAAAATATATTATCTTTTAAATATTAATATTACGAATGTTTTCAACAATCATAGTGAATGTTGAATTTCCTGTTTAAATTTGCATATCTTAATTTGGCGCTGTATGTCATAGATAAATTTCGAATCTGGTCAGTTTGTAGTTGTACTAGAAAAATTATACAATTGTGACTAAACTGTAACATAACCGGAACATATATGATTTGAATTGTTATTTTTTTACAGTTTAAATTTTAGTGGTCAAATCTTCAAATGTTTAATTAATGTTCTTTTTTTTTAATTTATCATCTACAAAATCGGAAACATTTTTTGACAAGACAAAAATAGCAAAAGTGAAACACATAATTGTATTTTGTTTTCTGTTAGTCTATAATATGACTAGTGAGATTATAAAAAGAACAACTTCACAATTGTTGGGTGACATTTATTTTTGGAAATGGTTACACAGGAAGTCGAACGCGGTCGTTAAAATTAGTCAAAAAAAAGTATGCCAATCATTTCATATTCAAAAATGGTTTATTTTTGGAAATAGAAACCGGTCTTTTCTTGATGCGAATGTTGGCTATATTTTGTAATTCGGATATATCGTAATCCAATGACAAACATTTAAAATTTTATTCATCAAACTTTCCCTAAGTTTTTTGGCACATATCTTTATATCATAAGGTTACAAACGAGCAAGCGGCCACCTGAAGCGACCTTTGCCCATTTAGCCGCTCCAGACCGTTGGTGTTTGTTACAAACAGTCACAATCACCAACGTACCAAACACCGAACACAAACAGGCATTCGCACGCTTGGCGAACGTGCTAGTTTATACCGGATTGGCAAACATGGCGGATGACGAGTTTGTTGTTCTTTTTTTTAAATTCTAACTATAAATAAAAACATGTCTAACTAATCTTTATACAATCTCGGAATCAACCGTTATGTATATTTTTGAACATATTTATTATATGAACCACTATCCTTTTGAAGGTATCAACAAATTTAATATGAAGAAAATAAATAAAATAATAAAGAAAATTGCCTATGCGTTCTTCCAGAATGTGTTCTACATCTATGCCAAATTTCATCGAGATCCGTTGAGCCTTTCTGGAGATACCTTCAAACAAACATCCATTCATCCATCCATCCAAACATTCGCATTTACAATATTAGTAAGATAAGTAGTGATTAAAACGTTCACACTTCCTTATCCGGCAAGCTTCTACGTACAAATGATAAACCGCAAGCGTCTGGATGCATCGCAAACACATTTGTCCGAACATCCTTTGATTTGTGTAGAAAAATTATGAAAATCTGCTAAATGTGTATCACCATCATCAGCTCCTACTGAGCATACGTCCTATTGAGGGGCTTGTAACCTTAAGTTGGGGGTGGATAGACCATAGTCAACCACGCTGGCCCAGTGCGGGTTGACTTCACACATATCTTTTGATTTCCTTCACCATAAGAATGTCGGTTAAATGTACATATATGTAAATCGAAAATCGAAAACATGGCGGGATTCGAATAGGTTTGACCCCAAGACCTGCAGATTACAGGTCAAGTGCTTGACCCCTATGTTGCCGACGCTCTTAAACGACGTTTGTTGAACATCCTTTGGTTTGAGAAAAACCCGAGTCAGAAAATGTGATAAATGTGAGTAAAGGAGGCCAAATTCTAGTGTTCCTTTCCTTCCCACCTTCTTTCCTAACGAAAGGTTGGAAAGGGGAGGAATTTGGCGTAGGAAGGATGTGCAGAATAGGAAAATTCCTTTTTTGTTTTCTTTCCCTCCTCTGTCTTTTACAATGTAGACAATTTGTCTGCTCCATTTTTGAAATGCTGTATATATCTGAGTAGCGGTCCTCATCCCACTCCCGTAGAGTCGAAACACCAGTTTTCCTCAGTCATTCCGGTGTGAATGTAATGAATGTAATGAAATCAGTAAACACTTCCTCGTTTGACTTCTACTATAAAAAATAAAATATATAAACGATTTTAATAAATTATACAGTTATATTTGAGCCAGTTAATTTAATACGCTATGTTTAACTTATCATACGAAGCACACATGTACGCAATACCAGTTTTGTAGGCTTTTACCTATGATAGGCGAGTTTTATGTAGGTAAGTACATGCGATGGCAAAACAAGGCGGATTTTTTAATTTTTAACACCAATGAGATATTTTGGTTGAAACCACATATCAATGTAGTGAAGTGGTGGGGTGATAGATCGCTTTAAAGTGTTAATTAAATAGTTTATGTAATATATTTTACATTATGTGTTGTGACACTGCTATATCTATATAATTCGACAAACATATAGCCCGGTGAGAGGCGCTGCTATCGCGGTTACTTCTGTCAGATAATATGTAAGCTTCTTACGCATAGACAATTATGTAAAATATTAGCTGTCGCCTGCGAATCAGTCAGCGCGGAAATTAAAAATAACAATAAGTAGTCTATGTTCTTTCAGGCTTTGTTCTATATTTATGCCAAATTTCATCGAGATCTGTTTAGTCGTTTTAGAGATACCTTCTAACAAAAATCCATCCATCTAAACATTCTTGATCGTTTAAAAAAGAAACATATTTTGTTGGCAATCTTAAATAAATAAATAGTGTCACTTATGCCTACCGGGTCAGATTTTGTCGGACTATTAACTTTCACATGATGCATTTGTGTTATCTATAACAAAAAAAAAATGTTTTAACTTTTGTCTATCTGTCCGCAACTCCGCGTTTGTACCGAATAATCTCGGAACGGCTGGACCTATTACGACGGGATTTTTTGTGGAAGATGGCCGATGTGTGATGTGTGTATTTTTAAATTGATTTTGTGATCTAAAGATAAATTTTAAATTAAAACAATCTGCTGATATAGAAAAAGAAAAATTTTCGTATCTCAGTAAACTCGTTAATGCTTCAACTTGTTTAAGTTTAAACTTACCTACGTTGTATAAAAAAAAATCACTACGCTTGCAATACAAATGTAAAATAATTCTTGTAGCCTTAAGTAAGTGAATTGTTATTACGATTCTTATTAAGGAAAATAAAGATTTCTTAAAGCATAAAAATTAAATATTGACTAAAGCGATTTTGAAATGTGAGGTGTGTCGTATCTTACTAATATTATAAATGGGAATGTTTAGATGAATGGATGTTTGTTTGAATTTATCTCCAGAACGGCGAAACGAATCTCGCTGAAATTTGACTTTGACGTAGAACATAATCTGGAAGAACACATAGACTTCTTATTAAGTTTTGTTTTTAACACCGCGCGGACAGATTTGAGAGCGACAGCTAGTATTTAAATAAAATACATTTAAGTGTGTGTTGAATTAGGCCCTTTAAGATTTACATTTCACACACATTTTATACTTTCTAAGCAATGTTAACAAAATGTGATTTGCATTTTGATGTTGTACTTAGATATAGCGTAGGTGTGAAAATTTTATAGATAGATAAATAGATAGATAGATGAATGGATAGATAGATAGATAGATGAATACAAGTTTCATTGCAGTTGAATTCCATGGTTATAATAAAAGCGTTCAACGACACACCGTAATAGTTAGGATATAAACGAATCAACCTCATGAATCAACTGTAAAGGTCTTTATGTGTTTGTTTAAACATTTGTTAACTGTGTAATATGTTAAACGTTAACGAGTTTACATCGGTTGTTTTTTGAGTTAACACGGCGTAGTGTTTGTTGCTCGGAGAATTTTATAAATAACGTCGTCTTGTTAATGTGGACATTGTGGATAGATTGGGGAATATTGCTGTTGTCATTATGTATTGGAATGGAACAAGTTGTTTGGCTTTTTTTTTAAACATTGTAAGGTGAAATGAGCAAGCGGCCAACTTAATTCCACCGCTGCCCATAGACATCCACAACTGCTGATGCGTTATCTACCTTGAACATATCCACGGTCGATTTAAGATAGGCAAGGCATCTGTTGTTGCGGTTTCCTATGTGCAGCAGTCACTTCTCGATTTCGATTTGTTCAGTTGGCTGCTTACTCGTTTACGGCGTAATGTGCAGTTTGTCTAAGGGTTTGAATTGAAAGGAACGTAAATATTTTCTGACAAACAGAAATATCTTATAGTACGTAGGTGGTTTATGATGTTAAATAAAACTTATTACATTACTAGCTGTCGCCCGCGATTCAATTCTCACGGAATTAAAAAAAAACATAATATGTAGTGTTCATCCAAACTATGTTCTACATCTATTCCGAATTTTTTTAACACCCGTTGAGTCGTTCGGAAGATATCTTCAAACAAACATCCATCTAAACATTCTCATTTACAATATTACTATGACTGTATTAATATTCATTCAGAGATAAAATAGATTGACGGTACCAGTTTTAAATTATGTGGGAATATAATTTTGTATTTCTTTTTGTTTTACATATGTCACGTTAAAGAATTTCGCTCGGACCGGTCGGATGGTAATTTATAGGCTTTGACTGATACCCGCCACTTTGTACTACATGGAATTAAAATATATATATTATTTCGTAGCGGTGTTAAACAAAAAAAAATTATCATCGTCAGCCTACCCTTTTCTTTACATCTCTATCAGCTGTCATATCTGCATACACTTCCTTGATATGCATTCATACTAAAAGAGGATTTTTTACAGACAGAATCTCCTCTCAGTACTTAGTCGACTACACATTGATTGCAACAACTCCTCGCTACTTCTAGCTCGCTTCTTCTTCTATCTCTTTCTGACTGTTCGTCCAGACTGACGTGCAAGCGTTTATATAATCTCCCACCCATCACTACGGCTAGCTAGATTTCCCGCCACGACCAAGTGACGGTGGAATTGACAGCAACAACCAGTAGTGGGGCAGTCAGAATCCACCAATAATTACTAGTCAAGCCATTATCAAATTAGGTGAATATCCACATAAAAGTTAACAATAAATACTTTCTTCTGTCTTCCTCTAACTTTGTATCTATCCACCTTCAATCTCATTAATTTCTTGTTTATAGGATCATCTCTATGCATAATATCATCATTTTCCTGTCCCTATCCAACTCATGTAGGGTAGGCGCACCAATTTCGTCTTCCGTCATTCGATCCATCCTAGGCACGATTCCTAGGCATACTCCTACCGGTGTATCCCTCCACACTCTTAAAGTTCTCCCATACCATGCTAACCCTTTTACTTATTATAATTTCTTTACCACTGGTGCTACTTTCAGACTTCTAATGTATCCATTTCGGAACTTAACCATTCGCGTTACCCCACAAATCCATATCTCTCCGTATAATATGAGAAACAAAAAATCTACCATACAGAAACGCATATACGATATTTCAGACAGTATTCAATGTGTTCCAAATGTTATTCAGATACGTACAGACATTTTGGAGTTACATGGTAACAAATATAGCTAAAATAAACACAAGTTAAGTAAATTTTTACTACACAGATATGTTGCTCTAACATTTGTTTATCAAAACTCAAGCTGAACCACGTCTATGGAAAGTAAAGTGAGAATAAAAAAATGTCACTGCTTCTTTAAAAAAAAACCAACACGTTACAAATATAGATACTGTTTAAATACGGAGACCGTTTGAGCGCAAACCAAATAAAAGTATTGATAAAAATATTTACATGTGTCCTTAGTGCTAGAGCGGGACAACGCGTCATGTGCGAGCGAGGTGGACGATGTGACCCAATGAGCTGATAAGGTTATCTTTTTGGAAAGTTACTCAATTACAAAAAGCATCAGATTGTATATACACCATTGAAATTGTTAGAATAACTGCCACTTACAGTCAATTGATAGTTACGACTTTAATATTGTATCCTTGCGACGCGAGTATCGCGTTCCGCGCGTCGTACGTAATCGTTGACTCGTATCGTCTATAATCTATACGGCCAGTACAGACATAGCTACTACATGTAACTGTATAAATTTGCTCCGCCATCTTGAGAATCGCAGCAACTTTGACAAACATGTTGCGAGCGAATAGTTTTGGCGACGTTTGCCTGAATACGAACTTTGATTACATTACGTAAGTTGCTTATCGTCAGAAATTTCGGGGTTTTAAAGATTTACGTTGTCTTGTGTACGATAGACCTTAGTATACCGTTATTGGCTCTAACTGCAGCTATAAAAGAGGTTTTAATTTAAATGCTCTTTGTTTTATCAAAAAAAAATGTATTAAGTCATAATCTTGGAAGGTTCTGGTTTCGATCCCCGCTATAACAACGTGTTTATCTAATTTCTTATGTACATTAATTCTAAGTTTTTACGGTGAGGGGAACATCGTGATGCATTGACTAAAGCCCTAATCATCCATTTTAGGTTAGACACAAGTCCTGACAGTAGGGAGATACGAGTAAAGAAATTAAATTCGTTCCCCATTTAGGATCGAATACAACACATATTTATATTAAAAGTGTTTAAGGAGCATCTAAAATGGGTAGGTAATTAACGTCCTCGTCTATACTCTGATGACGAATTACTGGTTTCTAATACGGATAAAGAAGAGCGGTTAGTAACAGCAGTGCGCAAGCGCAGACGGGCGGGGAATGTCTGATATCGTTATCTAACTTTTTGGAGATACCGCGGTCAGAGGGCCGCCCTATCGCTCGGAATGCGACGGAGTTTGGACAGACATACATCGGTATGTTGCATGGAAACTAAGAATTAAGGTATGATAATTAAATGTCTAATTTAAATGGCTGCAAAGTTCAATGGATAGCATAGAGTTGTATCGAAGTGTACTATCGGGGAAACTGACGGTATTCCACATTAGAAAACAGTCTTTCGAATGTTTAGTAATCATTTAGACGACGACAGGATAAACAATAACCAATAGGACGCAGCTTTTAAATGTGTCTATACGAAAAAAGATGGGTTAGTTGTTTGCGGAACTCGCTGCTACTTAATTGGTTATTTTGTAAAATGGTGGTTTGTCTCGTTGCAAGGTATAAGGATTTTTTTTTGTAATTGGAACACCGCAAAGGGCCCTAACTGTACATACTATGCCGGCACTACGTAGGGCAAAGGACAGGTTGGTGATCAATTCTCTTTTAGCAAACGTCTGTATGTATTATAGGAAAAAATATTTTCGTTCCTGATAATGTATTTTTAAAATTTTTGTCTGTTTGTCTGTCCGCAAGTCTGCGTTTGTTCCAGGTAATCTCCCAAAAGACTGGACCGATTTTGACGGGACTTTTATTGGTAAATAGCTGATGTATACAGGAATGTTTTAGGATACTTTTTCTTTAATTCTATCAAACCAACAAATAAATATGGACGAACAATATTATTTTCAATAGTAGTAATTTTAAATTTTTTTGTTTTTCTATTTGTCAATTTGATAAAAATAATTGGTAGATAATGTTATTTATGATACCTTGATCATATTACGTATGAGATTTTAATTTTTTTTTTAGACGAAAAAAAAAGTAATTTAAGCGGCACGAGCTAACATTAAGATAAGAGACCTGAAACATGATTTTTTTTTCTACCACGCTGACGAAGTCCAACAGCTAGTTTTATTTTACGAAATTGGTGTAACATAAAAGTTTCAAGCTATATTCGTAACGGAAACATAAAATACACAAGGATCAGATTAAAACAGACGGGTTTAATTGAAAATATAAAAAAAAAACATTCGATCGAAAATCGATTCGAAAAGTATTCGATGCCCGAACTTGTTAACAAGTTAAAGAATTAAATTTGCTACCCAAGAGATATAATTTAATTATAATCAAAGGATAGAAACAACATTAAAAATAGTTTTTACACCGTGATACAGTTGAAACTCTATTATCTGGATTTTAGAAAATGTATCTCAATTGTTACTTCATACTAATTTTATAAATGCAAATGTTTGGATGTATGGATGGATATTAGAAGGTATCTCCAGATCGAATCCATGGATCTCGATGAAATTTTGTATAGTTGTCCCGGAAATGTCTACGTTTCCTACGTAACCACGTAACGGTTCAACACAACTTATTGAAATTTGGCACAGATATAGAACATAGTCTCGAGTAACATAAGAGATTTTGACACTTTAATTCAGCACGGACAAAGTCGCAGGAAAAACATAGATTGTAAATAAATATTGATTTATGTATTTTTTTAATAAACATACATATAAACTAATACATAGGGCGTACTCCTCCCTTAAAGGTCGCCAACGCATCTGCGGTTCCTCTTGCGTTGCGGATGTCCATGGGCGTCGGATTAAATAATTTCAGGCGGTCCGTTGCTCCTTTGCCCCCTTCTCCTATATAAATATGGGACAAAACGTGACTTTCTCCATACAATCGATTATCCAAATTTTCGATTATCCGGATGCCTAACGAGAACAATTAGATCGGTTAATCGAGTTTCTACTGTAGTGAATGATTTTTCGTTAGCAAAATACTACGATTGTTTTACTAGACAGATAGTGTTTTGACTAGCTGTTGTTGGAACAGTCAGTATAGTTCAAGACAGTACAGTTCAGTAGAGTGCAGTATGGTACAGTACAGAAGAGTACAGCACAGTCAGACTGTTCAGTTGTAACAATCAGTTAAACTGTACAGGTCTTTACATACACAAGTAAGTTTCAACTTTTTATATAGGATAAGATGGCAAACGAACAAGCAACCATCTGAAGCTAAAATACACACATAAAATCCTTCCTATTCGTGGCCTGCTTCGCCAAATAAACTTCCCCTTACCATCCCTTCCTTATAAACAACAGTGGGAAAGGGGACTAAAATTAAGCCTCCGGCACGAACAGTCATAGATCAATGTTCAATATTAAAAAAATGTGGATTAAAAATGTTGTTAATCCAACATTGGACAGTTAGCCATAAATGCTAATATATGCGATATATTTTTATATAAACTGCCTAATGATACATTAATTTATGTGAATACAGATCTTGGCTGCAAATTTATGCAAATCCAGGACATTTAGATTTCTTAATTATAACAAATCTCACTGTAAGGCGATTTCTTTTATAGAGCCGATAACCTCATGATTTATTTTTGGATATAGACAGTACCAGTTGTTGCCCGCGACTCCGTACTCGCGTAATTGAAAAAAAAACTTAATAACTAGCCTATGTATTCTACTAGACTATGTTTTACATCAGTGCCAAATTTCATCAATATCCGTTGTGCCGTTCCGGAGATATCTTCAAACAAACATCCATCCATCGAAACATTCTCATTTATATCTATATATATAAAAGAAAGTCGTGTTAGTTACACCATTTATAACTCAAGAACGGCTGAATCGATTTGACTGAAAATTGGTGGGCAGGTAGCTTAGAACCAGGAAAAGGACATAGGATAAGTTTTACCCCGTTTTCTATTTTTTTTTTATTCCGCGCGGACGGAGTCGCGGGTAAAAGCTAGTTTATAATATTAGTAAGATTAGTAAGCTTACTCCAAAAAATACTGTTAGACTCCGTTTAGTTAAACACGTGTTTTAACCCTTTGACCGCCACTGATTGATATTATTGACGTAACCGTGGTGATATGTTTCACCATAAATATGTATCACCACAATGCTTTTCGTATAAGTACTTGATAAGTTATTCGTATAGATTGCGCAAGCCTGTGCATAATAATGTTTCAATAACCATCACATCATCTCCCTGGCCTTTTCCCACTCACGTGGGGTCGGCACATAAGGATTTACAGACCTTAAAGTTTTGGCTTAATTTTTTACGGCCGGCCTGCCTGTCGCCAACCCTACTTGGCAGGATAATAACCATCAAAAATCCCCGCCAGGCGCTAGAGTCACGGTATAAAACGGCTGAAGTATTTTTAATCTAAAATGTATTTGAAACATTGTCTTAGTTTTTTTATGGTAAGACCCTTAATGTTCCTTGTGAAAGTATGTACAGTTGATAAAATGGAATGTCTGTATGTACATGCGTTACTTATTCAACCAATTTTTTAAAATTTCAGTATGTTCGCAAGTCTGTATTTGTTCCGGGTAATCTCCGAAACGGCTAGACATATTTTGACGGGACTTTTTATGGATTGTAGTTTATGTATGCAGGAGTAACATAGGCTATTTTTTTAAAATTTTATACTCACGAATTTGCGAACAGCTAGTCTTAATAACATTTATTATAAAACCAAATTTGAATAATTTTGACTAAGGGGGACAACTTCTAACTTAGTAACCCAGTGTGGTAGGCAGATATCACGGAACAGATCCACGTTGATAAATCTACCCAAACATGTTGGTTTCTGCTGCTTTAAAAAAAATAATTCCTGATGTCTCTTGTTACAGGTGACCAAGCAAGAACATTCCACTATTCACGTATGGACAGAAGATAGTTAAGTCCTTATGATACCAAAGTTCTAGACGCAAGCGTGGCGAAGTTGTGGAAAATGGTGCCCCAGCAGTACTGTTTGCGGTGGAAACACCACCACACCAATGTGCAGAATATGTTCGCACAACTACTGGAGAAAGGTAAGCAGAGACAATTTTTCTTACACAGCAACCGTGCACCTTATTTCTCTAAAATGGCGAAGTGACCACCCCCCATAGACTGCTATCTTTTAAAGGCAGACGTAATGTCTACTTTTAAATGACAGATAAGTGACGCACAGAAAGATGACATAACTCCTATTTATACGTCCTCTCCTCCGAAAAGACCACTTTCCTTCTATTGCTTATAAGAAGAGGATGGGTAATGAAAGAGGGCTATAATTTAGCCTCCAGTACGGACACTCGTCGTGGAATTCGTGAGTATATTTTGCACTTAAAAGTGGTAGACGCCAGTAACAACATCTCTTGAACGAATGTGCAGACTCGCCCTCTGCAATATCACGACCACACAGAAGACACGCCTCAAGTGGAAGTTATTCTGCGTACAATCTGATGAGTGTGCATGCAGAAGGATTAAATTTAGCGCTCTTTACCTTCCCATCCTTTTCTTATAAGGAAAGTGAATTTGGTGCATGAGGAAAGGCATGGGAAGGACAAATGTTATCTTTTTGTGCAAACTCTCCTCCGTCGGTAAAGGCCTTATTATCATTATTTTACATCAAATTAAAACCCTAAAAAATTTCAAGTTTCAATCATCTAACTGTGAAAATGACGATACCTCCATAAATTTTTTCATACACCCTTTCAACCTCTTACAATTTTTGCATTAAAAAGTCCTTACTTAGGCTCTAGATCTAGACTATCTGTGTACCAAACATCATTTAAATCGGTTCCGTAGTTTTGGCGTGAAAGTGAGACACGGATAGACAACAAAAAACATAGATAACATTCAAAAATATCCTTTTAAGCATTTAAATTAATTAACTTCGTGGAAAAATATTTTTGGTTTATTCCTCATTCGTATTTCTAATGAGTCACATAGTTGTGTGTTTATTTAGGTCAAGCTACTGAGATAGACTTAGCTTCGGAGAATTCAATTTAATCGTCAATTTTAACAATGTTTAAATATTCATAATATGACGTAATTTGATATCACATATTGTTGTCTCTATTTTATCAAAGAGAATGTAAGGGATGACATGTGTTACATATGCTTATACAGTCGAGATCGATAGTTACAGTATTTATTAAATAACTAGCTGTCGCACGCGACTACGGTAGCGTGGAATTAAAGGAAAAAAGTGGCCAGTAATATTTCCGCAGAAATAAGCTACTTTCCAGTCAAAGTCCAGGCACAATCGGTCCAGCCGTTTCGGAGATTATCCGCAACAAATGCGGACTTACAGACAGATCACACATACAAACAGACGGATACGATTTTTAAATAATTCGCAAAATATGTTTTTATTTAATCTTACTAATATTATAGATGCGAATGTTTAGATAGATGGATGGATGTTTGTTTGAAGGTATCTCCAAAACATCATCAGCTCACTATACGTCCCCACTGAGGGGCTCGGAGCCTACTCTAAGTTAGGGGTGACTAGGCCATAGTCAACCACGCTGGCCCTTCTTACTTGAAGAACTTCTTCTCAGATATGTGCAGGTTGCATTACGATGTTTTCCTTCACCGTAAGAATGTCTGATAAATGTACATATGTAAATCGAAAAACACATTGGTGCATGGCGGGATTCGAACCCAGGACCTGCAGATTGCAAGTCAAGATCTGTCATCTCCAAAACAGCTCAACGGATCTCGATGAAAATTTGGTATAGAAGTAGAATAGTCTGGAAGAACACATAGGCTACTTATCAGCCTTTTTCTTTTTATTCCGCTCCAATTTTATTAACTACATATATAGATTTCGAGTACTTGTCTATCGACGCATTTCTTTGAATGTTAAATATTCAACGCAACAATTTTCCATCCAACCTGCTTTGCTTGGTTACCCTTTTCAAATGCAAGTTAGGCGACTCACAGACGGAGCAACTGTTGCTATAACTGACAACCGACAACATGCTTATCTATACTAATATAATGAAGCGTTACCACACACATCTTTATAACTCAGGATCGTAGTTATCAAAGCATCATCATTATCAACAACAGCCTTTATCTGCCAACTGCTGGGCATAGCCCTTTCCCAAAGCCTTCCACAGTACGCGATCCTCAGCCTCCCGCATCCAACGACTTCCCACCGTGCGAACTATGTCGTCGATCCACCTGGACGGAGGACGCCCCACGTTCCTGGTCCCATTCCGTGGCCTCCATTCTAAGACTCCTTATAATCACGGCATATTTTTAAATATTTCTTTTTGTAATAAAAAGCCCAATCTATTCTTACGAAACGCTAGATTATATAATTTCACGCCATTAGACTTAGGTGGTTAGTAAATGAAAAAAATTGTTCTCCGAAAAGGGACAAAAATTGCCAGCCAATAGCAGCAAAGATAGATGGCTGACGTGGTAACGGTAATTCTTAGCCAATAGCGAAGGCATTCGTTGTCATTTCAGTATTTGAATTTTGACATTTGCAATTAAAAGTTTTATACAATTCAAACAAGGAAACAAAGTTTTTCAATGTAACAAAAAATAAATATAATTCTCGCCGATGAAACAGCACGGGCACAGCTAGTACATGATATGAAATGTCAATTTAACTACGGTTATGTAGAAAACTCGAGTTGCAAATGAAGCGCCAATGTAGGTACAACATTACTATTCTAAGATTTACGTCGCCTTGTGTATCAACGGGCTAACAAAACTCAACTGTTTTCAGTTTCTGCAATCGATGCCTATATTAGGTTTTGATTGTTTTCGAATTTAGTTTCTAGATTTGCCGTAAAATTTGAATGGTGTTAGCAAATTCTTATAAAATTTCAATAATCGTAAACCATGCTGTTGACAAGCAACTTTTAAAGGAAAGTACAAAAAATTTAATATTAGTAATTAAAGTTGCTACGTGTGTAATGCGCCTAATCTTACCGTTTTACTAGTTTTTTTGTTCTCACATTGCGTGACGAATATATTTGTTGAGACGATGTATTAGTTTTTTGTGTTGTTAAACTGCTGATTTTAAAAATATCAACCAGTCCCACTGAATATATCTCTAAAAGGAATGAACGAAGCCACACTGAATATATTTCTAAAAGGAATGAACGAACGAATAGCATTTCACTAATAAAATTGTTAAAACTGCAGATGCAGGATAAACAATGGGGCATGATGTTATGCTAAACAATGTTGAATAATTTTTTGTATTCCGTTCAGACTAACCACAAAGATAGAAAATAATGATTTTTAATAGTACATATATGAATGGAGCAAGTGGTCACATGAATTCGTTAAAATACGATGTGCGTGCCACAAAAAGAGGATATTATGAGGATACTCTTACTATGCGTTCTCTCCTCCGCCAAATTCATTTCCATTTCCCATCCTATCCATAAAAGAAAAGGTTAGGGGATGAGGACTAAAATTAGGCCTCCAGCACGCACACTCTTTAGGCTGTTCGTGGAATTGCTGGGTCTTGACGCTTGTCTTCTGTCTTCTATGTGGAGTATTACACTTTTTCGAGCCGGCTTATTCGTGCAACAGATGTTGTTGATGGTTGCTGGCTGTTAAAATTACGATTATTATTTAATTTTAGATGATAAATGAGACATCAAATCTTTGGATCATACATAGCCATACATACATCAGTGTTAGTTTTCTTGGTTCACTGATCTTTTATTTCTAGAAGTTTCTTTCAAATACCAAAGTGTCAATATCGCGTCTGGTATATTTATAGTTTTATATTAATTCAACTGGTTTGTCTGTGGGTTTTCTGAATAATAATTCGATTTTGGAAATTCAGAAATCCGGATTATACTAGTGTTTCTACTCATTAGTGATGTGCAAGCTTTGAAAGACGTATAAAATTAAAAAAAAAGTTTTTCGTTATCATCAACGCGAATCCGTCGTGTTTAAGAAACATGTTTTTTTATAGACATTACATTAAGATACTTCAATTTAAAATAATAGAGTTTTTTTTCCCGGACCTGGCGAGTGTGGTTAACTATGGCCTATTCAGCCCTAATTTTTGATAGCTCCGAGCCCTGATGATGACTCCAATTTTAGATGGCAAAAAATCTTTTTATAACATTTGAAATCGAAGCATTAAATTTTCTGTACCACACATCTCTAACGCCAGCCGGTTCCCAGGATCAAATGGCGCATTAAAATGTTAATGGTTTTGGATAAATGTCATCCGATTCTTCGGATTAGTAGCGAGTTTGTTTTTGAAACTAGTTGATTAAATTTGAATTTATTAAAAATCTTGAAATTATTCAAATTTGAATTTATCCAAATTTCGAATGCGGTGTCTACGCGCGAAATTATTTTTTTATAGCACTAGATCTGTGGTGATATAGGACATCTTCAACAAGTTGTAGATGCGTTGACTACCATAAACAGAGGAGGGGACGTACAGTAAGAGTATATTTCCTCTTCCTTTACCGTTTTCTAACAAGAAAAGGGTGAGAAAAGAACTAGAATTGGCTACCGACTGAACTAAACTTGAACTGCAACTGTTTTCAGAAAAAAAAAACTTCCCTTCATATTACCTATAATATCATACAATTTTGTGTAAAATTACAGCTTCCTATGAAAATGTGAAATATTGTCTAACCTCGTATCGTTAGAACGACCTAATAAGTAAATAGATAACTTCAAATTCCATATGTTAAGATAATTGGATGTTTCCCGTTGGACCCTAACTGTGCGATCACCTGCAAAAAAGCAAAACAAAACTTTCCCAAAGTAACCGACCAATCATTGGGCCGATTTATCCATGGGGAAGCATTTTCCATTGGTCCAATTGACTTCGTGGAATAAAAAAATCCAAATGATATGATGGATTCAATCAGCCCAATTGGGTAAAAATTCCCATTGGGCCGATCAATAAACACACCGATAATCCACTTTGTCAGTTATTTTGTGAAAATGTTGTTTACTTTTTTGCAGGGGTTTGCATTTATTTTTACTTTATATGTATTTCGGATGTCATAAATAAATGAAAAATTGTAATGTATAAACGATGTTCAGATTATAAATTTTATGTCTGAGAAATACTTAAATATAATAAAACGTTCCATAATGTTACATCACTGAGTATTAAGTTGGAGTTCCACTGTTTGTACGTATGAGAACGGCCCCGCACCGTACACAAATACACCTGACACTAAACACTAATTGGATAGGACCCTCTGTCTTTACCTAGGTCTCGTCCTCTGTCTACTTAAGGTAGGCAAAGCAACGACTTGTTTAAGATGAGACCACGGTTGCTTCTCTATTTTAACTAAAACCCAACTATTAACAGTGGTAGACGCCAGCAACATCTGTTGCACGAACCGGCTGGCACGCCCTCCACGACCACATAGAAAACAGGCGTCAAGTGGAAGCAATTTTAAGTTTCTACTGATGACTGTAATGTCGGAGGCCTAATTTTAGTCTTCTTTCCCTTTCCACCCTTTTCTTATAAGGAAAGGATGAGAAGGGGACGTTGATTTGAAGGAGGAGGGGATGAATAGAAAGGGGAAATTTTCTCTTTCTGTGCGTCTCCGTCGATTGGAGGTAGGCAACGCAACTGCAATTGCGAATGTCTAAAGACAGCGGCCGCCCGCTCGTATTTCACCTTATGATATAAAAAAACTCGCTTGCTTGTTTCCCAAATTTTACTTTTTGTTCTGCTTGGTTTTTGTACTGCTGACTAATCTAATGTCATATACATTTCTAAATTGTACGGCGGACCTGTGGCGCCCTAGATAGTCGCGCGACCGCATCCTACCCTAACGACGGTCCTGTGTAGAAATAAGCACCGTGGAAACCCACCTTTAGTTGTTGGGGTCTTAATCCGTGCATATTTTCGTTCGATGATGTTTGAAGATCTGAATTATCTCTTTCTTTTTTTTTTGCAGTTGTATTAATTCTCTCTAACCGGAAATTTTTGTTTCGTTCCCACGGATTTTTGTAAAGGTCAAAGATATTGAAAAGTTTTTTGCGTTCATCTTCAATGTAGCGATAAGCTATCGATTTTTGGATTAATTAATTTTTATTTTTAAATGCTGCAAATGGATTTATGTTTATTTTATGTAATTTTTTTAATATATATCAGATAGTAGCCAGTGATCGAAATAGAATGGTAATTTAGTTTGAAATGATGATGTTCGTGGTGTCAAACTTGCATACCTGGGACGACCGAGTGGTCGGCGTCCAGTTGGCCGTTCCATGTATCGCTGGATGGATGAGATTGATAAAGATCTTCGGGAGCTACAGGTCCGGGACTGGGTCGGGACGGCGCGAGATCGGAGAAAGTGGAGACTATTGTTGTCGGAGGCCAAGGCCCACTTCGGGTCACTGCGTTACCCTAGTTAGTTAATTTAGTTAACTTCCAACACTTTACAACGGAGCTTTCTACGGATTAAATAATGTTTTGAAATCGCTTGAATAGTTCCCAAATCTTATTTCTTGTTAATTAAATTTAAACAAGAAGATCTAAGGTCCAAAGAGAAGGTAAATTTGTAGAGATATTTTTTTATTCACCACATTTATTTAAAAATTGACATTAAATTATTTAATTATAAATCCCACTATTTTGTTGTACTATGACACTCTGGGGATGACACCTCACTCGTCTAAAATCGGTTCAGTTGTTTACATTTAAGGGTGTCAAAATGACACTTAAATAAAAAGCTACATGAATAAAAAATTACATACCCGCGAAAACATTACCTTACTGTGTTAATGGAAATATTTTTTTTAATTCCTTATCCACGCAAACGAAGTCGACGGCGTTAACTAGTTATAAACTATTTATAATTTAACTTTTTTCGTAAAAATTTTAGATGTTCCTTCCATATCGATTTTTTTTCTCGGTAAAATTCTACAGCTTTCTCCATTCTTATCCATAATTGTACCTACGTCAACAGCTGATGTAATTTCAAATGAGGCTGTGTCCGGATCCTTACCCTTCTCCAACGCCAGGTAAAGTTTTCGTACCAGTTCTATTTTGCTGCCACCAGCATCGAGATTTCTTTCTTAAAATGACCAAACTTATTATTATTATTAATGATCGTTTAGTCGCCATACCCCACACCAAGCACCAATTTGTTATGAATTAAATTCATTCAGTCTTCGAAAAATATATCTAGGTCCGTGTGAGAGGAGATGATATCGCGGTTCTCTTGTGACGGACGACGTGGCCAATTCCTGCAACATATGTTGCGTTGCCAGGATTTCGGTGAAATACCACGACAATACAGAAGACAGACGTGAAGTTGAAGCAATTCCGCATTTCGTCCGATGAGTGTGGAGCCGGAGGCCTAATTTTAGTCCACGTTCCCTTCCCATCCTTTTCTTACAAAGGAAAGGATGGGAATGGGTTGGGGATTTGTCGGAGGAAGGGACGGATAGTTAGGGGAAATATTCTCTTACTGTGCGTCACCTCCTCCGTTGATTAAAGGTAGGCAACGCATCTGTAATTGCGGATGTCTACGAGTAGCGGTCGCTTTGCTGTTACACCGAATTACGAGGGGAGGTCCAAAAGTTCGCGGAATGGAGGGGATGGAGTGGGGATAGGGTAGCTCGCTTAGTGTCATACTAATTGGGCACTCATAATTAGTATATATATAACATTTCAACCCTATAGTGCCATTCGTTTACGAGTACTCGCCTGCTGAACAAGTCAATCCGGAAGCAAACTGCAACTATGGAGAAAATTGAACATCGCGCTGTGATAAAATTCCTTACCAAGCAAGGAAAAAACGTTCAAACCATTTTAAATGAAATGGAAGCCGTTTATGGAGATCAGTGCCCTGGTAAAACAATGGTTTATAAGTGGCATGGTCTTTTTAAACATGGTCGAGATTCAATTGAAGACGACTCTCGCTCTGGGCGGCCAGCTGACGCCACCACATCAGACATCGTCGAAAAAGTCGAAAAACTTGTACTCGAAGACACACGTTTGAAGAAGAAACAATTATCTGCATTTGTTGGAGTATCAGATACAACTATTTTGCGTATCCTGCACGACCACCTGGGCATGACAAAAGTCAGTGCAAGATGGGTGCCGAGAATGCTCACGCCGCTTCAAAAACAGCAGCGCGTCGACGCGTCTAAGCACTTTTTGGAGTTGTGTGGAGACGAGCCCGTGCAGATTTTGGAGCGGATTGTTACTGGAGATGAAACATGGGTTCATCACTTTGAACCTGAGTCCAAACAGGAGTCCATGCAATGGCACAAAAAGGGTACACCACCTCCCAAAAAATTCAAGGTGTCAGAATCGGCGGGAAAGTTGATGGCCACTGTTTTTTGGGATTGTAAGGGAATATTACTCATTGATTATAAAGAAAAAGGTACCACTATAACCGGAGAATACTACGCACTCATATTAGAAAAGTTAAAGGAGTCAATTAAAGAAAAACGTCGAGGAAAATTGGCCAAGGGTGTGTTGCTTTTGCAAGACAACGCGCCGGTTCACAAGAGCCGAGTTGCCATGGCTGCTCTGCACACACATGGGTTCGAACCACTTGTTCACCCACCCTACAGTCCAGACCTGGCTCCTAGCGATTTTTATTTATTTCCAAATTTAAAAAAAGAGCTAAGGGGAAGGAAATTTTCCGACGATAATGAAGTGAAGGAGGCAATTTCGGCCCATTTTGAGGCCAAAGACAAAAAATATTTTTTCGATGGTTTAGAAAAATTAATTCATAGATCGAATAAATGTATTAGACTTAAGGGTGATTATATTGAAAAGGAAAAATAAATTTATTGTTATATTTCATTGACAACCCTTTCATTCCGCGAACTTTTGGACCTCCCCTCGTAGGTGTTCACTTACTCGTTGGGCACCTTATGATATAAAAAAAAGAGTCTTGACACTTTGACATTGACAGGGCGACGCTAATAAAGCTTTAAAGTGTCACCACGTATCCCAACTTGTCAAATAACTTTGTCAATCTGTAATATTTTAACTTGAAACTATAAAATATCAACTTAATTATTCATGTGTCGACGAATCGACAGCCATAACTTCGTAAGCTGCTTCTGATGCTAATTACTTGTTGAATGTCATTAATTAGTTATAAGTAATAGTAAATAGGTAGCGTGATGGATGTGGTCGCGTAACACGTCGTATCTAACACGCGACGTGTTGGCACGACACGGTACCATGTAATGTTTGACATTTTGGAAACTGTAATCTGACAAAGTTATCTAAACTTGTGGGCGTAGTTACTAAATTACACAGCCCATTCCCCTGTCAATGTCAACGCTACAAGATCCCTGTCGGACTGTTGTCTTGTGTTGTTTCTATGCATAAGGTTTTACATATTTTGTAACAATTAACGTTTCAACGTAATCTGGTATTGTAATAGTGATGTAGTCAAGGCCTTTTCCAAAAAATATCTAAAAATTACTTACCAGTTTCCCAGTCCAAAATCTCTGTATAAAACATATCGTCATCTCTATCATTATCTTTGACAAAACAGAGACAACAATATGTTTTAAATGGAGATTTTAGTCACAGAATCCCAAGGTCACGTGACATAAAACGAGACAAGATAATCAAATGTTGATTTTAGAGATCGAAAATTATAAAATGTAATTTTGTTCAAAAACGAGTTGTGGCGGTATGCGTAGGAGCCGTCGATAATGAGAAAGAATATGCGGTCGTAGAATGTGAACTATCAATTTACATTGCTACTGAACATTCTAATCATCATCTCCATGGCCTTTTCCCACTCACGTAGGGTCGGCACACAAGGTTTTACAAAACTTAAAGTTTTGGCTTAATTTTTTTCAGCCGGCCGCCTGCCTGTCGCCAACCCTACTATTCTAATCATAATGTACATATTAATGATATTGGAGTGTTTGTATGTAATATAGAAAAAAGTAATATTTCGTAAAGTAGTGTTCGCAAGGCCGCTTTTATTCCGGGTTTAATCTCCAAAACGGTTGGACTGTTTTGGATATAATTTGATGGGAGGGTAGCTGATGTATTTTTTAAAATTTTACGCTGACAAAGTCGAGGGCGACCGCTAGTTTATAATAATAGCTCTCCTGCAATAAATTGTACACATTTAAAAAATATAATAGTGTTATCAAGCTTGAATAATTATAAATTTAAAATGTTAAAACATATGGTAACACCTCACTAAAATTTTATGAGGTGTTAGTCCCATGGACGGGTCATTATGGACCAGCCCCTGTGGGTCATTGACCTTTACACAAATGACTAACCTTGGGTTTCCGAGACAAAAATCCCTGTTTAAAACATATTGCTTTCTCAATTTTGTCAAAGTAAATAACAGGGATAACTATGTTTTATACAGAGTTTTTAGTCGGAACCAACGGTAGAACTCGCAAATAGTATAAAGATGGTTATACATTGTGCAAAAATAATACTGTTTCAATGAATTTTTTTGATACAGTAACATGTGCTTTCAAGTAATGAAATATTGTAACACCTTTTTGTGTTTTCTTTTATTTTACAAGTAGTTGCCTCTCGCGATTCCGTCCGCATGGATTTAAATTAGTAGCCTATGTGCTCTTTCAGACTATGTTCTACCTCTATGCCAAATTTCATCGAGATCTATGCATCCGCTCTGTAGATACTTTCAAACAAACATCCATCCATCCATCTAAACATTCACATTTATAATATTATTAAGATTATGGCAGTTAAATTGCAATTTTAGATAAAAATAATAAATAAACTCTAAATGTATACACACCTTTATATTTCTCACGGTCACACTCCTCTTATATTTTTAAATTTTATCAACTGATACGGGTACACAAAAAGACCTTAAGAAATGTCTTTTATTTTTAACGTGGGAACATTAGTTGAAACTTCGGATTTACGCAATTGCGAATTCCTGCGTTTATGCTCGGCGGAGACATTGCTGCACCCCTAGTTTCTTAGTACACAAGTAATATAGAAAAACTTAGCTTAGAGTGTATTGTGAAAATAACTATATGTTTTTTTCAATCCAACGCCTAAATTAAGTAAGCAGATAAAGGTCAAATTTCATACATGATCCCCATTGTGCTATTTAATTTTTGTTTGGAGGAAAGAATCGCATGTGATAAAAAGAACTATATTTATTAATATGGAGGGATAAAGCGGTAGGGGAAGGTCTACGAAGAGATAGATCCTGTGAAAGGTAACATAAAAAAGGAGGCGACGACTGAAATGACTGAAGATCGATCTGGTGGACGAAAACTGGTGTGCCTACCCTACATGAGTGGAATAAGGACAGGGAGATGAGTTATTTATTGAAAATTATATAGTTGAATAATATGAAAAACTCATTTATCTGAAATATTTAGGGATTTGAAGCCTATCTATGGTTGAAAATATTTAGGCTTTGAATTATAACGAAATATAAAGGTAAAGAACGCAACAGACATTCAGTTTTAACTGAGCAGTCTACAGTGCGTGAGTAGGAAAAATTATAACTGGTTTTATTTTGTCAATTGAACCGTTCTGTTAAAACTGAACGTTTGTAGGGGGCTTTATAGGTGTGGCGATTCCTACAAGGTCGGTTAAAAATATTACACTCATACACTTCATGCCACTCCTTGTTACGACCGAATATGCACGAAAAAATCCTATTACAGTCGAACCTGGATAAGCGAAAGTCACAAGAGACCACGATATTATTCTCGCTTGTAGAGGTTTTATTCTAACCTGAATTGCTTGAGATAGTCCTTCGGGATCGGATAATAACTCTCGCTAGGTTAGACTGTATTTACATATAAACAGCAGCCCGTGACTCCTCCATTAAAATGTACTTTCCATTTTTAAATCTCCATATCTTATTAGGTCCTTACATATGAAATTGGCGTTTTTCGTACTGGCCACTTTAATCACGAATTTCTCCTCTTTGGTAAGGAATACCAAATTCAAATTTGTACAGCTATAGACTCATGTATTTGTGGTTCGATGACCGTCATTCATTTGTTTTTTTTTCTTCTGTTTTTTTCTGTTTGCGTCACTCATTTTACAAAATGGAAAACTTAAAATATCGCATTATTTACGAGTACGAGTTCCGCCGTGGCACTAGTGCTGCGGAAACGACTCGAAGGGTGAATGATGTGTATGGCGGTCGTGTTGCAAAAGAAAACACAGTTCGTTTTTGGTTCCAACGTTTTCGTTCTGGAAATTTCGATCTGCAGAACAAGCCCCGTGGACGGCCTGAGACTCAAGTTGATAATGAAGAGTTGAAGGCTATTGTGGAAGCGGATCCATCGCAAACCACGTCCGAGTTAGCTGCAGGCTGCGATGTTAGTGATAAAACTGTTTTAATTCACTTGAAGCAAATTGGGAAGATTAAAAAGCTTGAAAGGTGGGTACCTCACGAATTGACTGAAGCAAACCGGCAAACGCGCGTCGACTGTTGCGTTACATTACTAAACCGGCACAATAATGAAGGTATTTTAAACCGAATCATTACCTGTGATGAAAAATGGGTTCTTTACGATAATCGGAAGCGCTCAGCGCAATGGTTGGATCCTGGCCAGCCAGCCAAATCCTGCCCCAAGCGAAAATTAACCCCAAAAAAGTTACTTGTAAGCGTTTGGTGGACTAGTGCCGGTATTGTTCATTACAGTTTTCTCAAATCTGGCCAGACTATTACGGCTGATGTCTATTGTCAGCAATTGCAAACCATGTTGGAAAAGCTAGCGGCTAAACAACCTAGGCTGGTCAATCGCTCCACGCCACTGCTGCTTCACGACAACGCTAGACAACACACTGCGCAACAGACGGCTACTAAATTAGAAGAGCTTCAATTGGAAAGTCTAAGACATCCTCCGTACTCCCCGGACCTTGCTCCAACAGTTTACCATTTTTTTCGAAATTTGGATAACTTCTTGCAAGGGAAAAATTCAACTCCGATGGGGCAGTCCAAATCGCCTTCAAAGATTTTATTGATTCCCGTCCGACTGGTTTTTTTTAGTAAAGGGATCAATGAACTACCTATGAGATGGCAAAAGTGCATAGAAAATAATGGTTCATACTTTGATTAATTAAATATATTATATTAAAAAATATTCGACTTTTTGTTCCTCCCATACAAAACGCCAATTTCATATGTAAGGACCTAATATTTATTATAGTTAGATATTTTAAATTAAAAAAAAAACATTTTATAGGAAATTTACATGGCCTGGTATTATAAGATACTGAAATAAAACCAATCGTTTAGACTTTCCTGTAATAAAAAGTAGATTAAAATTATTTCGAATAAAAATAATCATGAACAGTTTTCGATAGGCATGTTGTCATGTATGTTTGTTAATAAATAATAATTCATAAAAAAATATATGTCATCTGGTTATCAGATGAATGAAGGTCGAACTCCCACTGGCTCTTAGACTAATAAGAACATAATTGTTATCTCTCTATTCGGTACAGATGTACTATAAATAACATCTTCAATGACGAACTATATTTTTGAATTTCGCGGTTGACCTATACAGGTTTTATGTAGCGGGTAGTTAGAAAACCCTCTCCGCTACGGACGGGCGCGGGGCCTGCGGGGGCTTGTGCTGGGAAAATACTACTACGCTACTACCACGGTTTTTGTCAAACATAATGATGGACATGGTAACATTGCTGTAAAGATATACTACTGAAGATTCACTACTGTTAACCTATACACATAATAAAATTGAAGCTTTTTTTTAAGTTTAACGCGTTTGTTCCGGATAATCTCCGGAACGGCTGTACCGAATTTCACGGGACTTTAATCGGAAGATAGCTGATGCACACGGGCATGTTATAAGGCTACTTTTTTAAATTCCATTCTGACGAAGTCGCGAGCGACCGCTAGTTTTATATAAACTTGCAAGTAATAAACTATCGCTCCTAAGATAAATTTCCAATCGAATTGTGAGATTAAGATAAAAAATGTGAAGCGCGATAATGATCATTAAGCGTGATCAAATGTTGGGACCTAATAAAGTTGTATATTAAAGTCAACATAATGCGATATGATCTTTTTCAATTTGCAAAAATCATGAGAATTTAAATACGTATCAAACGGATGTGAGACTAACAAAAGACATTAAAAGAAAACAATTTCTTATCTATAGAGGCTTTTGTATTATTAAGACAGACGTGTATACTCCAACTTGTCAGATGAGAGGGGCGTTGCTGTCGCGGTTAACTATAAGAACATGACAAGACAGCTGTTGTCAGACAAGGATTTCATGGCATGTTTTTTGTCTACGACATGTAGATTAAAATTTTGCCTCCGGCATACATACATACATGCTCAATGTGGCTTCGTGCTTAAGGCGTGGGTTCTTTGTTACTCTTGTTGCATCAGGTGAACGGGTAATTCTGTTGGCAGCTAATGCTAGGCTCTAATCTGAATGATATCATTTCATGTTTGTATTAGTGTTTAATTTCAGTGAATATATTTGTATTAATCTCTTCCCGTCTTGTCGCCCGCGACTAGGTCAGTGCAGAATTAAAAAATAAAGTAGCCAGTAATATGTCTGCGTGCATCAGCTACCTTCCCGTCAATGTCCCATCAAAATCAGTCCAGCTGTTACGGTGATTACCCCGGACGAATGCGGCCTTGCGGTCAGACATACAGACAGACAGACATACAAAAACTAAACGAAAAAATGGTTTCAAAATCAGCAACGCAAAAACATGTGTACGAAATATGTATACATCATACATACATACACACTCCAATTTTATTAATGTGTACAGAAATTGTTGAAATCTTTCATTCATCACCTGGCCTCTCTTTTCTCTTGTAGGGTAGACGCAGCAGTTTTCGTCCAGATTGATCGATCTTCCGTCATTTCAATTTTCATCCATTATATCTCCTTCCATGCAGTCGATCAAATGGTACACTGGTAGGGGTAGGTCTAGGTAGATCTCTTCCAATGCCTACCCCTATTAGTTTACCCTTTCACATTTATATTTAAAGTGCATTGTGATAGCTTTTATTCCCTTTGATAAAACATATCTAATATGTAAAATTCTCGAGTTGCGGTGTTTGTGGTTAAACTCCTCCGAAAAGGCTTGACCGATTCTCATGAAATTTTGTGTGCATATTGGGTAGGTCTGAGAATCGGACGTCTATTTTTCATACCGCTATTAAGTTTTTTTTTTAACTGCGCGCGGACGGGGTCGCTGGCGACAGCTAGTACTAATATAAAAGTCGAGACCGACCGTCGTATCGTGTTTTTTACATTCACCCATGTTGACGAACCGCACCTATATTTATAGATTGAATCTAAACAAACTAGAAACTGGATTAAGTTTTTTTTTTATTTCAAGATTACCGTTTTAGCTTTAGCAAGTCTAAATTAATGATCTAGACACATGTTATTAATTGCATCGTTTCGTTTAAATTACATGTGATTGGAGTTTTTTTTTTAATGTCAGTGAAGTGAGAGGTCTTGAATATTTAGCCCGAGGACTTTAATGATTTATTATGTAGGATAAAAATTATATTAAAATCGAAAAGAATGAAAAGAAATCTTGAATTTTTTTAGTTTAAAGTCGTGCGAAACACATGAAATTAGCCTCAGACGTGCATTATGTCTACTTGTTAATTAACAATGCATACATTGACAGATAACTTGTATCACAACATGTTTTGGTGTATGTGCAGTGTAAACGATTAGATTGTGTATTCGAATAAGGATATTTAGGCTTGTGATTCTGTTCGAAAATATGTAAAACCCACTTAGACATAGGAAATGACTTAAATGAAAAAATGATGACAACTTAAATATGAAAAGGATCTAGTAACACTTTTTTGACGTTGACAAAGTAGCGCTAATGAGCGATCATTATTTAATTTTACTCATGCCCGCCACGTCAGATATCCTTGTCGATACAAATTCCAATCTTAACGTTAAATGAAATATTAATTTATTTATTTAGAAACATAGCGTATAATATAAAGATATATTTATAACTAGCTTTTACCCGCGACTCCGTCCGCGCGGAATCAAAAATAGATAACGGGGTAAAAGTTATCCTATGTCCGTCTCCTGGTTCTAAGCTACGTGCCCACCAATTTTCAGTCAAATCAGTTCGACCGATCTTGAGTTATAAATAGTGTAACTAACACGACTTTCTTTTATATATATAGATATAGACATCTTTGTACATAGATTATACAAAATACAAAGCTTTCACTATTAAATAATGTTTTCTTTAATTTCAGAGCGATTCTGCGACGTAACACTGTACTGTTCGCCCAGTTTTGCGACACAAGTACCCAACAAGGATACCGTTGAGCCAGAGAAAATACGCGGCGTCTCGCTTAGGGCACATAGGTAAGACGCAGACATATATACATACTAGACTCAACAGTGGTAGATCCCGCAACAACAATATTTGTTGGGTGCACGAATTGGTCGGGTCGCCCGGTGCAATACCACGACCACACAGAAGACAGGCGTGAAGTGGAAGCAATTCCGCGTCTCGTCTGATGAGTGTGGTGCCGGAGGCCTAATTTTAGTCCTCTTTCCCTTTCCACCCTTTTCTTATTAGGAAAGGGATGGGAAGGAGAAGTGCATTTGGTGGAAGAGGGGACGCATAGCAAGGAGAAATATCCTCTTTCTGTGCGTCCTCTTCTCCGTTGATTAAAGGTAGGCAACGCATCTGTATTTGCGGATGTCTATGGGCAACGGTCGCCTCGCTTTTTCAGCGAATTCAGGTGGCCGTTGGCTCGTTTGCCACCTTATGATATAAAAAAAAAGCTTTTGCCTGCTATTCCGTTCGCGCGGAATTGAAAAAAAAACTTTCTAAGTAGCCTATGTGTTCTACCAGACTATGGTCTACATCTATGTCAAATTTCACCGAGATCTATGCAGCCGTTCTGAAAATAACTTTTAACCAACGTCCATCCATCCATCTAAATTTTCGCATTTATAATATTAGCAAGATATACCATTAGTAAAATGTACTCACAAAAAGATGTACTACCGGTAGTTGTTTAGTTTGACTTTGATTGATAGCGCTACTGAGGATTATGAGCGATCATGAGTAAAATATTTGAAAGTGCTCTTAACGTCCACTCTATCACTAGTATTATATTTTTATGTTTTTATTAAGACCTGACATACATGTATTCCCACTGAAAAAATTGTTACATCTTTAATGAGATCTCAATATGTTACTCTTTTCGTAATGGATTGGTGTCACATTTCAAATGAACAACTGCTGAATCCAATAAGACCCTAACATCGAACTGAAGAATAAAGATTAATAGATTATTATTAATGATAATGGCTACAAAGGTAGAGAAGGCTACAGAAGAGGATAAGCGTAGAAAGGCAGAGAATTCAGATATGAGAGATGGTGCCAATACCTTAGTACATGAGTACAGAAGTGGTTTAATAGCTATCTAAATGATTTGTGAATCGATAGCTATTGAATTATTTTAAACCGGTAATTTTTTTTAATGTAGAATAAAAGCGAGATGAATGAAATGGCGACAGGTCTCGGTGCTAATATGCAACCCACAAATGTGTGTGGAGGGGTACACCGGTAGGGGTAGGACTAAGAAATAAGTGGCATAATTAAGAAGGAGTGAAGACTGATTGACAGAAAACAGATCGTTCTAGAGGACGAAAACTGGGGAGACTACCCTACATGAATGGGATAAGGATAAGGAGATGATGAAATTGGTTCAATTTAACGCGAATACATTGAAATTTTAATGTACCTACAATACTAGTTTAAATGGTAAATATGCGGGGTTTTCTTTAAAATAATTAAGCTATCATTTCGGATAAGGGATGATTATAACAAATAAAAATATACTTTATTGTGCACTATTTTCACAAACGGCGGTCTTATCGCTAAGCAGCGATCTCTGCCAGACAACCTTTGGATAGAAATTAAGCTAAGTAAACCAAATCGGTATGCACACGAACAGTGACAAGAAATAAAAAATAAATTAAATTATTGTGTATACAGAGATCTCAGTTTTCAGTATCTCTAAAACTACTCAAATCTGCGGATACCGATTGCTTGAAGCGGTCCGTGTATGTCATCCCTAAGCGTTTTGTTTGACATTTTTATAGGCTATTTATATTTACGATACCAGCCACTTAAATACGAACGAATTCCGGTGTAACCAGTCATAGTGTTAAGTGTTCAAAATATTAATAAATCTAATGACAGCTTTAATCGTCAAATAATCTAATCAAAACTCCACTTTATTGCGAATGTATCTATATTATTATGGCTTATAGGAACTATTATGTGCACGTAATGTAACTGTCCACCATAAAGAGTTATAAAAATTTTGGATGACATGAAATTTATAACCATTTTACGAGCGGTCGTATCGTATAAAAATCTCATATTAGGGCCACTAAAGTTCTTGATTGGCATCTGACTTAATCATTGATTTTACGTTTAAATAGTTTATAAACTCGTATTTAAACTAGGGCTGCCAAAGAAAAACATCGGAAAACACTGCGTCAACTCTGGACTTGTAGGCGGGTAACGAAAAAAACATGTCTACTTCGTTGTTTATACCAAAAGACTTCGTCACAGAGTGATTTATGTCTACCCTAAGTTAAGTGACTAGGCCACAGTCAACTACGCTGGCCCTCTGCGAGTTGACTTCACACATATAGAATAGAATAGAATAGAATAAGCGTTTATTGCCACACAAAAGAAACTTATATCTTTGAACTATTTCGCATATATGTGCAGATTGTATCACTATGTTTTGCACCGTAGGAGCTGAAGAAATTAAGAAAGAGAAATCAACTTTTATTAGTACATTTATGTCCTACAATAAAGAAAAAATCGTGATGCAACCTGCATAATCTAGGAATAAATTCAAACATATGTGTGATGTCAACCCAGCCAGGGCCAGCGGTGACTATGGCCTAGTCACCCTATTGGATAATCTCCGAAGAATTGAAAGAGTTGACAACCTTAGAAGAGCCGGTTCCACTAGACTTTTTAAACTATGATTTTTAGTGACCAGTGAAAGAATGTTTGTCATTTGACCAAATAAATTAACCAAGCAATTCTCGGAATAGTTAAGCTTAAACCGGTTTATGTGGGTTTAATATCGTCACTGCTGTCGGAATCCATTGACACAATGAATTGTTTTATTGGATGTGAGACGGACTTTATGAATGTCGAGGTGTACTACGACAGCATTCGGCCTAGGAAGATGTTATGGATTGCGTGAAAGGTGACTGCGTCGGGTGATGGATGAATGGATGGGTTATTGGAACGAAGTTCCTTATCGCGCGTTGTGAAAGGGGGCTAGACGGAAAAAAATTCTTACGAAAAGTTGTCACGACACTTTATGCTATAGTAAGTATGTTAACGACGAATGAGCCCTACTTCACCATGGCAACGACGTGACAATATATAACGAAAATGCATAGAAATAAAATGTACTTCTTGTGAAGACTTAAGTTTTTTATTCATAGAATATTCATAGAATAAACATTGGTTCCTTCACTAATTAATAGAAAGGAACTTCGTTCCATCCGGGTGTCCCTTGACACCTCTCAAGTTTTTTTTTCTTTATTTATCTTTCCAAACAAAGTAGATCTTCATTACTTTTAACTAATATTGATTGACGTTAACAACATCCGTTGCACTAATTGTCCGGCTCGCCCGGTGAAATACCACGACTACACAGAAGACAGGCGTCTAGTGGAAGTAATTCCGCGTTTCGTCTTATGAGTGTGCGTGAGGGAGGCCTAACATTAGTCCTCTTTCCCTTCGCAACCTTTTCTTAAAATAAAATGATGAGGAAGGGTAAGTGGATGTGATTTGTTGACGCATAGGAAGAGGAAATATTCTGTTTTTGTGCGTATCCTCCTCTGTCGATTAAAGGGAGACAATGCATCTTCAATTGCGGAAGTCTATGAGCAGTGGTCTTTTCGCCATTTCGGCGAAAGTCAATTTATAAATGCAGTAATTTTTCGTACCAAATGACGTCATTCAAATCTTTACAAACGAACTGTTCAGGTGTTCAGTGTAGAAATACGTATCCGAACTCTTTGGTGGACATTGGTTAAACATATTGGCCACTAAACACCTTTTCATTTATGAAAAAGAGAGTCGAAAAAAGAATAAAATCGCGCGGGAATTACACGAGTTAACAACGAGATGTAGTATACTAGATCTGAATTTTAAATATGTAAATAGGTTTTTTGTTTAGTTTTTTTTTTTTAACAACGGAATTAATGCATTTTGACTGACGTACTGATGTTAACCTTTTAATGGTACATGTTTTTGTTGCTACAGTAACGTTTAGCACTTTAAACATAGATTTGAATAATGTATTCATTACGTACTACGGATATCTGGTTAATTGTTAACATATATCAACCAGACACGTGTATTAAGTAAACTAAAAGATCGATATTTCAATGTTATAGTCTCACAAAGTTATTTGGCCTGCTATAAGAGTTGCTATCTCGGTTAGTTCTGATTAACAGTTTAAAAAATAAGTTACAATCTTTTAGCTGTAAAAATTACGAAACTTTTCATCACCCGTTTCAATCACTTACAACCATTTTTTCGTATTAAAAAGTAGCCTATGTCCTTTCTAAGGCTCTAGCGTAAGTAGATTTAGCGTGAAAGCGCTACAGATTGACAGTGTTACTTTCGCATATATAATATTAGTAAGGATTACAAAACAAGTATGACAAGACAATTACAGTCCGAAAAGGAAATGGCACTGTTTGATAGTGACAGGAGGTCGCTTATAAGCTGTACTTTCGGCCTGTCTAAATCTTTAAAACTAATTGTGAATCACGAGTATCGCGTTGCGCGTTCCGTACATATAACGTTGAATCGTCGACGCGAGTTGTATATGTGGTCGGAGAACACACGACAGACGCGCATATTCACAAAATGTCTGTATAGTTTTGTTACGCCATCATCAAAATCACAGTGGCTTTTATCCCGACGATATTGACAAACAGGTAGCGAACGACTGGGCCTTGCCGATGACAGATAGAAATGTGGACGACGCGCGTTGTGAGCATCGCATAAGTTTACATCGCTTTGTGTACAAAAGCCTTAATCTTTTTCCCACCGGGTCGAATAAATTTGTCGCATTATTTGCCTGACCAATGATATGTGGTCCATTAAAGTTGTCTAATACACGTGTGTTCAAAAGACCACGCCTTATCGTTTGAGACTACTCACTATATTATAAAAAAGTATTGAATATTTCGTAAGCTGTTTATTTTAGTAGGCTGTTGTGACGTCACAATTAGGGTTGCCAACACTTCAGCATAATATTGATACAGTCGAGGAAGTTTATTTCCTACCCATACCTGCGAACAGTCACGCTCACAATGGAATTAGTAATTAAAACTTGTCATAACTACACAGATAGTCAAACAAGGATATCTGGTCTAGTGATAGCGGCGGTTTTGTCGCGGTTGGTACTGTCACAAAATATATAAAACCTATTTAGGCATAAAAAAATGCCTTAAAAGAAAAATAATACAAGCCAGCTACAGTACGATAAAGATCTTGTGACTTTGACATTGACAGGGCGGCGCTAGTGAGCTGTCATAATTTAGCTGAATAAGACCTCATGTGGTGACTGTTTGCTATATGATATTCTAAGTGGGAAGCTAATTTAAATCTTTAACTGTTCAATTATCTGATGGTACGGTGATCAATGATGTTACTAGCACATATCTGAGAAGGAAGTCAAAGATATGTGAAGTCACATTCAACGCTTGAAGACTGTCATAATTTGAAGGAGAACCTAACAAACTATATGTTTGCAGAGTGGTGCTCGCGGCATGCTCGGAACTGCTGGCTGCACTGCTGGGCGCTCACGAGGCGCATGGCGAGCCAGTACTGGTGATTGACGGGGCTGAACCGCGGCATCTACGCGCGCTCCTCGACTACATGTATACTGGGGAAATGAGCGTGCATCACGTTAGTATACTGCTAACTAAAGTTTATTGAAGTATTTATGCGTTTTGTATATTTGTTTTCCAACACAGTTGAATAGGGATCTGTATTTGACATTTAAAGGGAAATACATTGGTGAAATGTTAAATTTTTTTTACGATTTAGTCACAGTTGGCGAGTCTATTGAAGACGGCAGAGGAGCTGAGGATCAAGGGTCTGACGGATATACGGTGGAGTAACAAAGATGAACCTCCCGATTGTGAATCTGGTGAGTTAATTTCTAGATCTTTCTAGAAGTAGTCTTAAAGTATGTGAGAACCACTGATCTATGAAATCCGTTGGACAGGTCGCTGTTTAGATGTTACAACTATTGATTCGTTGTAACTTAAATGCGACAGTTGAGGTTACTGGTTAAATTTATCTTCTATTAATCCGAGTTCACCAAGGTCAGCGTCAGAATGGCGGAAATCAAATAGGTACAAAATATCACGGCTTATAGCCTGTCCAGTGAAAATATATCATCATCAACCTGCCCTTATCCCTATGTAGGGTCGGCACAGTATGTACTACTCCTCCATACATCTCTATCAGCCGTCATATCTGAATTTACCCCCTTCTTACGCATATCCTCTTTCACACAATCCATCCATACTTTCTTTGGTCTTCCTCTACCTTTATAGCCATCCACATTCAATCTCATTACTTTTTTGTTTATATGATTATCATCCCTCCGCATAACATGTCCAAACCGCGCTAACCTTCTGCTCCTCAATTTCTCGATAACTGGCGCTACTTTCAAACTTCCTCTGATATGCACATTCTTAACTTTATCTCTTCTTGTCACACCACACATCCATCTTAGCATACGCATCTCAGCTACATGCAATCTTCTTTCATCCGAAATCTTGGTGGCCCAACATTCAGATCCGTACAATAAGACAGGTCTTACGATTGACTTGTAGATCTGTCCCTTAAGCTTGGGTGGCATTCTTGGATCACAAGTCACACCGGTGACCTGTCGCCATTTCATCCAACCTGCATTTATTCGGCTTTTCACATCCCGGTCAACACCACCATCGTATTGGACGAGTGAACCGAGGTACTTAAAATCGGAGCAGGTTGGTAGGTCAACACCATTTAAAGCGATTGGAGAAAAGCTGGTCGGACCACCAAAATCGCAGAACAAATGTTCAGTTTTGGTTCTGCTGATTTTAAGACCAGCTCTCTCCAATTTATCTCGCCATTTTTCCAACCTGCTCTGCACCTCGCATTCATCCTCCCCAACAAGCACGATGTCATCAGCATAAAGCATACACCAGGGTGCTTCCTCCTGTATGTCTGATGTTAGCGCATCCATTACCAGGAGGAAGAGATACGGACTTAAAGCCGAACCCTGGTGTAGGCCTACCGAGACACCAAACCTGTCACTATCGCCAACAGCGGACTGGATGTGTGTATTGGCTCGAC
Source organism: Papilio machaon (assembly GCF_912999745.1). Lineage (NCBI taxonomy): Eukaryota > Metazoa > Arthropoda > Insecta > Lepidoptera > Papilionidae > Papilio > Papilio machaon. The sequence goes on along the minus strand of NC_060013.1, from coordinate 2,610,772 downwards.
AATACATAGCACGAATAAGCTGCAGGTATTTCCCAGGCACTCCTTTCACTTTCAAAGCCCACCACAAAACCTTCCTCGGAACCCTATCGTATGCTTTTTCGAGGTCTACAAACACCATGTGCAGGTTTTTATGCACACGCCTATATTTCTCGCAAAGTTGGCGAATAGCAAAAATGGCATCCGTAGTCCCCCGTCCTGGTATAAACCCAAATTGGTTCCGAGTTACCTCACTCTCCTCTCTTATTCTTCCGTCCACCACTCTCTCCCAAGCTTTCATACTGTGTGACATGAGCTTTATTCCTCTATAGTTGTTACAGATTTGTACATCACCCTTGTTTTTAAAAATTGGCACCAGCGAACTCCTACACCACTCATCTGGAATCACCTCTTCCTGTAACAACTTGTTGAAGAATAGAGTCAGCCACACCAATCCGTCCGCCTTTAGGAGCTTCCATACTTCCACTGGTATTCCATCCGGCCCAACTGCTTTTCCGTTCTTCATACCTTGCACAGCTTTCTTTACTTCATCCACGCTAATCTCTTTCACCATACCAATATTAACCGGCACTTTTTCCAACACTCCACTCCAAATATTCTCTTCGTTCATCAATTTTTCAAAATAATCCTTCCAACGCTGTTTAATATCATTATCATCCGTCAATACATTTCCTTCATCGTCTTTAATACACTTGATGTGGTTTACATCTCTTGCATTCCTTTCTCTCTCTCTTGCTATACGGAACAGGCGTTTTTGTCCCGGCGGGCTGTTCAGGGATTCATATAATTTATCTTGTGCCTGTGCCTTAGCAGTTGCGATGGCTTTCTTAGTAAATCGCTTACACTCCTTATATTAGGTCCTTACATATGAAATTGGCGTTTTTCGTACTGGCCACTTTAATCACGAATTTCTCCTCTTTGGTAAGGAATTTCAAATTCAAATTTGTACAGCTATAGACTCATGTATTTGTGGTTCGATGGCCGTCATTCATTTGTTTTTTTTCTTCTGTTTTTTTTCTGTTTGCGTCACTCATTTTACAAAATGGAAAACTTAAAATATCGCATTATTTACGAGTACGAGTTCCGCCGTGGCACTAGTGCTGCGGAAACGACTCGAAGGGTGAATGATGTGTATGGCGGTCGTGTTGCAAAAGAAAACACAGTTCGTTTTTGGTTCCAACGTTTTCGTTCTGGAAATTCCGATCTGCAATACAAGCCCCGTGGACGGCCTGAGACTCAAGTTGATAATGAAGAGTTGAAGGCTATTGTGGAAGCGGATCCATCGCAAACCACGTCCGAGTTAGCTGCAGGCTGCGATGTTAGTGATAAAACTGTTTTAATTCACTTGAAGCAAATTGGGAAGATTAAAAAGCTTGAAAGGTGGGTACCTCACGAATTGACTGAAGCAAACCGGCAAACGCGCGTCGACTGTTGCGTTACATTACTAAACCGGCACAATAATGAAGGTATTTTAAACCGAATCATTACCTGTGATGAAAAATGGGTTCTTTACGATAATCGGAAGCGCTCAGCGCAATGGTTGGATCCTGGCCAGCTAGCAAAATCCTGCCCAAAGCGAAAATTAACCCCAAAAAAGTTACTTGTAAGCGTTTGGTGGACTAGTGCCGGTATTGTTCATTACAGTTTTCTCAAATCTGGCCAGACTATTACGGCTGATGTCTATTGTCAGCAATTGCAAACCATGATGGAAAAGCTAGCGGCTAAACAACCTAGGCTGGTCAATCACTCCACGCCACTGCTGCTTCACGACAACGCTAGACCACACACTGCGCAACAGACGGCTACTAAATTAGAAGAGCTTCAATTGGAAAGTCTACGACATCCTCCGTACTCCCCAGACCTTGCTCCAACAGATTACCATTTTTTTCGAAATTTGGATAACTTCTTGGAAGGGAAAAAATTCAACTCCGATGGGGCAGTCCAAATCGCCTTCAAAGATTTTATTGATTCCCGTCCGACTGGTTTTTTTAGTAAAGGGATCAATGAACTACCTATGAGATGGCAAAAGTGCATAGAAAATAATGGTTCATACTTTGATTAATTAAATATATTATATTAAAAAATATTCGACTTTTTGTTCCTCCCATACAAAACGCCAATTTCATATGTAAGGACCTATTATAACTGCCTTTTATTCTCTTTCAAATCCTTATCATTATCATCCACACCCTGCCACTCTTTAAATGCTCTCTTCTTTTCACTCAAAGCCTCACGCACATTTGCACTCCACCACCAAGTTTCTCTATCAATTTTCCCTTTACCTTTTGTCTCTCCCAGTATACTTTTTGCCACATTCCTAACACAACTGGCCATTTCATTCCAACTATCATTTACTGTCATCCCACTCATATCATTCATTTCTATCATTTTATCCACTACTTGCTTACAAAAATCTTTTGCACATTCATGCCTTTCTAGCATACTCCATTTTATTTTACTGGGGGTTTTAGGTTTGTGCTTGGTTGATTTTATTTTAATTTTGAATTCCGCTATTAAAAGTCGGTGCTGACTTGTTAAATTTTCTCCCGGTATAATTTTGCAGTTTTTGACACTGTTCAATTTGTCCCTTCTGGTAAGGATATAATCTAATTGGGTTGCTTTACCGCCACTTTTATAGGTTATCAAATGTTGATCTTTCTTTTGAAAAAATGTATTTGTAATTGCCAAATCATATGCAATAGCTGCATCTAGTAAATACTCTCCCTCATTGTTTCTTATCCCAAACCCCCAGCCTCCGTGCACTCTCTCATACCCTGTATTCGTTCTCCCAACATGTCCATTAAAATCACCTCCTACATACAATTCTTCATCTCCTGGAATATCCATTAAAATGGAATCAAAATCTTCCCAGAATTTTTCCTTAATACATTCATCGCATCCAGACTGAGGCGCGTAAACACTCATTACATTCATAATCAGATCCCCTATCATTATTTTTATTACAATCAATCTATCATTCAGTCTCTTAACATGCGTCACACAATTTTTCAGTTCGCTATCCAACACAATGCCCACTCCATTCCTCTTACCGTCACTTCCACAATAGTAAAATTTATATCCATCACCAATTTCTCGAGCTTTCGATCCCTTCCACTTCGTTTCTTGTAAACAAGCTACATTTATTCTTCTTCTGTTACAGACTTCTGCTAACTCTCTTCCTCTACCTGTCATTGTACCAACATTCCAACTCGCAATTCGTAGTCTTTCAATCCTGTAGCACATACTGTAATAATGTTTTGGCTTTAAATGTTTTCACTGGCCGGCCGCCTGCCTGACGCCAAACCCTCCTAGGGACTACTTATATACAATTTATTAACAACTATTTTATTAAAATACTTATTAAAATAAATATTACAATAAATTATAAAACATAAATCATAAAAGAAAAAGAAAACAAACACAAAGGCACAAACTTAAAGTTAAAGTCAAAATAGATTAAAAATTATTGCTAGAAATAAAAACAACCAAATAACAAAAACAAACAGTCCAAAGGAGATCTCCCTTCACATGAACAACTTTTATACCATATACTTCAGTGGTACTGGTATTCTTTACCACCTCTATATTTTGATAATCTGTCTTCATTGGTCTTTCAAAATTATATCCATTGTCCATGATTCATTGGTATTCACTGAGAAATATTTTGATATCTGACGCCACACTTATCCTGTTGACGCTGAATATAAGTTTAAGGCCCTTCAATTTCAAATGACCAATCGTTGGCTGGGTTGTAGGCAGTAGTGTTTGTAGCACCAAAAGGCAATAAAAAGAGATATTAATCTGTATTATTTGTGGCCGTTTCCGGTAATTTACACTTTAAATACATTTTAAAAATGATTTTTGTAATTTTAAATAATTATAAAATTTTGGTTTTATTTGACATGACATCTCTGTCATCGTCTGTGTCCAGTGAAAATATATGCACACGTAAAATACGAAAGCGCGTGAAATGAATAGTATAGGCACAAAAGCTTACGAAAAGAAAATTCAATTTTTAAATATAAACAATATTGGTACAAAGAAATTAGAAATTTGGGCTTTTTGGATTAAAACAAGATATTTGTGTAATTTTTTTAATTTCATTTATACCAACGTTTTGTTGCTCACAAAAAAATTTTTTTGTTTTTTTCTTCAGGCGTTGTAACCACTACAACTATGAATAAATCCCCGATAGCCGAGAAGCAACAAGAAAAGACTAGCGTAGAGAGACGCACGCCAGAGTTCAGACACGAGAGACCGGTGGAGACCAGACCTGAGAGGCCTATCGAGTCCAGACCTGAGACCACAGAGACCAGGTTTGGGACTAAACAGGATTCGGAGACGAGCGTTACAGAAACAAGTAATAAAGAAACTAAATCAACGGAGAAATTTAATGTTAATGGTAAGGAAATTTTTGGCCACGATATAATACGACAAACTAATTTGACCCGGTGTGTACAAACTATAGGTGGGCCATTTTAATATGACACATTTGAAATTTACACATTTATCAAAATTCAACAAACGTAACATTGAGCATTAAATATGTATATACTAGCTTTCGACCGAGACCCCATCCGGAAAAAACTCAATAAGTAGCCTATATGTTCTTTCAGACTATGTTCTACATCTGTGACAAATTTCATCTAGATCCGTTACCTTCTAACAAACACTTGACTTGCAATCTGCAGGTCATGGGTTCGAATCCCGCCATGTACCAATGTGTTTTTCGATTTTCGATTTACATATGTACATTTATCCGCCATTCTTACGATAAAGGAAAACATCGTGATGCTGCACATATCTGAGAAGACATTCAATGATATGTGTGTGAAGTCAACTTGCACTGGGTTATGGTTGACTATGACCTAGTCACATCTAACTTAGGGTAGACTCTGAGCCCCTCATTGGTGACATATGTGAGCTGATGATGATGAATACTAAAGTACAATTTAAGTAATTTTATGTCATTAAATGATTATCAAATTATTTCATAGTATACAGCTCTGTTTGACGATTTTATACTTATTGATAGACTAGTAGGGATTGCAATCCGGCGTCATTTTCAGTCCGACCGGATACGACCGGATTCCTATCAATCCGGCCGGATCCGACCGGATCCGACCGGATTGATTAAATCAAGATGATTTTCGCTTTTTAGTACAAAATAAGTAAGTTAATCAAGTGTCACTGCGCTTATATGTAGGTAGTTTATTAAAAATAAATCACAAATATATAAAATCGACTTTATTTCTTAACCAATGTTAAGACAAATAGACAACAAGAAAACAATTAAAATTTAGTAGTGTAGGTAACTAGTAATAATTTTACAACGTAACGAGTAGCTTAGTCTTTCTAGATTTCACTTTCACAGATAGATCAATTTATAAGTAACAATATTAATTATCAAGTAACTATAATATCTAATAGATACAATTAACCTTACGTAATTAACTGAAATGAGATCAAAATCATTATTAAAGTATTTGAGAATGCTAACAAACAAGTCTTATAGGTATTTATGATTATGACAGATACCATCATGATTTGATGAATCTGTCGAACGAATGAATGACAAAAATTATCACAATAATGAGTTTAGAACTCTTTAGTTTAATCAACTTACGATAAATAATTAGTTTAAGTAATAATTGTAAAAAAATATAAGTATTAAAAGAAAATCAATATTGATTTTGAAAATAAGATCGTAGAAAACAAATATTGTTAATTGTGTCAACGACTTCTAATAGAGCTGCAAATATATACGCACAACGCATTTAAAGTACCTAATCATGCAACAACTATATTATTTTCCCACAAACTGCTAGCACCGGATCCGGTATATTGGTACCGGATCCGGTAACCATTAAATGATGCCGGATCCGCCGGATTACCGGATCCGTTTTTCCGGATTGCAATCCCTATAGACTAGGTGTTGTCCGCAACTTAGTCCGCGAGGTATAAAAAAAACCTTAATTATATTGGCCTATGTTCTTCCAGACTATGTTCTACAAAAAGTTCATAGTCGTTCGTTAGTCCGACACTATGACAATTATCTATTAAGTACAACATTAATACTCATACAAAATTAAACCAATACTTCATATGCGTCAGTTGTTAAACTAATCATCCTTAAATAGGCAAAATATAGTTTAATATTAATAATTTTTTATTGCCTTAGGAGGACCTCCGCCTTTAATAAAGCTACCATTGATTGAAAAAACAAGTCCAGTGAAAAGAGAAACGGATACGTAAGTATACTACTTTGTATTGTTTACTAGCAATTGTCCGCGACTTCGTATGCTCGGTGTTTAAAAAAAATCTAGTAATTAAATAATAATGAAATAATCAAATCGGTTGACTAGTTTCGGAGTATATTCAATGCAAACAAACAAATGGTTCCTTTTTATATTAATGAGGCCACGAGATCCAGAATCGATAGGCTAAGATGGTGATTCTAATATAAAAAATGTTGAACTAAATTTAAGGGTACTGTGGCGCTATGATTGTTAACGTTTAGAGCAGGTTTATCAATTGAAATCAGTATTTAAAAAATTACACTTAGGTCACTTTGGCTCTCATAACTTCTATGTACGTATACTAGATTTTGTCCGCTTGGAAATTAAAAAAAAATTGCGAGCTACTGTCTTTTGCAATGATAGAAATGTCAGAGACTAATGCTGTGTACGAACTTCTATTTACATTGTAATGTGTAAGTCGTAGCGACTAAAATCGCCGGATTTCAAAGATTTAAGTTGCCTTGTGTGTGAAGGGACTTAAAGTTTGATTTTAGAAAAGCTACTTATCATGAATATGTGTATATTAATCTGCCAACGCAGGGAAATAACATTTTGTTGGACTTACAAAGTCTAAATAATTCGAAGTGAACGAAATTTTTTCTACTTAAAAATGTTGGAGAGAGATTTCACTGTATTGATTTACAACAAATTCGTTTTAGCTTGGGCTGTTGGAACAAGAAATTAGTTCATAATATAACTAGGTTTTCTATTTTCTAGTTGAGACATTATAAATGTTGTTTTCAGAAAAAGTCCAAGTCCTAAGAGAAAACGTCTTACCAGCGGAACTGAACACACTGACGAAGGATCGTTAACGCCTAAAACGTAAGTCGTTTATTGTTTATAACTGTCACCAGCGACTCTGTCTGCGTGGAATTAAATAAAAAAAACTTATTTAATAGCCTGTGTTCTTCTAGACTATGTTCTACATCTATTCCAAATTTCGTCAAGATCCGTTGAGCCGTTCTGGAGATATCTTCTAAAAAACATCCATACATCTAAATTGTCACGTTTATAATATTAGTAAGATAGCGTTTAACAGTGGTAGACGCCAGCAACAACAACATCTGTTGCATGAACTGCTTGACTCCAATACCACGACCACACAGAAGACAGGAGTCAAGTGGAAGTAATCACTACAGTCTGATGAAGGTGCGTACCGGAGGACTAAATTTTGTCCTTACCCTTACCGTCCTTTTCTTATAAAAGAAATAAGGAGGAGGGCAATCAATGGAGGAGGTGACGCATAGAAAGGGGAAATATTCTCTTTCTGTGCGTCCCTTCCTCCGTCGATTGAAATTAGGCATTTGTAATTGAGGATGTCTCGCTACTTCAGGTCGCTTGAATCAGGTGGTCGCTTATACTTATATATCAGCAGGTTTTTTTTGTTTTAAGTTAATATTCCCATTCTTTTAGTATTATTATTTAATTAATATATTGCAGGGAAGGGGAATGGCAGCATGGGAATTTGGTAAGCATTTTTTATTTATATAAATCACGTACCAATTGTGAATTCCTTGGATAAGCGAGAGTCCAAGAAATCGCGATATAAGTCTCACTTATAGAGTCGTCGTCGGGACCAGATTCTCGCTTACAAATGTTTTCCCTTATTCAGTTCTCGCTTATCCAGGTTCGATTCTAGTTTTAATTATTATGATATATAGTATAAATATAATTTGAGAAAAAAAATTAAACATAACCTCAAACTTCTCGAAGCATTATTGTTTATTTCTATATATCGACGCCCTCACCGAATAACCCCGTAATAAGAAAAATAAAATTTTTCAGGAGAAGCAAAAAACCGTATTTCTTTAATAACTTCATCAATAATTATTGTACAAGAATCTTTTAGATACCAAAACAAAGCTAATTTTTATAGCTACAATTTTCATTCATGTATTCCGGGCGTATTCTGTGCTATGAAGGAAAAATGATAATACCGGAAATAAAAAAAAAATCTGTTTCAATATTGACTTTATCTCCATAATTAACATTAAGAAAAATATAAAAAAAATTCACAACAAGTAATAGGACCTTTAGATGTCGAATTCGACAGAAAAGCAAGAACCCGATAAGAGTGCATTACAGGATTATTCGATGGGTGCGTCGATATTTTGGCCGTCTCATTATGATTTATTTAATTTTGAACGGTATACGATCCAAAAGATAGAATCATAATCAAGAAATTGAATTGATTCTCTGATTAAAAAGGCTGGTGATGTTTTAATACAAGTATATTGACAATAGATATTGAATGTGGATGGATATAAAGGTAGAGGAAGACCAAAGAAAGTATGTATGGATTGTGTGAAAGATGATATACGTAAGAAGGGGGTAAATTCAGATATGACGCCTGATAGAGATGTATGGATGTACATACTGTGCCGACCCTCATAAGGATAAGGGCAGGTTGATGATGATGATGAAAATTGAGATTCGTTAATATATCGTTAAACAAATTGTTCAAGGAGATTTTACATATTTTTGGTGAAATGGCATTAAGAAAAAAGAAGAATTTAAAATATAGAAAAAGGAACACATTCTTAATGTCATTGTTTTTTTAGTTGTCTTTTCTATTCATGTTTCTCAATATACGCTTCTACAAAAAGTTAATTTCATTTTAAATGTTTTTACCAGATACATTTTGGTCCGATTCGAGCCGCATATTTTACAAGACCAATGGATACTGTTGAGTGGTTATAAATAACGCTTTTAACAACAATTTTTACAATTTTTAAGATGTCTCAGTCAACAACAATACGGAAGCTTATTAATCATATTCACATAGTCTAAGGAAGAAATAAACATTGCTTGAAACAGTACAAGTAAGTCGAGAAGTTGCAGAAGCCTGGACTATTCTTAAGAAGTATTCGGATTATAAGCGGTATGTTGCCAATTGTATTCTTACACGTTTCCTTAAGAAGAATTGATAGCGCAGTTTACTACAGAAGAGTTGTAAGATATCACAATCAATAATGCTATCAAACATATTACTTTACAAGAACCATACATAAGTTAAACACAATGAAACAAGAAAACATTTTAAGCAACCGCTCAGTATTATTCATTAAGTAAGAAACTCACATCTTGTAAAATATTAATTTGAAACAGCAGACAGTCACACACCCTGGAAGTAGATATATTGGGACAACATGAATACAACAGCAGGAAAACAAAAGACCCGAAGGAGAAGAATTAATTAGTAATACCACACTTCTCCTGTGAAATGCAGCCTGGTCAATATGTTATTTGTATACAACAGCACTAACAGATGTTTTTACAGACAGACTATTCACACGTCGTTAGCGCTCTACATGCCCAGGATACACAGGCCTCGTTTATTACCGAGTAGTCAGTCTCGGTAAAAAGGATAGATGACAAATCGAGGTAACAAACATAGGTGAAGGTAAGATGAGTTAAGAGTGCGGTAAGACGCAATATACAACCTTCCACCTAGATGTCATTGCATTGCTTTTGCCCTGTCACAGCCCTTTTTTCATGATGTGGAATAAAGGGTCCACCTGTCTCTTAATAAGTGAGGTATCATTACTTTAAGCTGAGGACTGAGGTCATACAATAATGGTATATTTGACAAGGAGACAGGCATAGTTCACTCGTATGGAATGAGTCTATCGAGTGAGTCACACAGGTCAGAACAAGCATGGCATAGAGAGAGAAAGCGAGACAGAGAGAGCAACACAGATAAAAGTACACTTACAATATTAGAAAATCACAACATATAAGAAATACTTATGACATCATTATATTAAAGAGTTTTTTGTAAGAGATAGAGTATACATACACATAAGTAGTCGAGATTTATTCCAGAAGTTTTCGTAGACACAATGAGACGTAAGCAACACTACGGGAACATTAACAAAAGATAAGGAAGGCAATTTACAAGACAATAATAAAAGGAGATGAGAATGGAAGTTAATCAGTAAGTTATTTTCAAACAATTTGTAGAAGAAAATACAACGTGTGGTACCGTCAAGTCGTTCGACGATTTAAGCATTTAGTAAAGAATTTACAAATTCACATACTCTAAAGGTGGAGAACAGTATCATAGAGTATCTAAGTTAAGACCACGCGGTGAAAGACAAATGAGGAAACAATTGTTTTATTAATGTTTACTACATTATGCAATTAATGAGAGAAGACAGACATAAACAAATAGGAGATCGACGTTTCCTCCGAGCAAGACTTGCACACTTATTAGATGGAAATCACACAAAAATAATTATTAGGAGATATTACACAATGTTACAGTTGAGATCGCTGAAGAACACAACTTAAGAAGCATCGCTTGGCGCGATGAACCAGAGCAATCTTTAGAGCAATACAAGTAAGTCAACATACTGCAGCAGCACTCTTCTATTGGAGTTTTGAGATTCAGAAGTGTTTCAACGATTTAATATTCTGAGATAGAGAACACTACAATTTTCACGATACAGTCCATTCCACTTACCTGAGTTTCTCTATCATATTAGTAAAGTCACACATTGTCAGATATTCACATTCATTCGATTCATTTAGCTGTTTGACGTCTTATATCATGACAGCTATACTTAGTTATGAAGTTGCTGATTTTCAATTGAGATTATTTAGTGAACATATTTTAGTATAAGATAATCAAATGACTAAGTATAGAGATGAGTAATTTACAATGATATAAGAAATGTAAATAGAAATTAAAACTTTAAGAAATGATGTCTGAAATCAGATTTAAGAAAGAATTAGAAACACACTGATTTGCAGACAAAAGAGTATATTTACATAATTTGAGCAAGAAGAAGATGAATAATTAGCAAGTTCAGAACAATACAATTAATATTAGAAGATGAAATCAGAATTCATTGCAGCATTGGCAAGATACGCAGTCATAAGAGTTTAAGGATACACGAAGTGATAGCACAGATTTCATCTTTACAATTAAGAAAGTAACAACACGTTTAAGCAGAATATAGTAACAACAAACGAAGAACATTTACAGCAGAGTTTTAGAAATTATTCAGCGCCTCCAAGAAGATTAGTACAAAACACTAGAGTTCCACCACCGAACATGGGAGCAATTATCATTACAGCAGAGAAGTTAATACGCAGGAGCTGAATAACTAGCATTTAATATGAGTCGTAACGGTGAAGTACAAAGAGGATTGAGTCCTTTAAACGATCGTTACAGAAGGCAACATTTTTAGATTCTCCCTCACGGTGGCCGGTCTTCGGTTATTGAAAAGACTAGTAGTCTTTTGGTGGCCGGTATGTTCAAGGAGATTTTACATATTTTTGGTGAAATGGCATTAAGAAAAAGGAAGAATTTAAAATATAGAAAAAAGAACACATTCTTAATGTCATTGTATTTTTAGTTGTCTTTTCTATTCATGTTTCTCAATATACGCTTCTACAAAGAGTTAATTTTATTTTAAAATGTTTTTATCACATACACAAATATTATTTTAAATGTACAATGAGTGACGTAATTTAATTTGCAACTTTAGGATATATCAGCAGAACGAGTTGTCAGTTGGGGCGCTGGTGACAGTGGTGAGTGGTCACGCGATGCGTCAGATGATGAATGGGCTGACGCACCAGCAGACATTGGCTCCTTTCTGAGTACCAGTCTACGTGTGGACGGCGATAATAGCGCTGGTTAGTACAAATAACTACTCTAAATTGTTAAAACATAATTTGAAATGATTCAAACATAACTCTAAATAGTTGAACATAGCTCTAAATTGTTGAAACATAATTTAAAATGGTTGAATGTAAATTAAGATGAACTAGTGATATTATTATTACGGACCACTTTCGGTTCCAAGTTAACTCCATTCAGACCCAATCCAGACCGAGAAGAGTGGAAATCTATGACTTTGATGTGATTCTATTCTGTTGTTTATAGAAGATTCAGAAGACAGCACAGCTCACACCGGGTCCAGTTCGACAGTGACCACTGCCTGTCCAGCGGGGCCCGCCGGTGAGCCATTCACTCTCATACGTAAGTAAAACAACAATACCAACCAGCACAAACAAAGACATTCAAATAAATCAGTTATAGAGAGGACATTTAAAAACTAATACCTAAATACAAATAATTAAATATACTAAAAATGTGTGTCAAACTAGTTCAGAAATCTAAGTCTAGACTTATCACCTAGTTGTAATAAATCGTGGATTACAGTTTAGTACATATTGTCCTGTCTATTTGTATTCAATTATTTAAATCTAGTAAGTTTTAAAGTAGGTTTTTTTGGTACCCACCAAGTCAAAATTGACCTTAACTCCAACTAAATAAAGCTCATTTTCACAGCAAATCCGAACCCGACGGGTAAAAGTAAACAAATAGACCCGCGCTTCACCGACGTCGTCAAACTGAACGATTATCTGCAGCACGGCAGAAGACCGCAGTTCTGGGAGGAGAGCTACGTCAAAAAGGCGAGTATTCCACTTGGCATCTCTTATTCCATCTGACATCTCTAAAACATTTATTCCATCTGACATATTTTATTCCACCAGGATCTTCTGACTCCACCACACGGCATCTGGCATCTTTTACCCCAACTGTCACGATTCATACTATCACTCACCTTTAATTCCACCTGTCACCTTTTACTCCAACTGTCATCCCACATTGTATCTACTAATCCATGGATTATTTTTATTTTATCTGTCATCTTTCACTCTAAAAGGCATCTCTCGTATTCCACATGTGATGTATTATTCCGGCTGTCGTTACAGGTGATGGAGGCTGTGAGACTCAAGGAGTTGGAGATGAAGCACGCGGCGGAGCTGCTCGGAGTCAGCTACGGCACTTTGTACGGCCGGTACAGAGATGTGTACGGCTGCATCAACAGACCATACCGGTATGTACCGGTTTCATTTAATTACCGTGGGTTTCTGAGACCTAAATACATATTTAAAACATATTGTTATCACTATTTTGTCAAAGATATACATGATATTGGAGAACGAAAATCGATGATCTGCAAATCAGCTCAATTTGTATCTGTGATAGAGCTAACTGCGAGCAGCAGCTCACTTTTCAACTCATATAGTTATAGTACAACGCGATTAGTGAGTAATTTAGATGTTGAGTCGTAGCTCAACGGTTCAAATGAATGTGAGTTGAACTTTTAGATCTGTTGAGAGTTGATTTGTACAGTAGTACAAGGTAGAGGTATGTGTTCAGTGTGTGCAGTACACGTGAGCTGTGGCACGCTGGACCTGCAGATGTACTGGAGCGGCTGCAGCGCGGTGAGGTGACGCGGGAGGCGGCCGCACTCGCCCTGGGGGTGTCGCCCGCCAACCTCGCCGCTTACGTACTAGACCTAGCTGCTGATAAAGGTATCCCTTAACAGAGACCCCCTGTTACAAAGACATCCTATAACAGACCCCCTGTTACAGAAATCCCATTAATACAAACTCCACTTATAACAGAACCCACATTAACAGAGACCCCTTATAACAAACCTCTATAATAGAGACCCCCTGTAAGAAAAATCCCTTTAACTGGTACCCCCTATAACAGACTGTATAATAGAGACCTCCTATGCCAGAGCTAAGATAACAGAGCTCCTATAAAAAAGCCTTCTAGAACAGAGATCCCCTATGACAGAGATCACCTATGACAGAGGCCCCCTATGACAGAGACCCTCTATGAAAGAGACCCCCTATGAAAGAGACCCCTATGACAGTGACCCCCTATGAAAGAGACCCCCTATGACAGAGACCAGAATGGGGATTATAAGAGGTATGAACGTGAATTATTCCGAATAATAACAGTCAAAATTAATTGATGACATTTCTTTGATCTAATTAAAGATATCTTTAGAACATTAACTCGTTGAAACGTAAAAGTCTTATAAGTTTGAATTTGACTCTTTATTCTATTGAAGTATTTCTCAAAGCAATCGTTTGGATACCAGTTTGATTGATAAAAATATGGCTATAATTTACATACGAATCATTTGATCGTTTTCAGAATTCGAGCCGATACCTATAGAAATGGACTCTTCTGTCAAAATGCGCACCCGCACCGTCAGCGGAGCGACCGCCCCCAAGCCGCGCAAGTCACCGCATAATGACAGGGTAATGACACCCCTGAACATATACACCTCCTACTACAAACACAACTCCTAGTATAAATATACACTCCCAACTACAAATGTTACACCCGCTACTACAAATTATACACTCACAACTACAAATTATACACTCCCAACTACAAATTTTACACCCCCTACTACAAGTTATACACTCCCAACTACAAATTTTACACCCCCTACTACAAGTTATACACTGCCAACTACAAATTTTACACCCGCTACTACAAATTATACACTCCCAACTACAAATTTTACACCCCCTACTACAAGTTATACACTCCCAACTACAAATTTTACACCCGCTACTACAAGTTATACACTCCCAACTACAAATTTTACACCCCCTACTACAAGTTATACACTGCCAACTACAAATTTTACACCCGCTACTACAAAATATACACTCCCAACTACAAATTTTACACCCGTTACGACAAATTATACACTCCCAACTACAAATTTTACACCCGTTACGACAAATTATACACTCCCAACTACAAATTTTACACCCGTTACGACAAATTATACACTCCCAACTACAAATGTTACACACTACTACAAATTATACACTCCCAACTACAAATTTTACACCCGCTACTACAAAATATACACTCCCAACTACAAATTTTACACCCGTTACGACAAATTATACACTCCCAACTACAAATTTTACACCCGTTACGACAAATTATACACTCCCAACTACAAATTTTACACCCGTTACGACAAATTATACACTCCCAACTACAAATTTTACACCCGTTACGACAAATTATACACTCCCAACTACAAATTTTACACCCGTTACGACAAATTATACACTCCCAACTACAAATTTTACACCCGTTACGACAAATTATACACTCCCAACTACAAATTTTACACCCGTTACGACAAATTATACACTCCCAACAACAAATTTTACACCCGTTACGACAAATTATACACTCCCAACTACAAATTTTACACCCGTTACGACAAATTATACACTCCCAACTACAAATTTTACACCCGTTACGACAAATTATACACTCCCAACTACAAATTTTACACCCGTTACGACAAATTATACACTCCCAACTACAAATTTTACACCCGTTACGACAAATTATACACTCCCAACTACAAATGTTACACACTACTACAAATTATACACTCCCAACTACAAATTTTACACCCGTTACGACAAGTTATACACTCCCAACTACAAATTTTACACCCGTTACGACAAATTATACACTCCCAACTACAAATTTTACACCCGTTACGACAAGTTATGCACTCCCAACTACAAATTATACATCCCCTAGTAAAAATTATTTACCTTTCTAGGTTATTTTTAAGTCGCAAACAAGAGCTAGTATTGATTTATATATTTGTTTGTAGCAGAGTAAGAAATCATTGGGCAATGTGACAGATGAGGAGAGCGGAGCTGCGAGTGCGCACGACAAGTGTCAGTATACACAGGCAGCGTCCAGTGAGTTATACATCTAGTTATCTCTAATTGTATACTAAATAATTATGTATTTTTGGAACGAAGTTCCTTATCGCGCGTTGTGAAAGGGGGCTAGACGGAAAAAATTCTTACGAAAAGTTGTCACGACACTTTTTGCTATAGTAAGTAGGTATGTTAACGACGAATGAGCGCTACTTCACCATGGCAACGACGTGACAATATATAACGAAAATTCATAGAAATAAAATGTACTTCTTGTGAAGACTTAAGTTTTTTATTCATAGAATAAACATTGGTTCCTTCACTAATTAATTGAAAGGAACTTCGTTCCATCCGGGTGTCCCAACACACCTCTCAATTTTTTTTTTATATAATAATGTCACAAACGAGATGCCTCGGCAATTGTTACCTACGATAGAGAATATTTCCCCTTCCTATGCGCTTCCTCCGTCAAATTCTTATAAGAAAAGAGTGGGAAGGGAAATGGAACTAAATTAGGTCTCAGGTACACTAAAGTATATGTAAAATTGTTAAGATAGTTGTTATATTTTGACAATAAATTAATAAATAACTTACTTTTAATGGCAATAGATGGCGTTATTTTTAAATGAAAACGCAACTAGATGGCGCTGTTGGTGAATTGCAACAATAACGCTTGTTTTTTTTTATTTTACTGAAACATGCTTTTGCTTGTAACAAAGTGTCTATTGCAAAAATAAATTTGGCAAATTTTTATAGATAAATCTTTTAGGTCGAGGATGTAAGCAGAAGTTTTTTTATTGTTTATAAATCTGTTTACTTTAATCGACAATAGATGGCACTATTATTAAATGATGTCGCAACTAGATGGCGCTGTTTGACAAATTGCTGAAATAGTTTTTTTTTTGCTTTTCCCAGGTGGTAAATGGCCGTCAATTCGAGTGGCGTCAATAGAGTCGCTACGCGAAGCCTCCGCGTCGGGTGCTTCGCCCTCACCCTCGCCCTCCGCCCTCATGCGCACGCGCCCCGACCTCACTATAGTCGCAGCGCGCCGCCGAGATGAAGACAACTAGACAGACAAACTTATCTGACCCGGTTGTTATAATTATGACAGCACACTAGCGCCCCCCTGTCAATGTCACAATTTTACTGTAACTGTCTTGAAAAAGATCTTATGGCAGTTGGAAAATATTTGAACTGACAATTTCTTGACAGCGTCATATTTTGACCAATCAGAGAGCGGCAGCGGTATTATTTAGTGTTGCCATTTTTAATTTTCAAATTCCATAGAAAAATCACGCAAAATGTTATTTAGTTTAATTTGTTAATATATTTGTATGTATCAAATTAAAATAGTAAGAAATTACTACTAAAATTCAAGTTATAATTTACTAATTAATTGCTTGAAGTTGTAACATTAATGACTTTCCGAAGAAGTTAATTAATTTTTGCTCACTTTTAACACTTAAAACTTGTAAGTTGCTGTCAATGTCAAAAAAGTGACATAAGATAGTTTTAAGACTATATTTCTGTCCGCGGGTCAGATTTTTTGTAATAAAATCATCTAACTGGAAGATATACATCTGTATATCTTAATTTTTTATATTAAAAATGACAATTTCACGTATAATTTATAAGTGAGATGATAAACGCCAGCTGTGAGAGCTAAACTCGCTTTATAATTGATAAAAAAAAAAACTTTTTTCCTAATGTACATAATGTAACAGACCAAAATATATTAATAAGTAAAATAACTACATAATGAATTATATATTGTTTATTTCAAATCCAAAAAAAAAAATGTAAAAAAAATTTTTTTTTACAAATATCTGACGTTTCAACTGAATTGAATGGAAATGGGAAATTATATTAATTTAAAACTATCTAAAATTACATTCATAAATATTGAACCATAGACTTAATAGACATTTTTTTATCATTAACTAGCTTTTACCCGCGACTCCGTCCGCGCGGAATAAAAAATAGAAAATGGGATAAAAATTATCCTATGTCCGTTTCCTGGTTCTAAGCTACCTGCCCACCAATTTTCAGTCAAATCGATTCAGCCGTTCTTGAGTTATAAATAGTGTAACTAACACGACTTTCTGACTATATATATAAGATTTGAACAGTGAAATGTTACAAAATAAAATTGTCACTTAGTGACATGTTTTTTTTTATATAATACAAGATGACAAACTAGTAAAGTGACTAAAGAACCACAATTGAAGATTCTTTACCTACCTTTAATCGACAGAGGAGGGGATATACAGAAAGAGGATATTTCCCCTTACTATGCGTCACTTCCTCCATCAAATTCACTCCCTCTACCCATTCTTTAACTATAAGAAAGGATGGGAAGGGAAAGAATACTAAAATTAGGGTTTAAATAATTAAATACGTCTAAATAATTTTATATTTTTCATCAGAAATTTTATGAAATTTTTGAGAAATAATGAAGTGATATTTTAGTAATATGTAAAAAAAAAATTTTTTTTCCATTTTTTTTTCGATTTGAAAAAACTATATTAATTTCATTATAGTTAAATTTATATATATTTATTTGTAAGACATTTATAAATCACGTCCTACGACTGATGTATGAATTAAGTTATATTTGTAAAATAAAATATATATAACTGATAAATGTATAAAAATATATAATTCCAATATTATTTCTAAAAAAAAGATGATATTTTAATATAATCAAAAAAATATATATAAAACAATAAACGTTAAGTGAATAATTTTACATTAGATATATTATTTTTAATTTAATTTAGTTTTAAATGAAAACCGTCGCTTTGTTAGGTTTTAGTATGAAAAAACATATTTTAAATAAATTTAATATCCATTTGTTCCTCTGACGTTCATAATCTGATAGTGTTTAGGTTTTTTTTTTAATCTATACGTTAATTTTAAAATAATTTTTATATGATCTGTTCTAAATGAATTGTAAAAATATTGTCAACAAGGAAACGTCAAATTTTAAACATGGCGGCCATTGCGCTATTTCATATTTTCGAAGTTTTTTTTTTTTTTTTTGGAAAAATGTGAGACAAAATGAAGTGATATTGAAAAATAAGGATAGATAATAATTGTTTGAGAAAGGTTTTTTTTGTAGGAAATATTTTGGAATTTATGTATTTTAGCGTAAAATGTTTTCAAGTTTTACACTTTTGTTTGGAACATCGGATAACTAATGTTTTTTTTTTTGCGATGTAGAATTTTTCAATAAATTGTGTTCATTTAAAATCATGACGAAAAAAATAGTCATATAAAAATCCTTTTATCAATTTTGACAATTTTAATTCAACAAAATGAAACTTAAATGAACTATAAACTTATGTAAACTAAAAATCTTTAGTTTATTTAACAGTTAAACCTATAGATATTTAATCTGGAACACAAAAGTGAGGCGAAAAAAAAACGTATCCGCAGATCTTTTGTTGGATTAAATTCCCACAGTGTTATAATTTAATACAAAATAACATTTGAAAAATTGACTCGATTTGACGACAAACTTGTATGAAAACAAAAAATGTATGCTTTTGGGATTTTAGTGTTGTTTTTTCTAGTTAAGTTTGGAAAATAAAATTCAAGTTAAAAATATCATAGTTAAATCAAGAATTAAGTTTAAAACAGAAATTGTTTTTTATTATTTGAATTTTAAATCAGAAAAACATTGTTTTACACTTCAAAAGTAAATTTTTTTTTTACAAAATAATGTTAGTGAAAATAACAATAAAACGATAGTTTGTTTCTGTTAAAAAAATATATTAAATCATTTAAGAATTATGGAAAATCAATTGACAAAGATTTATAGCAGAACTAGTGTGTTTAAATTTCTATTTCCAGTCTCTAACATTTGACATTTTATTTAATAAGCTAAAATTCAAATACTCTACTAATAATACTATATATAACTTTCCAATCGAATGCCCAAAATTAAGTATAGCTCAACCAAGAATATAAAAATCTTGGCTTGAAGAAAAGAAATTAGTTCCATAATTTTCCGCAATACAGCGAGAGTATTTATATTCCTGATCAGGTTATAAACAGGGGCACATTAAATTCCTATATTTAACTTTTCTAGTTATTTTGTAAAGATTGTTAAATTAAATTAATTAATTTTGTGAAATGAGGATAGCTAAATGTTATTTACTTTTGTGAGTAAATGTGTTTTGACGGATATTTTTTTTGGATTTTGTGTTTTTTTTCTTCAAAATATGGTTGAAAATATTTTAAATTTTGCATTGGAACAAGAGTGAAGTCAATTTATTGAATGTTTCTCATTTTTTCTTTATTAAGAAACATGAAAAAAAATTATCCAATTTTTTCAAAATGTTTTAATTTTACAATTTTTTTTTTAATGGAAATTTAATCGACTTCAGCTAAATATATGATGTGAAGTAAACTCCGGCCACGACCCACCCTCTGTATGTAATATTTTTTATGTATAGCCATTAATTTATCCTAATTGGATGTTTTGTACCAAATTTTCATTTTAAAATGTAATTTATTATAATTGTACTTTATTTTATATGTTAATTGTTGTCTACTCATAGTTTAATTAAGTTTTAAATATATGCAATAATATTGTTCGCAAATCATTTTTTTTAATATTTGACCGAAGGAAATTTGCTAGATTTTTTGTCACTATTAGGTGATTTTTTTTTATATTTACTTGGCCTACTTTTGTAAATTATATTGTTGACAAAAATTATAATATTAAATTTAATATTTTTCAGTATTTGCAAAGTTTTTGATTAATTGTGAAAAAAAAATTTGCAACATGTAATCTTTTAGGTAGATGACGTAAGCAATTACAAACATTGTAAAAATTTTGACAGCAATTTCATTGTTTTTTCATTTTTGGTTTGTTTTTTTTTTACCTTGAAATTTTGCCTTCGGTCCGATTTTATATGAACTCATTATGTTAGAAAATATATTATTTGTTTAAGTGATTATCGCAAATTTCAACTAGCACGAGGAGCGGTTACACATTAGTTAGTAATTGTGAAAAAAATATACATATATTAACCGTTTTTATTTCTACTGATGATAACTTGTTCATATCGTTTCTCTCATTCTATTTGAAATGAAAATTGTTTTTTTTTATTTGGACATTTATGTTGCGACCGCTCCCTTTGTTGCGATTCTTGAATACTGTTAGGTGAATAAACAAAGTTTAATAATCTTTTGTGTTTTTTTTATATTCTCTAGTTATCTTTTTTTCTATTGAATTTTGTTTTATAATGAATCAAACCAGCGATTGACTACCTGATGTTAAATGTCATCACTCTTCTAGATTTCCACGTATTTCTATGAAAGGATGAATAATAAATTCAAAAAAAAAAATCGCACAAAGTAAATAAAAAAAATATATTTCAAATAAATTGACAAATTTTCAATATTTACAATAATACCAACCATTTTCACAAATACACCAATAAGTTAGAGATTAAGCAGAATTTAACTTAAATACAACCCCAAAACCCACCCCTGTGACGTCACAAACCAGCGCGTTTCAACTGCCGAAACATGTATCAAAACATGTCATCTCAAAAAGGATGTAATGATGACATTTTTTGTATACAGCTTTCGATAAATCAAATGAAAACTAACCTAAAATAATAACATTAAAAAAACAACACGATATACAATTTATTCCAACTCTAATTTCTATATTCGATTGGACAGGCTATAAGGTGTGGTATTTTGTGCCTATTTGATTTCCGCCATTTTGGCGCTGACTTCAGCCGTGTTGGAAATTGGAACTAATAAACAGAGATAGAAATCCGACATCAACTTTAAAAGCTGTTATTTCAATTTGCAGATAGATCAGTGAATTTCAAATTTAATAAGAAAATAAAAAAAAATTACATAAATAAATATTATTTTAAATAAAAATATGTTGGAAATAATTTAAATTATTAATCAAAATGTGTATTAAAAATATTATATATTGTAATATTTGTTTATTACCTTAAAGTGAGTTTAATGCATCTTAAAGCTTGCTCTAATTTTGGTGTAGACAGAAGTACTAACTGCAGTGAATTTCTGAGGCTATTTTTTTTACTTTTAATACAAAATCTATTTTGAATTGTATTTTACTTTAATATATACTATTTCTAGTTTCCTCATTATATAAGTGCGAATTTAATTTATTTAATATTAATTTTAAATATGTTTAAACCTTCATAAGCGAGAAACTTATAGAAAGTAAACTTTATAAGCGAGAGAAATAAAACTCTCGCTTAACTAAATTCGACTGAATCCCAAAAAAAATTTACTACTTTAGTTATTATTTTAGGCTGTTTTTTTAACTAGGTAGACAAATCATTTAAATATTCGAATAATAAAATATAAACCGACAAAGTTATCTTACCCGGCGGGCATAAATCAAGTTAAATTTTAGCACACTAGCGCCCTCCTGTCAATGCAAATAATGTCACAAGATTCTTGTCGTAATGTCTTGTCACGTTTTTTTTTTGCCATTTATATGCACTTGAAGGTTTTATTTATTACCTGAGAGAACTAACAGCTCATCACCGGGTCAGATATTTTCACATTATATGTCTAAAAATTAATTTTGTATAGACAATCTGAACCGGTGGGCATAAATCAAATTAAATTGTAACAGCTCACTAGCGCCCTCCTGTTAATGTTAGAAAATTGTCATTTTTTATGTTTTTTACATATTTTCTGTCAGAAATAACCGATAAAGCGTCGCTACTCTCACCGAGTAAGATAATTTTGTTGCAATATAATAAAATAATAGTTTGCATATCAATGTTGCCAGTTAATTGTCAAATGTTACCATTAATAATTATTCTGTTATTCATTCAATGTTGCTACAAATGCCGTCGCTTAACTAATCTGTACAACATAGAAAAATATATCTAAAAAAAAAAAAAATTGTGACATTTTAACAAATACGTTGCGACAGACAGCCGTTATTTTTATATGTACTTATTAGAAATATGTCAGAAATATTATTTATTAAGGGAGAGGAAAGAATTTACTAATCGGGAGCATAAAATTGAGGCAAAAAAAGCTTTCGGAGGCATTTTCTTCAGGAAAACTCTCGATTAGACGTCAAAATTGTATGAAACACAATCTATCTTGTAATTAAAAAAAATATTTATGTCCTTATAAAAATAATGTTATATTTTTAGTATATATATTATAGAATTGTACTTTTATTTAAAAAAAAAAACCATTTTCTAGAAATACAAAATCTTAAAGATGACATATTTTAATAAAATTAATTTGAGTTTGTTTTAAGTTAACGGCTGAAAGTCGAACTTGATAACTTAAACTAAGCCGAAGTTATTCTACAAATCTTGATCCCAAGCTAAATGATTTCCTACTTACATTACACGAACTTAACCGATAGATGGCGCTGTATTAATATTGTGCCTTTCATACTTGAAAACTTTAAAAATATATTATAAATTATTTTTATAAATAAGCGCCATCTAGTTATATAAGAAAAAAACTTTTGTGTTGGCTTTCCAAAATATTCAACAGCGAAATTGGACGGATCATAACAAAATCTAATTCCGTTGTATACATGTTTTTTTTTTTACCGTTGAAAAAAAAAACCAAATAATTTAAACAAACAACTATTAAAAAATATATTTTAGTTTTCAAAGTTGTTGAAAAAATAATCCCGTAAATAATAAAGGTTATACACGAATATCAAATGATCAGCGTTTTAAGGTAGGAAATACACGGACCGAATATTATCGTTGTTTAAAAATGTTTAACCGACAAATTTATCTGACCTGGTGTGTCTCCTTGTCACAAAATACTTGTCAGCTTATACCATACCATACCATATAGCATTATATGTGGACCAATTTAATAAATCAAATTTGACACTTGTTTAAAATCCCATAACATTGTCACAATGAGCATAATTTTTTTTAAATTTAAAAATGCACTTTATTTTTACTTTTTTTCAAATATCCTTACAAAATTACATCAATGAATTCTTTTTTAAAATACTAAGAACGAACGAAAAACATAAATAACAAAAAAATTCGATTAACATATATTTGAAGTCAAAATCGATTCAATTTAATCGATATTTCTAATTAGCTCACATCACTATGAAATTAAAATCTATAAATGTCAAATATGTATTAAATTGGCCAACATATAAGAAAAATTTGACATATTTTTGTCTGAAAATGTTTAACTAAAAGGAATATTTTTAAAATGAAGCCAACACAATAGTTTTAACATCAGATCTAGTTGTTGGGTGCCATATATGTGATGTCATCCCAGGGGTGGCGATATAGGGGTTGTTTCATCCTCTTCTGATCAAGATAATGTCCAACAAGTCCAATAGTACGACCCAACACGAATAAAGCATTAATGGCACCCATCTGGATATAATTGTTACCTTCCTCTCTGAAAAATTACAAAAATAATCGATTAAAACATCCATCCATTATATTCCTGTGAAATTTTTTAATATTTACACAATAAATTTTCCAATAAATCTATATATATAAAAGAAAGTCGTGTTAGTTACACTATTTATAACTCAAGAACGGCTGAATCGATTTGACTGAAAATTGGTGGGTAGGTAGCTTAGAACCAGGAAACGGACATAGGATAATTTTTACCACGTTTTCTATTTTTTATTCCGCGCGGACGGAGTCGCGGGTAAAAGCTAGTTTAATATAAAAAGACACAATTTAATAAATGCAAATAACAAGATATAAAAGAAAACATCAAAAAAAACTGAATGATGTCAAGAAAAAGAATATATTATAAAAATGTCCAAAAAAGGCTGAAGGAAAAGAGTTGTACGAAAAATGCTGAAGGAAAAAAGTTGTACGAAAAATGCTGAAGGAAAAAAGCTGTACGAAAAAGGCTGAAGGAAAAAGGCTGGATGCAACTCCGAGACAGAAACATTTTGTAAAAGAAAGAAGAGAACAAGTGTTAATTATAAATACAAGATGTTTCTACTTTGGTCAATCTTCTTATAAATAAATCTACTTTTTCACAATTTTTTTGATAAATTCTATGAATTAAATTGAACGAATGTGAAAAAAAAACACAAAACTACACAGTTAAATTGAAATTATTAATATTAATATTTGTAACAACAATTATACTTATGAGCGTCGGTAGCTCAGAGGTTAAGCACTTGACTTATAATCTACAGGTCCTGGGTTCGAATCCCGTCATATACTAATGTGTTTTTCTATATACAATTTACATATGTACATATATACAACATTCTTACGGTGAAGGAAAACATCGTGACGCTGCACATATCTGAGAAGAAATTCAATGATATGTGTGAAGTCAACTCGCACTTGACTATAATTGACTATGACATAGTCACATCTAACTTAGGATAGACTCCGAGACCCTCAATGGTGATGTATAGTGAGCTGATGATGATGATGATGATGAATTATACTTATATATATATCAAAATTCTTACTTAAATTAATATGAAGTCACGTGTCAATATTTTTTTCAAATGTTTAGTTTAGTAATTTTTATCAACTTTACACGAGACGTAAAAAAAATGTCTATTTAAAAAAAATCTTTAGTAATTTCTTAATAAATACACTATTTAGCAGTTAATAAATAATTATATCTTTAATTTTTTATCGATTTATTCAATTTAAACTTTATTAGTATATATATTTTTACATTTAAATTATAATATGATGAATGTTTAGACGCGGAATGAGCTCCATCTATTTACATTATGTGAAAACTGACAATTTTTGATTTAAGCGATGTAACTTTGAGGTAAATATACAAAACTAGCTGTCGCCCGCGACTCCGTCCGCGCGCAGTTAAAAAAAATGAGGGGGGGGATATGAAAAATAGATGTTGTCCGATTCTCAGACCTACTGAATATGCTCACAAAATTTCATGAGAATCGGTCAAGCCGTTTCGGAGGAGTACGGGAACGAAAACTGTGACACGAGAATTTTATATATTAGATATATACTAACTGTGTGAAGAGTTGGCAATGCCTGAAGAGGTCTACCATTGCTGCAGCCACGATACCATCCACATTCAATATCAGATTTGGTTTCTTTCTTGTTGTAATAGATTCCACATCGAGAGCATATCTCGTGACAGGCCAGGCCGGCCAACGAGATGTTACATAAGATTTTAATTCACGTACACGAGAATCCGGATTATTTATGGATTTCACTCTGAAAATATAAATATAAAACTAGATATTATTAATAAAAAAGTTAAAAAAAAAAAATGGATGCTCTATGATATGACACTTAGGAATAAATGTCATCCGCAACTCTCTGCGCGGAATTAAAAAAAACTTATTAAGTAGCTTATGTGTTCTTCCAGATTATGTTCTACATCCATTTTGGAGATAACTTCAAACATTCATCCATCTAAATATACATTTATAATATTAGTAAGAATACGACTTCTTAGCAGATTGTTTTAAATTAAATAAAGTTAGTTAACTTATATCGATTAAAAAACATCATATTTCATACAAATGATGTATATACGTTGTTGATAATGAAAAACCACATTTTTTGATGTGAAACATCTATAGGATCACTTTTAAACCGAATCGTTGGCGTGGCGACGCTTGCCGTGGCGACGGGTCGCCACGCTATACTGAAGTATCTGATTTAAACATTTTTCTTAATATTATTATTATAATTATTATCATTACTATCATAATCATTGTCATTATCATTATCATTATTATCATTATTATTTATTTAATTATAATATTTAATATTTTATGCACATTACTTGTACACACACGATGTTTCACATCTGTCAGGCGTCACATGACGGCTCACAAGTTTTTTTTTTTGTCTATGTTTGTTCCGGATAATCTCCGTAACAACTGGACCAATTTTGACAGAACTTTGACTGGAAGGTAGCTGGTGTCCATGAGCATGACATAGGCTACTTTTGTTCTACATCGAAGTTGTTACGAGCTAATTATCATATGAAAAATAATATAAAAAAAAATCACCTGTGTCCGATGCCCATAATTAATTCTCCTTTAGCTCGCTTCTCGTTAACAAACTCCTGAGGATGTTGACCCTTGTCGTATGCTGCACAGAAATCTGCAGCAGCACGGTCCAGAGCTCCTCCGAACCTGTCACCCTGGAGAACATCACATATATTGTAATAGCAATAAAAATAGCAGAACACATGCTTCAAGTGGAAGAATCTAATTCCAAGTCCAGTCTGATTGAGTCTTTTCGAATTCGCGGAAATAGCGAAGCGACCGTTGCCTATAGACATCCGCAAATGCAGCCTTGCCTTTAATCAACCGAGAAGGGGACGCACAGAAAGAGGATATTCCTTTCCTATGCGTCCCCTCTTCCGCCAAATCAACTGCTTGCGGAAGGCCTTATTTAAGTCATGTTTCCCTTTTTTTATAAGGATAGAATGGGAAGGGGAATCCACTGATTTGACGGAGGATGGGGCGCTGATGGGGTACATCCTCATTCTGTGCGTCCCCTCCTCTGTCGATTTAAGGTAAGTTACAACGCATCTATAATTACGGATATCTATGGACAGTGGTTGCCAGCTTCATCATCATCTTCCTGGCTTCATCCCACACATGGGGTCAGAGCATCAGGTTTTAAAAACCTTAAAGTTTATCACCGGTTGCAATTTTATGGTATATATAACAACTAACAATAGTGAGAAGTCCGCTGACAACAGATGATATGAGATCTTTTCCGGCGCGCGCCGTCACCATCGTATTGTGAGCTCCGGAGACAGCTGGACCATGGTCTGCTGTCACTATCAGCACCAGCTCTATGAACCGGCATGCCCATGATGGCAGCTCACGCTGGAACCTGGGATACAAGGAAAGGTCATCACAAGGTCAATGAAAAGATCAGCTCGAGAAGTCAAGTAAGACATTTACAGACTCTTGGTCCATACTGTTTTTTTTCTATTGTTTTTTTTTAATAATGACAGTTCAATGTTGAATATTTTATATCCTAGCACAAGCTTCGAGGTTATATAGAACTAGCTGTCGTCCGCGACTACGTCCGCGTAGAATTAAAAAAAAAAAAAAGTCAAAAGTAGCCTATGTACTGTTACAGACTATGTTCTACATCTGTGCCAAATTTATTTTCAACCGTTCCGGAGATACATTCAAACAAACATACATCCATCTAAACATTCACATTTATAATATTAGATAATTTACAATGGAGGTGTTCAATTTTCTTGTATTTTTTCTTTTACAAAAAAAAATGTCTGCATCGTAGTGTGTGATTGTGTAAATACTGACCAGAGAAGACTAACGGTGCCACCTACTCCAAGTCCACGTTCCAGAACCTGGCTGATGGGTACACCGCAGTATGACAACTCCTGACCTCGCTCGTCACATATTGTACTGATGAAAGCAGCAGGTTTGCGGATAATACCCAATTTCTATATACAAAATTATACCATTAACAATTTATAATAAACTAGCTTTTACCCTCGACTTTTTTAATAAAAAAAAAAAAACTTAATACATAATCTACATCTATGTCAAATTACATCGAAAACAATTGGCGCCGTTCTCCAGATATTTTGTAATAAACATTTATCTATCCATACATCCAATTCATATTTATATTAGTAAGTAAATATCCATGTAAAGTTTGACAGATAGAGGGCGCTGTACACTGCTGTCAATATAATGCACTTTTAGAGTTATTGTAAGACTATCATTGACTTACCCTCGCCCAATCGTAGTCCATAGGAACTTTAGGTGGGTCCACCTCCTCCTTCACAATGATCTTGCCCTGATCGACCAGTTTCTGGTACACCTGATGTACCGCTTTGCCCAAACTATCGAAAGACTCAGGTACGGTGACACCGAATGATTTCAATGCCGCATTCTTAGCGGCCGCCTTTTCTAATGTTGAACCGGCGAGAGAACCGGCATGTCCGAATTGTACCTCAGACGAAAACATATCTGAAATTAATATATTTACATATAAAATAGCTAACTTTAACAGAAAAAAAAGTAGCCTACGACATTCCCGCATACATCAGCTACCTTCTCATCGAAGTCCGGTCGAAATCTGTCCATCCGTTCCGGAGATTACCCGGAACAAACTTTGTCTTGCGGACAGACATACGGACAAAAATTTGTTTTACTTCAATATTACATATAGACACTCCAATTTTATACGTTTTTACTACAAGCTGTAATATTTTTCTAATTTGATTACCGCCATTTTGGCGCTGACGGCAACGGTGTTAGAAATTCGAACTAACAGACAGAATGGCGACAGTAATTTCAACTGGTACTTTATATGAAAGAATCAAAAGTTATAATTTCCAAGCAGTATGTCACCTGAGCAAGTGCCAATACACCATGCCACCATCGGCTTGGTGATGAGCTTGTCGCGGATGGCACGACAGATGTGGTACTCCTCCACACCCCCCACCTCGCCCAGCACCACCAGCATCTTCACGTTGGGATCCGCCTCGAACCTGATCACATAAGGAAAACTTACTAGAAAAGAAAGAGGGGAGAGATGTTATATAAAATCCCACCACATATCACTAGAGGGCGGTAGAGAGCAAAAAAATTAGTAAAAGCCCTAATGTGATTAAAAGAGGAAATATTATTTACTAGATCATTAAAAGACCATTTATTCAATAAGAAATCTTCACTAACTTAAGTAACCATTGGAGGTCTTAAAAAAATGCAAAAAAAAAACTTATAGAAAGACTAGATTTTTTTTTATCAATATGTAAAGAAAATAGGATCTCTTTTTTTCAAGTTGATATTAATTTTTTTTTTGATAATTTTCTTTCGTTTTCAAAACGACATATTTAAATTTATAAATTTTTAGACATCATCGTAGAAATACTGTTAAAAACGTTTACATAATTTCTTATAAACGTTTATAAGTTATAAAATGTTACCTCCTCTCTGTTCATACCTTAGGAGGTGATCAAGGAAGGTGGTGCCAGGGTATCTATCACCTCCAATAGCCACACCTTCGCACACACCATCAGCTTCCTTAGACAAGATGTTGTTCAACTCATTACTCATACCACCAGACCGGGATACGTACGCCACGCTAAAAAAAAATATATATTTATATAGTAAAACCGAGAATATAAACATCCAGACAAAAAAGATAATTTGTTCCTATAACAGACAAGTTCATATCGCTTAGTTATATCATAAAATGACATGACAATACAGTATGACAAAGATTTTTGATGTGAAACATCTATAGGATCACTTGTAAACCGAATCGTTGGCGTGGCGACGCTTGCCGTGGCGACGGGTCGCCACGCTATACTGAAGTATACATATATATATATATATTATTTTAATAATATTTAATATTATTATTCATTCATTCATTCATTCATTCCTTCCTTCCTTCATTCAATTCATTCATTCATTCATTCATTCCTTCATTCATTCATTCATTCCTTCCTTCATTCATTCTTTCATTAATTAATTCATTCCTTCGTTCATTCATTCATTCATTCATTCATTTGTCATTTATTTATTTATTTATCTATTTAATATTTTATGCATATTACTTGTACACACGCGATGTTTCACATCTGCCAGGCGTCCCATGACGGCTCACAAGTTTTTTTTTTGACATTAACAAGAGGGCGCTAGTGAACTATCAAAATTTAGTTTATATTATTACCACCGTGTTATATATATTTCCAAAAGGAACTTATGTTTGTTTTTTTTTTGACACGAACAAGGGTGAATTTACAAGTTTTAAGGGTTAAAAGTGATAAAAATTAATCTAACTTCTTCGGAAAGTCATTAATGTTACAACTTCAAGCAATTAATTAGTAAATTAAGACTTGAGTTTTTTGTAGTAATTTCTTACTATTTAAATTTGATACATACATTATTAGCAAATTAAACTAAATAACATTTTCCGTATTTTTATATGGTATTTAAAAATTGTGAATGGCAACACTAAATAATGCAGTTGCCGCTCTCTGATTGGTCAAAATATGACGCAGTCAAGGTATTGCCAGTTAAAATATTTTCAAACTGTCATAAATCCTTTTGTCTATGTCAATAACTTTCAATGTGTCATATTTCATTGTAAGTAGAGGGGAGGGAAGGGGGTTGAGGGTAGATTTACCTGCCGGGACGGTACAACTTGCTATCAATAATGTTGTCTATCATGCCGGCAGTGTTGCCAATCTTGAAACATCCAGGCTTGATGCCGCCCACAGTAGCCGGACCTATGATAGTCACCTGCAACACATAATATATTATAGTCTAACCAAGAATATAAAAAACTTTGACTGAAGACACTTGAATCGGATATAGTACAGGGTTCAGTACCTTGAAAGAAAAAAACGGAACCCTCATAGGATCATTACGTTGTACATCTGTCTGTCAAGACGTTCTTAGGAACTCGTGAAGGTATCAAGCTGAAATTTATATCTAATACTAAGGTCTACTGTAATTTGAAGCTGTGAAAAAACTTCTAATCAACAAACGAAGCAACGTTATAGCACAGATTATGGAAAAAAATTGCGAAAACCGTAAAATTTACTTGTTTTTCTAATATTTCCATATTATTATTTAACAATAGATGGCGTTGTAATAAAAAATTGAACTAAACCTTAATTTTTAATTACAGCGCCATCTGTTGTCATCTTGAAACTATGTTTAAATTTACTCACCCCTCTTTGGTCTGCCACTTTGATGAGTTTCCTCGTCATATTCTCAGGAATACCCTCCGCTATTATCACTATTGTGTTTATCTGTGGATGTTGCATCGCCTAGAAGAAAAAACAAAGTTTTTTTTAATATACGTCATCATAATCAACCTGCCCTTATCCCTATGGAGTCGGCACAGTATGTACTCCTCCATACATCTCTATCAGCCGTCATATCTGAATTTACCCCCTTCTTATGCATATCCTCTTTCACACAATCCATACATACTTTCTTTGGTCTTCCTCTACCTTTATATCCATCCACATTTAATCTCATTACTTTTTTGTTTATATGAACATCATCTCTCCGCATAACATTTTTTTAATATACGTATTTTATGATTAACCTATTAATTATTTAAGAGATAATACGAGAAATTTAACAGTCTTTTAATGTTTTTTATTTAAATTATCTAATTAATGTAGAATTATAAAAAAATAAATCCATTTCAGTACTATTTACTCTACTATCGAATAATTAAAAAAAAATTGTCTGACTATACGTAAATCTGCGTTTGTTACGTGTAATCTCTAAAACGGCTGGACCGATTTTGACGAGAGTTTCATTGAAAGATAGCTGATATATGCAAGAGTGTCATAGGATATTTTTTTTAACACCACGAAACGAAGTCATGTGTCAAACATAAACTTTAATTATGACAATGCGCATTTCAATGGAATTAAAAAACAAATACATTGAAATATCTGAATTCTTACTAAAAAACTCATTTATAAACGACTAGCTTTTAATAAATCTTACTAATATTATAAATGCAAATATTTGGATGTTTGTTTGAAGGTATCTCCGGAAAGGCTAAACGAATCTCGATGATTTTTCGCATAGATTTAGATTATAGTCTGGAAGAACACATAGGCTACTTTTTTTTTTTTAGTTCCGCGTGGACGAAGTCGCGGGCGACAACTAATCTAGTGATTAACAAAGCCTTAATACTCAGTGACAATGTAGCTTTTCTAATGATTTTTTTCTTCAAATCGGTCCAATTATTTCCGAATTTATTTCTTAAAAACCAAAAATATAGTACCTCTTATAAAATTAGTATAGATATAAGCATTTTAGATTAGCGACATAAAAAAAATAGTATATCTTGTTTAGTGGAAAAGGGGTTTAACAAACCTGTATCGTGCTATCATAAGCAGAGCGAAGTGAGGCAAAAGTGACCAAAACTGTTGCCTCTTGATGTTTGCGCATCGCAACGTCCATGTCAGAGAAAACTACAGACAGACAAAAAGAGATTTTTTTTATATAGAATAAACTATTGACCACGATCACATGTGATGAAGTCTAAAGATGGTACGAGCTAGTTTTGTAAATGCCTATTCAATCTGTTGTAATTAATAAATTATTTAATCTTTATAAGTATAGACAAATGACGCGATCAACGCTATTGTCTCTCTGGTTTTTTCCAGCTTCTCAAATGTCAAGTAGAATATGTAAGCGTGTGTAAAAATGTAAGAACAAGATTAAGAAAATAAATGGTTTTAATGTGATCTTTCTGTACTCATTTCAACACAATCTACTTGACGATCCTCACATCGTACTTGGAAGTAAAAACTAACGCCCATTTCTATTAAGTGAACTAAAAATTGTTAGATAACGTAATAATATGAAATATTCATCATCATCAGCTCACTATACATCACCACTGAGGGTCTCGGAGTCTACCCTGAGTTAAGTGTGACTAGGTCATAGTCAACTATAGTCAAGTGCGAGTTGACTTCACACATATCATTGAATTTCTTCTCAGATATGTGCAGCATCACAATATATTCCTTCACCGTAAGAATATCTGATAAATGTACATATGTTAATCGAAAAACATATTGGTATATGACGGGATTCGAACTCAAGTCCTGCAGATTGCAAGACAAGTGCTTAACTTCTGAGTCACAAGTATTGTTATGTAATTGCAGTTTGTCTATATTCTATAGTCTATAATTCGAAGAAATAGCGAAGTGACCATTGCCCATAGACATCTGTAGATTTGCCTACATTTATTCGATGGCGGAAGAGACGCACAGAAAAAAGATATTTCCTCTTTCTATATATATTCTCCTCCGCCAAATCCTCTCCCCCTTCCCATCGGTTTCTTAGCTAATTATTTTTGGACATGATTTTATAATTTTCATTAATTTTTTATATTTTTAAACTACAACAATTATATCTGGATAAGCGAGAGTCATTGTCCAGTCCCAACGGACCTCTACAAGCGAGAGTCATTGTCCAGTCCCAACGGACCTCTACAAGCGAGAGTCATTGTCCAGTCCCAACGGACCTCTACAAGCGAGAGTCATTGTCCAGTCCCAACGGACCTCTACAAGTGAGAGTCATTGTCCAGTCCCAACGGACCTCTACAAGCGAGAGTCATTGTCCAGTCCCAACGGACCTCTACAAGCGAGAGTCATTGTCCAGTCCCAACGGACCTCTACAAGCGAGAGTCATTGTCCAGTCCCAACGGACCTCTACAAGTGAGAGTCATTGTCCAGTCCCAACGGACCTCTACAAGCGAGAGTTATTGTCCAGTCCCAACGGACCTCTACAAGCGAGAGTCATTGTCCAGTCCCGACGGACCTCTACAAGTGAGAGTCATTGTCCAGTCCCGACGGACCTCTATAAGCGAGAGTCATTGTCCAGTCCCAACGGACCTCTACAAGCGAGAGTCATTGTCCAGTCCCAAAGGACCTCTACAAGCGAGAGTCATTGTCCAGTCCCAACGGACCTCTACAAGCGAGAGTCATTGTCCAGTCCCAACGGACCTCTACAAGCGAGAGTCATTGTCCAGTCCCAACGGACCTCTACAAGTGAGAGTCATTGTCCAGTCCCGACGGACCTCTATAAGCGAGAGTCATTGTCCAGTCCCAACGGACCTCTACAAGTGAGAGTCATTGTCCAGTCCCGACGGACCTCTATAAGCGAGAGTCATTGTCCAGTCCCAACGGACCTCTATAAGCGAGTAAATATCACGGTCCCTTGGATTCTCGCTCATCCAGGTTCGACTGTATATTGTCTTACCGGGTATAAAGACTTCCTTATTGCCGAAGTAATATTTCTGTTTGTGGTCCACAGTGAAGGGGTACACAATGGCTACCACTGAAGGCTCCGAGCGACGGCAGATGTAGTCGAAATCCAACATGCCCTGCAAAAAGTATGATAATCATCACAAAAAAACTCAAGTTTAATAAAAAAAATAACCCGACTGGTACATTAGATAATAGCGCCATCTGTTGTCTGAATTTTAAAACAAACATTTTTTAAATATATTATTTTACATTAAACTATAATTTTATAACACATATTTTTTTTTATTTTTAGAATATTCGTAAATATGAAAAAATGATTCGACGATTCGAAAAAAAGTTTCGACGAGTGAGATCCGAATTTGTTTTAATAAACGAGTTCAAATCTCCCACCATAACATATAATTTTTTTTTTTTTGCTAAATCTTTTTTTTTATGTTTCGAGAATAATCTATAAAGTATTACATACAAAATCACACTTTATTTAGTTTAAATTTTACTAATATTATAAATGAGAATGTTTAGATGGATGGATATTTGTAAAGGTATCTCCGAAACGGTTCAACGGATCTTGATGAAATTTGGCCCAAATGTAGAACATAGTCTGGAAGAACACATAGGCTATTTACTAAGTTTTTTTTTAATTCCGCACGAACGAAGTCGCGGGCCGTAGCCAGTTAGAAATAATAATAAAATTTCTATTTCACAACGTAGCCAATAGATGGCGCTATTTCATATATTAAAGCCTGTTAGTTCATATTTTTAAATTAAAGTTATGTTAATATTTTAATACCTGTATAGCTCTATTCTGCATTCCCCAGATGATGGCTTTAGTGCGATCTGTGAAGAGTGGTCTCGCTGTACTGAGAGGCTGTCCTAGGTCCATACGTGTCGGTGCCTGGGAGCACACCAGGTCTAGCAGCGCTGGTGTCATCTCCGGTAGATCCAGCTTCGGTGCCGGCTGGAGATAAAAAACAGTATTTAGTTAAACTACTAATGATTTTTATACATTTTGACATCGCAAGTATATTTTTTGTTTTTTTTAAAAAAACTTTATTTTTGTCTATATAGACAAAATGTATAATTTAACTGAAAAAAATAATATTCATTTTAACTTTAGTCATGATTCTATGAGTTGATGAATTTTTATGGCAAATAAAATTGAGTTTTATCTTATTGAAATAAAATTGAAATAAGGTTTAATTTTAATTTTCATATTTTTTTTTCTTTTGAATTCATTTAAAATTACGTGCAAAACTCAACCTTAAATTAAACCTTGTTTCAATCTTGGTAAAGCTCAATTTTATTTGCGACAAAAAATCTGCTTTGACCCTAACTCTATAGATTATTATTTTACACTAAATTCCAAAAATATTTTCTGAAACACATGTCTATAATAAATTAAATTTCCACAAAATAATTTACGACAAAACATTATAATTTTACACTTTAAAGTTTTTAACCAAAACCAATAATCTTCACAAATTGTACACACCACAGGTTTAGGTTTAGGCAACTGTTTAGGCGCGTAGTCCAGCTGATGATCAGAAGGTATAGGCGCATGTCCTAGAGCTAGGCCCACTATCGCAGTCATATTGCTCTCTGGTCCAAACACATACAGAGGTATGCGGAGACGTTGGCCCACTTCACGCATTTGTCTGTGGATAATAGACAAAAAAAAAGATAAAATTAACAAAGAATATAAAAAAAAACAGCTAGCTGATCCGAAAGCACCTTCACAATTCTTCTGCAATACCACGACCACAAAGAAGAACAGAAGACAGGAGTCAAGTGGAAGTAATTTCAACTATAGTCCGGTCGCGGAGCACGAAGAATTTCGTACAATGACCTCTTTACCTACTGACAGAGGTTACAAACATTTTTGTATTTAGTGCGGTTTACATGAATTATTTGAAGGAGAAAGAAAATTTACCAACTTATAAAATATAGTTATTATTATTATATAAATTATTTATTTAGATTTAATAATACAAGTAATAAAAATCTAGACAAGTATCTGATAATAAAAAATCAAAAATCAGAATCCGATTCCTCTGTTTCGGAGGAACTGTTTTCCGAAGACGTCTCGCCTGTCACATTTATTACAAAAGAATCAACAGTTTTGTCAACATTATCATCTAGTCTAGTTAATTTCGATTCCTCTTATTAAAAATTAAACTTATAGTCTCCAATAAAAGGTTTACAATCCCTGAGGACGGCGGCCTTTGTTTCTGTGCGAGCGAGACTCATTGTATTTACGCGGGAGTGACAGAGACAGGTAATGCGAGTTCAATGTATGAAATTCTTCGTGCTCCGCGACTGGACTATACAGTCTCATGAGTGTGGTCTTTTCTTTCCCATCCTTTTCTTATAAGGTAATAATGGTACAAGGAGGGGACGTATAAGAAGGGGAAATATCTTCTTTCTGTACGTCTCCACCTCCTTTATTTATAGATAGGCAACACAGCAATTATAGATGTCCATAACAGAGATCATTTCGCAGTTGCCGCTTACTCAAATATACAATAACGTTGACTAACCTTAGCCCCTCTTGATAATTAGGGCCCCCTCTTCTAACAAATATGGTGACATTGTACTGCAGCAGCGCATCCTTGTACGTCTCGATGGCGCTGATGATGCCCCGGAAGGTGTCCGCCACATTAGTGAAGTTGGCAATACCACCTCCGATTATCAGCACCTGGTACAATCCGACCACGATAACATGACATGTCACACATAAAAAAAAGTTGCCGAAGCAGTCTTTAAATTACTACGCGGTAACGATAACATGAGAGACACTAAAATGTGGTGAAAATAATTACTTCTAGTTTCACTTGATGGCATATTTTCATTTAAAAGTAAAAAAAAAACAAAGATTTATTTTTTGACCTAGAATCTTTAACTTTATTATGTTTTATATGTGAGAGGATTTTTTAAAAGAGTATACATTCAAATCTGGATAAACCAGGAATTAATAGATAAACCTCCATAAGCGAGAAACTCAAGTAAGAGAAACGTCTACAAGCGATAAAAATCTCAATCCATTAAACTTACTTATCCAAATTAAATTATACTTTATTTAGTTTAAAAAACTAACTTTGCCATCAGGATGTTTCTCCCTGCACATAAGACTGAATATAGTCCTGGCGTAGTCCGCAGTCTGCGCCTCTGTGGGTGCTCCGGAGTACTCTCCGTAGTTGGCCAGTTCTCCAGCACCACCCAGAGCACATACAGTATCACTGTAGGCTACAGAAGCACCACCACCAGCCACCATTGTCCAGATACGACCAGATTTGTTCAGCACTGTTAGCTACACAGACAGACAGATTTATCTTAATAATATTATAAATGCATTCAGATGCATATTTGTTTGAAGGTAACTCCGGAACAGCTCAACGGATCTTGATGAAATTTGGCACAGATATAGAACATATAGGCTACTTATTAAATTTTTTATAAATGCAGTGCGGACAGAATCGCAGGCGACAGCCAGTATGTAATACTTTAAACTTTTAGTAGAGAATTTTGGGATTGAGTTGAGCGTGGCAGTTAAACTTAAAGGTGGAATATGACACCCAATCTTCATGTAGAATTGAGATTTTAGGGCAGCTATAAACTCGTAGGCATCAGATTTATATCGTACTAGCTTTTACCCGCGACTCCGTCCGCGCGGAATAAAAAATAGAAAACGGGGTAAAAATTATCCTATGTCCGTTTCCTGGTTCTAAGCTACTTGCCCACCAATTTTCAGTCAAATCGATTCAGCCGTTCTTGAGTTATAAATAGTGTAACTAACACGACTTTCTTTTATATATATAGATGAGTTATTTACATTCAGAAAAGTCTATTCCTATTGTCAGCAATTAACTCTTGAATTAGTTAAGTTTTGTCTTATGAGTGTGCGTCCCGGAGGCCTACTTTGTCTTCTACCCTTTCCACCTTTTTCTATAAGTAAAGGATGGTAAGGGAAGGTGAATTTGACATAGTGTAGCATTCCCTCCTCTGTCCAAAAGGTAGTCACGGCACTGCAAATGCAATCTATGGGATCACAGTCTGTTCGTCATTTTAGCGAATTTAGGTGGGCGCTTAAGTTTGCCAATTCATCCTTTAAAAAAAAATTACTAAACAAAATACATTGTAAGAACACTTTTCAAATAGTTAATTACAGTTGAACCTGGATAATAGAGAAACCTCTATAAGCGAGAATATTACCGACCTAAGTTCGATTCTCATTTATCCAGGTTGGACTGTACATAAATATAAGTTTACACATTAATGAAATACCTTCAAACTGGCTCCACTCTTCGCATCCAAATCAGCGATATGCGCCTCTTCAGGGTAAGCATCCCTTCCGAATGGTGGTGGGAATGTCACCTCACCCCAATGCTTGGCGCAGATGAAGTCCGCCGTCTGGTCTAACTTAGCGGCTAGATCTAGCAGATAGATCCTGTCACCTGTCACCACGATGGGGTTTATCTCCATATAAGTGAAGTGTAAGTCGACGTACACTTTGTACAAGGACAGGATGAAGCTCGTTATTATCCTGGAATAGAAGAAAAAAACTGTAATCACGGATAGAAAACAGACATTTTTGTATCATACATTTGAAGACATTGTCAGTCAGTGACAAGGATATCTGATTCAATATTCATAAGTCAAATTAAATTATGACAATTCACTAGCGCCGTTTTGTCAAAATCATAAGATTACAATACAATGTAGTCACTGACATCTATAAATGGACTGGCTTAAGACGTAGTATTTTGTGCCTATTTGATTTGCGCCATTTTGGTTTGTAGCCGTGGTGTGGATTAGAACTAATAATATAGATAGAAATGTGCTGTAACGTAAACAACAAGCGCATTTAAATCGGAACGAAGCAAAAGTTGTTATTTCCAAGCAATCTATATATATAAAAGAAAGTCGTGTTAGTTACACTATTTATAACTCAAGAACGGCTGAATCGATTTGACTGAAAATTGATGGGGAGGTAGTTTAGAACCAGGAAACGGACATAGGATAATTTTTACCCCGTTTTCTATTTTTTATTCCGTGCGGACGGAGTCGCAGGTAAAAGCTAGTATCCAATAAAATTAGAAATCAGAGATTGTAACTGACTTGTATTTTAATTATTTTTAGGGCATTTTCTGTGGCTGAAAAGGTTTTATATATTTTTGAAAGAGAACTAATCGCGATAGTAGCGCCTTTCACAAGGATTTTGTGATTTTGACTTTAAATGGGCGCTAGCTGACCTTTAATTTTACTTGTACGCGGTTTATATTTGTGTAGAATTACCTTCTAACAGAAGTTGATTTAACATTCTTCAGCAGTTGCGTGTCGACGTCTTCTCCAGTAGGAAAAGTATCAACTGGCACCTAAAATAAAAAAAAGTATGTCACAAATATATTAACAACTAGCGATCACCCGCGACTTTGTCAACAAAAAAAAGTAGCCTATAACATGCTCACATGCTTCAGCTATCTTCCAATTAAAGTTCTGTCAAAATCTGTCCATCCATTCTGGAGATTATAGGGAACAAACGCGGAGTTATAGACAATACGTACACTGCCCTAAGTGATAAAAATCAATATTTACAAGCGAGCAATCTTAAGGTACCAGAACTTTTTAAGTCACATGTTAAACACTATTTTTTAAGAAGTTTTGCAATTAATATTAAAATGCCATGTTATTTACGATTTATTAATTTTGTGATTTTTAAAAAGGACGAGTGCAGTCATTATTTTTTATATTACATGGTGGCAAACGAGCAAGCGGCCACATGAATTCGCCGAAATGGCGAAACGACCGCTGCCCATAGACATTCGCAATTTCAGATACGTTGCCTACTCTCAATCGACGAAGGAGGGGACGCACAAAAAGAGAATATTTAACCTTCCAATGCATCTCCTCCTCCATCAAATCCACCTCCATCCAAAGAAAATTATCCATTAAAAATTATCCAGATATTCAAATAATCCATTTAAGCACTAGATCGGACAAATCATAAACATTCAAGGGATTTAAAAAAAAAACCTTTGAAAAATTTAACTAGTTTTTAAACCCTCAAGTTTATTTCCCTCCATACCTCCACTGTTCAGACCTCAAGGAGTCAAATCTGGACCTTGTTGGAAATTAACATTAGACTGTTTTTGATGTGAAACATCTATAGGATCACTTGTAAACCGAATTGTTGGCGTGGCGACGCTTGCCGTGGCGACGGGTCGTCACGCTATACTGAGGTATACATATATATATTTTATTTTAATAATATTTAATAGTATTTTATTATTATTATTACTACATTATTGTCATTATTATTATCATTGTTATCATTACTATCATCATTATCATTATTATCATTATCATTATTTATTTAATTATAATATTTAATATTTAATGCATATTACTTGTACACACACGATGTTTCACATCTGCCAGGCGTCACATGACGGATCACAAGTTTTTTTTTATAACCATTCCAACTATTTTCGAACCATTCGAACCCACAATCACATGATTGGATATCCATATCCTTAATAATTAGACTATTGGTTAATTACCTCTAGTCTTAGAGCCAGTGCATCCACATCTCCAACATCAACACCTCCCTGATGATGGAACAGGATGGTGTCGGAGCGCCGGCCTGACTGGATGCACAGGTACATCTCCTCGTTCTGGAAAAGTACATACGAAAATTGGTAAATAGCGGGGATCGAGCCTGGATTACGTCCTAGATCAGTCACCTTTTTTATATCTTAAGGTAAATGAGCAAACGGACATCTCAATTCGCCGAAATAGCGAAGCGACTGCTGCCCATAGACATCCTCGATTGCAGAGGGCGTTACCTAAATAATATATTCCCTTCCTATACGTCTCCTCCTCCATCAAATACACTTCCCTATCCCATTCTCGGTTCACAAGTAAATTAGGCCTCCTGGCCCTGTCTGAAATAAACTGACACACATTTGGCACACTATAAAAGACACTCACCGCGTCATGTTTGACAAACGGCTCTACAACGAATCTTCTCAGTTTCCCGAGAGCTGCACCAACTTGCTGCTCCTTGCCCGAGTGGTCTGCCAGCCAGCGGCGCACCTCCGCCGCACTCTTGTTCACACCCACCAGACCCAGCTTACCTCGCCGCTTTATCAGCTGGTCAGGCTTCACCACCAACGACTGGAACCACCAAAAAATATCAAACTTAGGACGAAAACTTGTCATATATTAAAAGCGAATGTTTTGAAGGATATTTGAAGGTATCTCCGAAACGGTTCAACGGATCTTGATGAAATTTGTCACAGACGTAGAATATATGAAGAACACATAGGTTACTTATTAAGTTTTTTTTTTAATTCCTTGCGGACGGCGTCGTGGGCGACATCTAGTATATCATAAGTTGGCAAACGAGCGAACGGCCACCTGAATTCGCTGAAATAGCACTGCCCACAGACATCCGAAATTGCAGATGCGTCGCCTACGTTTAATCGACGGAAGGGACGCACAGAAAGAGAATATTTTCTATACGTCCCCTTCTCAGTCAAATCCACTTCCCTTTCCCATCCTTTTCTTCACTTCACACTTGTCTAGTGTCTTCTGTGTGGTCGTGGTATTGTAACAAGCGAGCAGGCCCATTCGTGCAACAGGTGCTGGCGTCTACCATTGTTAAAATAAATTGTTCTTATGATGATAGCTGTATATTCTGTCCTTAGTTAATGTAATTCTTCTTCTCACCTCTTTGGTGAGCCATGGATTCTTTCCGATCTCGTCCTCCCAGACGGTGCCTTCCTCGAACACGGCGAACCGACATGGTACCAACGCCGTACCGGATCCTATATGCCTGAAAAAATTATTTTATTAATAGATTGAAAAAAATAATTGTATCATATTTTTTTATATACACGAAGAACGAAAATATCTGTCAAAATAAAAAAAATAACAATTACAGTCAACTAGCTTTTACCCGCGACTCCGTCCGCGCGGAATAAAAAAAACGGGGTAAAAATTATCCTATGTCCTATTCCTGGTTCTAAGCTACCTGCCCACCAATTTTCAGTCAAATCGATTCAGTCGTTCTCGAGTTATAAATGGTGTAACTAACACGACTTTCTTTTATATATATAGATAAGATTTTCAAACAATAGGCGGCCAATCTTACTAATATTATAAATACGAATGTTTAGTTGGATGTTTGTTAGAAGGTATCTCCGGAACGGCTTAACATACCTTGATAAAATTTAGCACAAATTTAGAACATAGTCTGGTAGAACCTTACCTTAGAATACCTAACCTGTCCAAGTATAGACTTCAGTGGTCTGAACCCATTTTCACGAGTGAGGTGATTTTTTTTAAGTTAGTAAGAAAATGAATGTCGACAGTTAAAATAATGTACTCGATTCCGTTTCGGTGATAATCACCTCTCACCTGGTTATAAGATCTTTGCCGGTCGCCTCGTAAATGGCTTTGGACGCCATCTTGTATCACCGCGGATCGGCTCGTTTGGGGTGGACAGTGTCGACCGTGCTTTAACCGATGGAGTTACCTGTAAAAAAAAAAACAAATCCTTACTAATATTATAAATGCGAAATTACTTTTTCTGCCTGTTGAGCTTTCCCGCCAAAACTACTTAACCGATGTAAATGAAATTTGATACACAGATAGTCAAGAGCCTGGGAAAGGACATAGACTACTTTTTAATTGGAAAAAGAGTCGTAAGGGGTTGAAAGGGGGGATAAAAAGTTGTATGAAAGTATCGTAATTTTTTCATCTAGAAGCTTGAAACTTATTTTTTAGTTTGTTAATTTGATATAAATAAATACGACACAGCTAGTTATGATTTAAAAATCGGACTTCCCGCCAAAATCGGGACGTTTGGCAACGTTGATTCGGGCAGTCCGTTTAATCCGTAAGCAACATAGTTTTTTTTAATAGGCATCCGAGAATATACGATTTGACGTACACTACCTTATTTAATTTCAGCATTTCGTCTGTGTTCATATAACACTTAGATAAGGAATCACGAGATGAAAATAAAAGTTACCAATACTTCTTTTTTTTCTCTACAAAAATTCACACATTGTAGTGGAGTTCTAGTTCATCCGATTCACAATTAATAATAAAACATATTGTTAAGCATTTAAAGAAATCGAGGCTAAAAATAAATATAGCAATCGTTTGCAAGTTTTACTTATCGCGTGATGCGTGGGAAAAAATAATCATAGAAGTTTTATGACTTATTTTTTTCTCTTATAGAACAAAAGCAATATCATGTATTTTCGTTTTCCACAAAAAAAAATCTAAATTTTCTGAAAACTTTAAAAATAAAAGAAACAACAAATTAAAATCATTTTATAACCTTAAAAAAAGTATTGTCATAGATTATATTACAGAACATTGTCATAGATTATAATTATCAGTATAATTAGCCGTGATTTTAAAAAAGTCAAATTAAAAAAGACTGGTCTAAGGTCTAAGTTTATTTAGA
The DNA here is from genome assembly GCF_912999745.1 of Papilio machaon. NCBI lineage: Eukaryota > Metazoa > Arthropoda > Insecta > Lepidoptera > Papilionidae > Papilio > Papilio machaon. The sequence goes on along the minus strand of NC_060013.1, from coordinate 2,566,702 downwards.
ATACATCATTTCTATGATGTTATATCTACAATTTTTTATAATAATTTCTATCACTTAATTCGCTAGCACAGGACCGTCCGAGCGCACGCTGCGACGCCATTGGTCGGAGGCATGGCGCGCCATCGCGTGATCTCACCTTCAGCGCGTCACTCCCGCCAAAAGTCAGCTTGACAACAAGCGTGGTGCAAAACGAGATTTTATAATTATTAAAACGACCAGGTAGTGTAAACAATATACTAATGCAATTGATACCGCAATGAAATTTCGCGCTTATTTCGCTCAATATTTTCAATAAATATATGAACTCTAATAATTTCTTCAATTACTTACTATTTTAAATTAATTACTTAGCTTGTCATCTTTGTAAGGATACACTAATATAAATTTATGTTAAAATTTATCTATTCACAATCTAAGTGTAATCTTATCTGTGCAAAATGTTTTAAATTACTAATTAGGTAAACAATGCGTGAATTAATGTTACTTATTGATTAAAGCTTATCTATAAGTAGATGTTTTGATGAATTAAATAAACGGGTTATAATATAATCCAGATAAGACCTGTGTCGGTCACGAGTAATCAAATAACTGTGATCTGTGTTTCAAACACCAAACGCTACCGTCAGCGCCAAATTTTCGAAAATCAAATAGGCATAAACACTACAGCGTATAGCCTATCCATATAAGACTACATCGGTCGGTGCTACATTGAAGAACCAGAAACAGAGTTTACATTGTCGAAACGAAACACACAGGATTTGGCAGCGAAGGCGACGCACAAGAGAAGGATATAACCTCTTTTTTGCGTCCCCTCCTCTGACGATTAAAGTAGACAGCGCAGCGCATCTGTCTATCTGTCTGCAGATTGTCTGTGGGCAAAGATCACTTCTCTAATTTAGCCAAATTCAAGTGGCCGCTTGCTCATTTGTCACCTTTTACTAAAAATCACCTGTTCAAAATATGAAATCTCTATTTGTTCAAAAAGAATATTATAATTGGTCTATACACTTCCTTTCTTGGTTATTTTGATTGTGTAATTTTTTGTGTCAGTATTCGTTTATAAAGACGTCATAATGATATTGACATAGCCATGTGTAAAGCAGCTCTGAACCGGTTCAAAAATTCAGTTTATACTTGAACCGTTGAGCTGCGGTTCAATATCTAAATTGGCAGCTCATAGCTCATCGCGATGTACCATTTCTATGTGAGTCGATGAACCTCGAGCTGCCTGATAAGTAGCATTTCGCATCTCTAAACGTATATCATAATTCTATGCAGGTGCAAATTGAACTGAGCTGCGAGTCGGTTCACTGATCTGCATCACACATGTGAGCTGTGGCTGATTTGCTGCCTTTGCCTAATCCATTATCGTCAGGGATAGTACAGTACTAAATAAAATATGAATGTAGCCGTGTTTAATTAGTTTATTTATAGTTATGCCAAAAGGCATTTACAAATATACGAAAGCGGACGTTTCGTATTCATTGGATATCCTTTTATTTGAAACCAGGTCGTCTTAGGCAAACCGGTAATTATAATTTATTGAATAATTGAATATTTTGGTACATTGCTATCCAAACTTTATGGCGGCTAGCAATTTCGATGAAACGTCGCGGAGACAATCTTACACTAAAACTGCAGATACCTGTCTTTAATTCTCTTGGGAAAATAAAGACAACAATATGTATTAATACGAGTGTCAAAACACAGTCACAGATATCGGGAGTGTTGCATACCTAGTTTCGATCCAAAGAGGAAATTAAGTAAAAAAAGACGTCAAATTGCATACATGGCGGCCATTACGATATTTGACTTTTTCATTTAATTTATGAAAATTGCAAGAAATAGTGAAGTCATACTTTAATATCATAATAGTTACATGTAAAAAAGTTTTTTAATTGTTGATTGTTCGAGTTTTTGATTAATTGGAACAAGGTGAAAAATGCGCTCACAGCAAACCACGAGCCGCCATAGCGATTGAATCTTTTAATACATTTATTAATTCACAGAACAGGTTTTATATATGTTATGGTAAGAATTTCATAGTTATATTCGAAGATGGAATTTTTAATTATAAATCATAAGACCATGTTATACAACATACCACGTCATTTGTTCCAAAGACAAAAACATCGTTTCCTCGCTTTACGTTTCGATGGTCGAGGCACGTCAATTGATACTTATTGTTATCTCTTACACTCTCTTTGACAAAACAGAGACAACATGTATCAATACAAGAGTCATTTCAGTAAAATTTTACAGTCATAATTATGACAATAAAGTTTGCTTGTGTCCTTTTAGGCTGTTTTCTACATCTATGCCAAATTTAAACGAGATACGTTTCGCCGTTGTGTATATACCTAATAACAAACATCCATCTAAACATAAGCATTTATATTAATAAAAGTAAGAAATAAGATAATCCAACAAGGATATTTTGGGGCCTAGCACAAAAATATGCGAGAAAGTATATCGTAACGACAAATACATCACGTGTACGAAATATGTTTTGTTTATCTATATATATAAAAGAAAGTTGTGTTAGTTACACCATTTATAACTCAAGAACGGCTGAATCGATTTGACTGAAAATTGGTGGACAGGTAGCTTAGAACCAGGAATAGGACATAGGATACTTTTTACCCCGTTTTCTATTTTTTTTATTTTTTTTTATTCCGCGCGGACGGAGTCGCGGGTAAAAGCTAGTCTATATATATAAAAGAAAGTCGTGTTAGTTACACTATTTATAACTCAACATAGGTCGAACTGATTTCGCTGAAAATTGATGGGGAGGTAGCTTAGAACTAGGAGACGGACATAGGAACTTTTTTATCTTGTGTGCATTTTTTTATTCCGCGCGGACGGAGTCGCGGGTAAAAGCTAGTCGTTAATAAATACAGACACTAACATTTTTTAATATATTTAGATAAAAGTATAGATGTATGGATGTTAAATATAATAAAAGAAGAAATAATGTCACTTCTTAAAGTGGACCGTCAAAAACTTACATAACCAAAGTACTGTTCACAAAAGGCTACAAGTTTGCTATGGAGGTCGAGTGGGTACCGGAAAGTAGAACAAATAAGTTCAAGTTAACTTGAAAATCTTCAATAGAGTAGGGCAAAGAATATCACCTCATCATATTGCGGAAAAATTATAAACTAACTAGCTGTGCCCGCGTGAAATACTTTGTCTTCGGGTGGTGACGCGCGCTGTTTACAAACCTCTATGACGTAATACATAAGTCGCTTAGCGACTGAAATCGCTGGGTTGCGAAGATTTATGTTGCCTTATTTACGAAGGACCTTATATGTATCGTAATTATCGTATAAAATGTATATCAAATAAATTTTGAAGCAAATAAAATCATTACTTAAAGGAGGTTTTCATCAACTGAAGAAGTTTAAAGTTTCCTTATTTGTTAAGGTAAATTGTTTATTGCAACAAACGTAAACATGTCTTAATATAGCTGTCACCCGCAACTCCGTCCGCTCAGAATAAAAAAAACATAATAAGTAGCCTATGTTTTTTTTCCAGACTATGTTCTAAATCTATGCCAAATTTCATTGAGATCCTTCTCCTCAAACAAACATCCATCCAAACATTCGCATTTATAATATTAGTAACAATTAAGATGATGTTTGCAAATTGCTCCCGTACGTTCATTTTTGTTACAAAGAAAATCTTTCTTTCCATTGATATGAGATTTAAGTCACAATCAAGTTTCGACATTCGATGTTTTTTACTCACGTTTGCTTCTTTGGACATCCGATTGACAGGAGTTGCTTAATTTTATGTTATTATATCTAAGCCTCTATGCTATTGTGACCTTTTTTTTTTATATAGTCAGGAAATGCGTTTACGCACGCCTACGCCGGGCTGTGCAATGGCGTAGGGAGTGTGGGACTCGCCGGCCACAGAAGGTGACCGGAATACCCACTAAAACCTGACTGCCCTCTAACGCATTATGGCGGGCGCCACGGGAACGCTTTAGCTTTCTTCCGTGACCCCATGCTATTGTGACCTGCTGTAACTACTAGCTAGTTAGCTAGACCAATTTTAAAATGTTTATTGCCATCTATTCGATTCAGTAATAATGCCCGGCGTTTTATAGTTCATAGTCGGTTTGATTGTAGCAGTTTTCCTGAGACTTCGCGCGATATTAAAATAAAATCTAGTGATAAATATAGCCCATGTCACCTGTGGATGATGTAGCTTGTCAACAGTGACAGAATTTTTCGAATCCGTTCAAAAGTTTCAGAGCATATTCAATGGAAACAAACAATTAAACTTTGCCACTTTATTATACCTTTTTCGTATCACAATATAGGTTACCATACTCCTCCGAAATGATTTTTATAAAATTTTATATGTATAGGTATATATTCATTAGGTTTAAAATCGGCTACTATCTATTTTTCATACACCTATTAAGTGTTTTAAACTGTGCGCGTACGGAAACGCGGGCGACAACTAGTGTTAACAAATTATGGCGTGTAAATTAAATGAAACTGATCATAGTCCATTGTAAAGTCAATAATAATAAGAGAGAAAAAATAAGCAAGGCAATGATAAAATAGAGGTCATACAAAGGTTATTTCGTCATTATGTAAATACTATTTAAATTCTATCTTTTCTTATTCTGTATTAAATTTTATATAAATATTTCACAGGTTTATGTGAAAATGCAGCTTCATTACAATTCATGAAACCTTACCCGTTGTTGGAATCACCAAGTTCAACTAAAAGACCCAAGACCACCGTAACCTTGGTAGATCCCGCAACAACAATATTTGTTGGGTGCACGAATGGGCCGGATCGACTGGTGAAATACCACGACCACACAGAAGACTGGCGTGAAGTGGAAGCAATTCCGCGTTTCGTCTGATGAGTGTGGTCCGGGAGGCCTAATTTTAGTACTCTTTCACTTTCCACCCTTTTCCTATTAAAAAAGGATGGGAAGGGGAAGTGGATTTGGCGGAGGAGGGGACGCAACAGAAGGGGAAATATTCTCTTTTTGTGCGTTCCCTTCTCCGTTGATTAAATTCTGCATTTGCGGATGTCTATGGGGAACGGTCTCCGCTATTTCGGCGAATTGGTGGCCGTTTGCTCGTTTGCCACCTTTTGATATATAAAAAAAAAACCTATAGATACGTATTCAGGAGCACTAAAGTGAAGTGAAAAGACCTTCGGAAAATCGACTCTCGATAAGACGACAAACTTGTATGTATCTTCCAAATTTTATTACTATTACTCTACCAGCTGCCGCCAACGACTCCGTCCGCGCGGAATTAAAAAAACGTAATAAGTAGCCTATGTGTTCTTCCAGACTATGTTGAGTTAAGCCGTTCCGGAGATAATTTCAAAGAAACATCTATCTAAATCTAAACATTCGCATTTATAATATTAGTAAGATAAGATATAATAAAAAAAAAGAGAAAGTTTAGATGTATGGATAGATTGATATATATTAGTTATGTATTGTATGTATTGTATCTACAAAACGGCTGCCTAGATCTCGATGAAATTAGACATAGATGTAGAAAACAGACTGTAAGAACACATAGGCATTGTATCCTGAAACCGTGTACAGTTCCAGTGGGACACATTTGATTCACATATCTACTAGATAACTTCCCATCGTTTCAACGCAACTTATTGAAATCTAGCACAGATATAGAACGTAGGCTCAAGTAACACATGTTATTAAATTCACCATTTAATTTCCATTTGTCTATGCCCAAGACATTTTAGCGAAGGAAATAAAATAAACATAATATATTTTCAAACTTTCGTGGTTTTTACTAATATAATGTTCGTAAGAAACGGGATTCTTACCACGATTAGGCTGTTTGAGCTCCCGATATTTCGGCACACTACCGCACAACCAGTCAACCCGTGAACATGGCGCATGCAACTGTGCCGAAATATCGGGAGCTCAAGCAGCCTAATCGTGGTATGAATCCCGTTTCTTACGAACATTATAATAATATATTTATTATTTATATATTTATTTATATTTTTTATTATTTCTCGTATATTGTAATGCCTACATAAGTTAGATTACCCGGAGCAAACGCAAACTAGCAGACAGACAGAAAAAATGTTAAAAATGGTTTTTTCGTTATAAGTTGCGCAAATAAGTCCACAAAATATTACTTTTTTCAACTACATACAGACGTTACATTTTTATTAACTACTAGCTGTCGCCCACAACTTCGTCCGCGCGGAATAAAAAAAAATAGTAGCCTATGTTACCTATGTTCGCATTTATAATATTAGTATGATTAACAGTTACACGCGACTTCGTTCGTGCGGAATTAAAAAAAAAGTGTGAAATAATTAATCAAATCGGTTCAGCAGTCGGAGATTATCCAATGCACAAACAAATCTTTCCTCTTTACAATTAATCTTTCTAATATTGTAAATGCGAAAGTTAAGATGGATGGATCGATGGATGGATATTTGTTTGAAGTTATCTCCGGAATGGCTCAACAGATCTTGATGAAATTTCGCACAGATATAGAACATTGTATGTAAGAACACATTGGCTACTTATTAAGATTTTTTAATATACCGCGCGAACGAAGTCGCGGGCGACAGCTAGTATAGATATATATTGTATTTTGTATTGTCTACTCTAAAAAGAAAGTTAAATATCTGTTAAGTATGGAAAACGTTCATAAGCCGATGGAGCGTTTTTGAATATTTCATTTGTTTTAAATTTTAAATTGAGTTCGTTACAGTATACGTCATTAGAACAGGAAACATACATAGTAATCAGTAGGTATATATAAAATACACATATAATTAAGCCGAAGACAAAATAATAAACGAGCTAAAATAATAGTTATGTTTAAAAAACTTATAGAATCATAATAATATTACAAATGCGAAAGTTTAGTTGAAAGGATGGATATTTATTAGAAGGTAGCTCCAGAACGGCTTATCGGATCTCGATGAAATTTGGCATAGAATGTAGAACATAATCTGGAAGTACACATAGGTTACTAATTAAGTTTTTTTTTAATCCCGCGCGGACGAAGTCGCGTGCGACAACTAGTGTCTAATAAATAAATTCATCGTCACCCAGTGGTTAGAGACAAGTGACTTAATTTAACTTACCGTTAAAAATTAAAGAAAAAAAAATAATCACATCTATATTCACGCGTTATTCTACTTTATAATTCCTAGCCACGTCGTATTCAAATGTAAAAGGGGCTCCCCTGGTACAACTTTCTCGCTTGTAAAATAACTGAGCTCACCACTTTAACAGCAACGCTTTTGTGCCGAACGAGTCAATGGAGAAATCCAACGCGATCGAGTCTCGATATCACTTATCGACACGTCCGCTACGTGCGGCTGCCGGCGGAAGACTGAATTGAACGAAACGAGGCTACGTCACTCGTGCGCACGCGCATACATCAGCTCCCCCTACCTCAGGCATGTAGTCGCGAACCGTTATCGGGCGCGACCTTACAACTTCACTACAACACTAATCGCAAACAACTCAATTCCAAAAGAATTGCAAAGTGGGCGAACACCACAATACATCGTATTGATCCAACATTCAAATTACGTAAACAGAGAAACGTCAAATTCCATATTTGGCGGCCATTACGATATTTTACTTTTTTGTTAAAATTGTTGAAAAAGTACGCCCATCATCTCCCTGTCCTTGTCTCACTCGCGTAGGGTCGGTGCAACAGTTTTCGTCATCTAAATTGATTCCGTCATTTCAGTCGTCCCTCCCTTCTTTATTATGTCACCTTTCATGCGATCCATCTCTTCCTAGTCCTATGCCATTCCCTATCAGTGTACCCCTTATCTATATATATATATATAAAAGAAAGTCGTGTTAGTTACACTATTTATAACTCAAGAACGGATGAATCGATTTTACTGAAAATTGGTGGGCAGGTAGCTTAGAACCAGGAAACGGACATAGGATAATTTTTACCCCGTTTTCTATTTTTTTATCCGCGCGGACGGAGTCGCGGGTAAAAGCTAGTATGTGATAAAGTAAACTGATATTGTATCATAAGGGTAGCTAACGTAATGATGGATGTATCCAACGTGTGAAAATGTGTTTGATAAAAAAATATAGAATTTTCTAGTTTAAAAATGAAGCGCGCCTTGTCTATGCTAAAGAGTTTTAATTGGAACGTGGTATATAAGTAAGGAATAGAGCGGAAAAATAAAAACCTAGAAATCGTCGTTCACCGTTTAAAATCTACGTTTACATAAAAATAGGACAGCCAGCTGTCTGCGATAACATTTGCAATAATGTTTAATTCACGTAATTCAATAGTCGTGATTCAAGTAAGTAACCATTGTGACACGACAAGACAATAATTATAAAAACCCATTAGTGATAATGGACACTATGTAGTGGCCTTTGCTATTACACCTAATGCGTTACTTGTTAAAACCATTTGTTAAGCAGAAATTTGACTTTTTTTTCATAGACCCTACCAAAATTTTACTAGCTTCGGTAAATACCGGTAATACTACTAATGTAGTTCTTCAAATTGTGGACCCAGAATTTTAATCCGTTATCGTATACCCCAGTTTCTTCCGTGTATCATCTGGACCACTTTGGGAATCACTGTATTACTCGATCAAAACTTTAACTTCAAAGGAAAAACATGACAAGACAAGGATCTTGTGACACTTTTTTGACATTGGCAGGGGGCGTTAATGAGCTATTGTAATTTATTGTCACTTATAACCACCGGATCATAAAGTTTGTCGGTCTAAACCTCACTTATTGTTTTACAACTGACAGGTGTCACTTAACAATTACGACGACTAGTGACAGGCATGAAAAAGACACTTCTAATAGTTTTGTGAATACAAAGGACACATATTTTTACTGTAATTTTCGATATATATTACATTTAGTATAAACTATGCTCATACTATATGTAATACATATATACATACACGAGCTTTTGTCCGCGACTCCGTCTGCGCGAAATTAAAAAAAAAAACTTTAAAAGTAGCCTATATGTTCTTCCAGACTATCTTCTACATCTTTGCCAAATTTCATCAGAATCCGTTGAGCCGTTCCAGAGTTACCTTCAAACAATCATGCATCCATCTAGACATTAGCATTTATAATATTAGTAAGATACATACATACTTGAGTCTCTACCCCACTATGTCAAGATCACCCTTATAAAGTAACACTTGATGATAGTTCCATGGGGATACAAAAAGTCCATACAGAGGGTTGTTTTATGTTAGGATAGAACACCAATGAGTTCCCATATCTGACGATGACCCAAGGTATTTTTCCCTTAGTAAAAAAAACCCACTATGTTGCTGAAATACTTGTACAAAAACATTTCATTCTCGTTTTAAATACATAGACAGAAAAATATTTGTACACGTTTAGTGGAAATTAACTTTTAAAAGAGAAGATAGCTGATATATACATTTTTTTCAAATTTCTTGACGGCTCAATGTCATCTGTACTCTGCGCAGTCCCCTCCCCCCCGCCGCATTACTGTATGCTGCTACACAACATTTTGTTCTGCGCAGCGACTCATAGTATGTTCTGAGCCAAGACATATAAAGCTGGGTATCCACTATGTTCGCGAACCTCTTGTGCTCCGCGCTCTTGCAACAGCTCCGCACAGTGGATACATTTGCGAACATGGAGAGCGTACGGTGCGCGCTCCGCGCTCAGCGCTCCAACGGGTAGCGGTAAATTGGGCGAACACAAAGGGGAGTTCAGTCTGTCCGTGGACGCGCGCATGTTCCTATGGAGATACGCGTACCTGTCTCCATCAGAGCGGTTACGGGAGCGCGGAGCGCAAGAGGTTCGCGAACATAGTGGATAACCAGCTTAACAAGCTGTCATCTTCATCATTCACATTTGTAGTTATATAAATCCTTAACTAATATAGTAAACGACTAAAACACTCACGTACATTTATCGACCCATCGCTCACTAGTGAGCGTCGGGAACGCAAAATAACCACCCTGATGAAGAGCCCCCGATGGTCTCGAAACTAGTCGGTGCCGACACTAGACAAATGTACGTGAGTGTTTTAGCCGTTTTCTATATTAGTTAATGATAATGTCTCACGAAAGTTTGAATAATGTAATATATAAATCCTGTGAAAATTCCACCTTCGTTCTTGCATTTCGTTGCATCATAAATTTCACACTAATGCGTCTAAAAAACTAATTAACATAATTGAATGTAATATTACATAACTTAATTATATCAATTATTTCATAACGTAAATTTAATAATGTATAACAAATGGTTCAACATAACCACAGATTCATTCCAATACAAAATTCTACGCAACAACAGGAAGTGGGTCGCATAAATAATGAATAACAATAACAAATTAACTAGACCAGTAATCCCAGCTTGTTCGAAATTCTAACAAATCAATAGATTTTTTGTCTTAAAATCAAGTTCATCTGTTCTAGTACTTTCCTTAGAAAAGGGCTAAGAAGAGAAGTACTAAGTCTGCTTCACTTATTAATAAATACCTTCGACAATTTGCGAATGCGATGATTTTTAAATTAGAAAGAAATTTGAATAAAAACATCACTGATTAAAAAAAAAACTCACAAATTGCGGAACTGGCAGCCGAGAAAATGATCATCGGAGATAACAAAGCACGAAGTAATAAGAATTGATGATATTAGGATCATATAAAAATGCAATACTTGAGATGGTCGTGGCGCAATCATCATCATCAACAGCCTTTATCTGCCCAATGCTGGGTATGCCCAGGCCTATGGGTCTTTCCCAATGCTTTTCACAGTACGCGGTCCTCCGCCTTCCGCATCCAACGACTTCCCGCTATCAAATTTATAAACATGAATCACTGGCTGGAAAAGCGACAATAAAACCTGCGTGAAATAACTTGTTTTCACAATATTACGTATGACCTTTACAATGTCAAGTATATTGATTATAAGCATCCATCATATGTGCAGATAGTCCACCTACACTGTACTCGAAGTGCCGACCTCTCGACCTGACATTGAAACGTCTTATATAATTGTTTATTCTTAAATCGTTTTGAAATATGTTCATATTACTTTCCATTGCAGAATGTACACCAATCAATAATTCAGTACATAATGACGTAACGTCGCTTAGTGATGTAGTAAACTTCTTTTCGGTTCCGGTTTTCGTGGTTATATGTTTATAACCTTTATGCTTACATTCGTATGTAACTTTCTAGACCTTGCGAATATGTTTGACCTTAAGTGTTCCTAATCACATTGACATAACTGTAAGGTGAAAGGTAAAGTTCCGTTTACTTGATAGACATGTCAACTACTGGTACGTTTACCCTATATTTTTTGTATTAAAACTATTAGCTGATTTTGGTTAATCTTACTAATGTTAGAAACGCAAAAGTTTAGATGGATAGATTGATGTTAGTTATGATGATAGAATGTAGAGCATATATAACTTCAAACTTTCGTGGTTTTTACTAATATAATGTTCGTAAGAAACGGGATTCTTACCACGATTAGGCTGTTTGAGCTCCCGATATTTCGGCACAGTTGCATGCGCCATGTTCACGGGTTGACTGGTGTTGTGCGGTAGTGTAAAAAATGTTAAAGATAGCCGTATCGGTCTACCTTCTTCCTGATTCGGCGACCACTACCACTGTCCGCGTTCTCACTGCACATTAAGTCCGCACTCGATGTTATTTTTGTTTGTCGACAAACTACACTCACTGTGTCTACATTTGTGCGCGTACTCGAAGTCGGTTGCTGTCCAGTCTTGTTGTAATACTGGATCACTGGATTCCAGGCACTCGACAATTTAAACCCATCTTCGCGATTGAAGTTTTTGCATTTAGCAATTTCAATCGCTTCTCTTACCAATCTTGGTATGTAGTGGCGTTCCGTCGATAGTACCTGGGGACTATGAAGTTCAATCCAGTGATTGGTAGAGGGGTCCAAAAGGTGTTCAGCTATAGCCGACTTCTGAGGATCGTTGTTTTTAACAGCTCGTATATGTTCCTTTATGCGACTGGTGATGGTGCGCTTGGTTTGTCCTATATACGAGCTGCCGCAGCTGCAGTTGATTTTGTAGACACCGGGTGTTTCAAACGGAATACGGTCTTTGGGCGATCGCAGTTTTTGTGCTATCTTACTGTCAGGGGTAAAAATAGTTTTTATCGCGTATTTGCTCAAAATCTTCGACAGTTTGTCAGTTACCCCTCTGACGTACGGCAAAAAAGCAGGCTGTCTCGCCACCTCCATCGGCCTATTCCGTTTGTGTCGTCGTGCTTTCAGCTTTCCATCATATCCATTCCGCCGCAGTACGTTCGACAAATGTTCGAGTTCACCTGGTAAGTGATCTTTGTCACAAAGATCATGGGCTCGATTCACTAGTGACGTCACTACAGCGTTCAGGTGTAGTGGATGATGGTGTGAGCTCGCGTGAAGGTACCTGTCAGTGTGAGTTGGCTTCCGGTACACAGAGTGGCCGAGTGATCCATCCGGTCGAACCTTAACTAAAACATCCAAAAAAGGTAGTTTCCTCTCTTTTTCTACCTCACAGGTGAACTTTATTTTGTCGTGGATGCTGTTGAGATATGACAAGTAACACTCGATGTCTGCCTGGTTACCCCTCATAATACAAAAAACGTCATCTACGTATCTTTTCCACAGTTTAACTGGTGATGGTGTGGCTGTGATGGCAATGTTTTCAAAATGTTCCATCCAGATGTTAGCAACTACGGGGGCAACAGGGCTTCCCATAGCCAATATCGGGAGCTCAAACAGCCTAATCGTGGTAAGAATCCCGTTTCTTACGAACATTATGTAGAGCATAGTCTGGAAGAAAACATAGGCTACTGATTAAGTTTTTTTTTTTAATTTCGCACGGACGGAGTCGTGGTTGACTGCTAGTAAGTTAAAAAAAATGATGTTGTAAGTTGTAACCAGATGGCGTTGTCTTCATTTTAAAAAGTCACCAAATCTATGTTGTAAAAAATGTGTTATTTGTAAGTGAGCGTGTGTGTAGTGACAGTTGTAATAGTCACTGCAGTCTAAACACACCTTTAGTTGTAACTTGCAGTCGCCCGCGACTTCGTCCACGTAAAGTTAAAAAAAACTTAATAGGGGTATGAAAAATAGATAGTAACCGATTTTAAGACCTCCTAAGTATACATATAAAAATTCATAGAATCGGTTAAGCCGTTTCGTAGGAGTATGGTAACTAACATTGAGACACGAGAATATTATATTTAAGAGACTAGCTGTCGTCCGCGAATCCTTCAGCGCGGTATTAAAAACTTAATAAGTAGCCTATGTGTTCTTCCAGACTATGTTCTAGATCTATTCCAATTTTCATCGAAATCTGTAAAGCCTTCTAACAAACATCCATCCAAACATTCGCATATATACTATCCGTCGCCCGTGACTCCGTCCGTGCGGCATTAAAAAACCTTAATAAGTAGCCTATGTTTTCTTCCAGACTATGTTCTACATCTATGCCGTTCTGGTGGTACCTTTTAACAAACATCCATCATTTATTTTGTCTTTTTAAATTAGTATAGGAAAATTTTGTGATATTCTGATTTTTAAATAACTTGAAAAAAAAATAAAGATAAAATCTACCCAACGTCCCTGACACAACATGTTAGGGGAACGAGAGGGCGACATGGCGCCGCCCAAAAAAAAAAAGATCCATACATTCGTATTTATAAAATCGTATAACAATGCAAATGGAGATGTCAAAATGATATAATCACGTGTAGAGAATTATTGACAACAAAAAAATTAGAGGAAATAAAACAATCGATAAATAACAAAGTAGAAAGTTGTTTTACATTACAACAAGATGACACAATAAAAAATTACCTCAACTAGATTAATTGTAATTTTAGGCTGGGTATAGTCTGACAAATTTTCTGACCCGGTAAAAGGCGTTACTATGCAGTAAGTTCTGTCAGAAAATATTGTAAAACATACTCGGGCACAGAAAATGACGACAAGGATCTTATGACACTTTTTTAACATTAACAAAGGGGTGCTTTTCACTTATAACCACCGGGTGAGATATCTTTGTCGGTCTATAACTGTATTGTTTAGTGTGACTATGATCTGGCTGAGGATATGGACGAATTTTGGCACTGATGTAGAACATAGTCTGGAAGAACACATAGGCTACTTATTAAGTGTTATTTTAATTCCGTGCGGACGGAGTCGCGGCCGAAAACTAGTAATATTATAAATGCAAAAGTTTAGATGGATGGATGTTTGTTAGAAGGTATCTCCGGAACGACTCAACAGATCTTGATGAAATTTGTCACAGATAAAGAACATAGTCTGGAAGAACATATAGATTACTTAATAAGTTTTATTTAAGAATCCGCGCGGATGGAGTCGCGGGTGACAGCTAGTATGTTTTATATCTATAATTTAGAGGCGTATAGTTTTTTATATTTACACGTGCACTTTTCTTTGTCATTACAATTTTTTTTAGTGATTAATTCAAGTTCTTATGTAGGAAACTGTACTTAACAAATGATCTAACAAAAAAAAACCTATAAAACAATTCTCCATTGAATCGTTCGACATTGACGATGACTTTTTTCTATTATTGTTCATTATAGTAATTATAAATAAATATCTTATACAACACAAGGCAAGTTTCTCCTTGAATTACGATTAGCATATTTGCTAAGTAATTCATTCTAAATATATATATATAGTGTTGAATAAATTAGTTACAAAACTCGCACTGATACAAATGTGACAACTTTTAGCGGTTTCTATTCATAACCCTAAATCATATGTACAATAGAACAATTTAAAAAAAAATGGCAGCAAAGTCATATTTATACAAAATAGCTTTTACCCGCGACTCCGTCCGCGCGGAATAAAAAATAGAAAAACGTGGTAAAAATTATCCTATGTCCGTTTCCTGGTTCTAAGCTACCTGCCCACCAATTTTCAGTCAAATCTATTCAGCCGTTCTTGAGTTATAAATAGTGTAACTAACACGACTTTCTTTTATATATATATAGATTTAAATTCCTATCTATCTTTTAACTTAAACAAAAAATTATACATATTCTAGATTTATAGAAGAACTAGCTGTCGACCACGACTCCGTCCGCGCGAAATTAAAAAAAAACTTAACAGAACAGACTATGTTCTACATCTGTACCAGACTTCATTAAGATCCGTTCAACCTTTCCGGAGATACCTTCTATCAAGCAACCATCCATCCATCTAAACATTAGCATTTATAATATTAGTAAAAAGTAAGTTCATTTTAGGTTAGCAAAATATTTTTTTTCTTAATGAAAATATTATTACGCCTTCTGTGGTATTTGTATCAGAGACGCACTTAAGAGCGACATACGGCTCTGGACCCGCACTATATTGACCACTGCCCTAAACCATAGTTAAAGTACAATTTAAGCGAAAAGTCGTAAATTCTAAAAAAATAATCAAAACAGAGTAAACAACATGTTTCATACAGGAATTTTGACCTGAATTAAGTGAAAATAGTCATATCAAATTCCATGCGTAGCGATGTTACCAGCTGTCGCCCGCGACTGCGTCCGCGCGGATTTTTTTTTACATCATAAGGTGGCAAACGAGCAAACGGCCACCTGAATTCGCCGAAATAGCGAGACGACCGTTGCCCATAGACATCCGCGAATGCAGACGCGTTGCCTGCCATTAATCAACGGAGAAGGGGACGCACAGAAAGAGAATATTGCCATCCCAAAAAATTTCGTCCCCTCTTCCGCCAAATTCGGGAAAGGGGACTAAAATTAGGCCTCCGGGACCACACTCATCAGACGAAACGCGGAATTGCTTCCGCTTCACGCCAGTCTTCTGTGTGGTCGTGGTATTGCACCGGTCGAGCCGGCCCATTTATGCACCCAACAAAATATTGTTGTTGCGGGATCTACCACTGTTAAAATTAAAAAAAGATACTTAATTAGTAGCCTATGTGTTCTTCCAGACTGTGTTCTACATCTATGCCAAATTTCAGCAAGATCTGGATATATCTTTTAACAAACATCCATCTAAACATTTTTAATATTAGTAAAATAATTAAGATGTAAGTTATAAAAAGTCTTTCACTTTGGCGTCTTCAGTCTCGTCATAATCTGTTGTTATAGGAACATACATACAAATATTGATTTTTATTCACATACACACACACACACACACACACAAAGACAGATTTTAATATCCTTTTGTAATCATGTATATGTTGAAATACCATTGTTATGTAAAACAGCATATATACAAGCATAATCTAATAATGCAATAATATATTATTAAATATTTGAACATTTCACAAGACATCATTAGTAGTACTGTACTTATAGTAAATAATGAATTAAAACTGGCGAAACATTTGACTGGTTATGATTAACTTTGTATTCGACATATTTGTACATACCTTTATATTAGTATTTTCAAATATCTTAGCGCTCCAAGGTCATCGGCGGTGAGCTGAGCAGCGACTCGCGGTAAAGAGCCAAGATATTTACTTAATATTGAAAAAAAAACTAATTTCCTATATATCATATGAGTAACTTTTTATTACATAACATTGTTTATTTCATTATGCTTTTTCAAACAATAATTTAAATAATTGCGCAAGTAAATCAATAATAATAGTGAACATTTGTTATTTCAAATATACAAGTGTAAGTACCATTCGGCGAATATATTATGTAAAATCATACAAATTATAATAATAATTGAATAATTCATTACATACAATAGAAAACTTTATATATCATACCCATTTCATAGTGAAACGTCATTTGACCTTAACAAACCATTTTGAAGAAAAACAATAAGTAATTTTTAATTCAGAAAATAAATTCTCTGTCTATGAACTATGGTCTGAAATAGATTAATATGCGATCATTAGTGATTTAATAATCTTATGCCTACTTGTTATTAAATATTCACCCGACTAAATATTTTGCCCGACTGATATGAGTCATATCAACTACGATCACATCAGTCTGGCAAATGACGTATATTCGCAGTTATATTAGTGCAAAAAGATATTTCAATATCTTAATAAAGATAGCCGTAGAAAAGATAACGGTAAGGTGTGCATGTTAGTACCAAAGTCCAACAACGACAGTGACTTTCGTGAGAAATAACATACGACAACTTTATCTGGCCCGATCACAGATCCTCTATTAGTGGACTAAGTTTTCTAAGTCCTAGTGAGCTTTCAGAATTTAGTATAAAGTGTCCACATTCGGTCAGATATCCTTATTGGTCACTAACACTTTTATTTCTGATCGTACTGACTACAATAAATTGACTATAAAGAGATGAAAAAATTTTCATATCTATATCCCCTAGAGCAGTGTTTCTCAAAGTGGGCGATAACGTCCCCTTGGGGGCGTTTGAAACCTAGTAGGGGGTTTAAGGGGCCCAAAAATGGGAGGCGTTGAAATTAATTAAAGTAATGAAATTGTGGTTTTTAAGTTTTAGGAGTGAATATAAAATGGGGGCGCTGAAAAATAATTGATTTTCAAAGGGGGCGGTAAAATAAATAAGTTTGATAATCACTGCCCTAGAGGGAATAGACTTGGGTTAGATAGGCTAACTCAAAAAAACATTACATGACAGCTACAGTACGACAAGGATCTGGTTTGACAAAGACATGGTTGGGCTAGTGAGCTTTTGTAATTTAGTATCACTTTTGCCCACCGGGACAGATAAGTTTGATTTATTGTATACAATATCGTCGTAATTTTTAATTCAGAAAAGATTTTTATATTCAAACTAGCTGTCGCCCGCGACTCCAAACGAACGACTTTTAAAAGCGCCATCTCTTGTGATTGCATCATTTTAACTATTAACTTAAAAGGTTCTAGAAATTTCCGTAAGATGGCAGTACATGACATTCGTAAATAAATTACAAAATACAAAAATTATTTAAAATGAACATAAAAAAACAAATTGTATATTATAGTAACGTTATTATTAAAAAAAACTATGTAAAATCAATAATTCCATGGTAATATGCATAAAAATAATTTCTAAGTTGCTTCAAGTTAATCGAACCTTCAAACATATCAAACTGGCCACTAACAAAACATTCGTTGCTCATTTTTGAATCATGAAATAAAAAAGTTCACTCAGCAACATAGTGGTCGTGTATCGAGCGTGCTTTAGCGCTGCCGACCCCACACAGATAACCCGGCGACCTCGGCAATGTCGCGTCAATGTCGCCGCGACCTCTACAGAACAAGGCAGACAACACGATTCCTAACACAAAACAATAGTAATTTAAAAACTATAGACCGACAAAGCTATCTGAATCGGTGGGCATAAGTCAAACTAAATTATGACAGCTCACTAGCGCCCCCGTGACAAAAAACGTGACGTCAAAAAATGTCACAAGATGTCTTTGTACTGTAGCTGTTGTTTTCTATGACAGAACCAACTGCGATGGCAGCGTGTATCTCATTTGTTCAGATATCCTTGTTCGACGTTTATCACTTAAAAAAACTGTCCAAATCGAATGACATCTCACTCATCAAAATGTATCGTTTAGGCTCCAGAAGGTCACTTGGACGATAGAACTTTTATACAAACCCACATACATAAAAACTTACTCAGGCGTAAATATATATAAACTGTAGGTCTGTATCCTTAAACACTGATCAACCATATCCGACCAAGGAGGAGAGCAGAGCAGATTTTTGACCGTAAGATTAGCTTTGTAATATTGAAACAAGGTTTAATTTTTTTTTTTTTTATGAGAAGGGGGCAAACGAACGGCGCGAACACCGAAGTGATCATCGACGCCCATGGACATCCGCAACACTAGGAGAATTGCAGATGCGTTGCCGGCCTTTAAGAAAGCTATACGCTCGCTTCTTGAAGGTCCCTAAGTCGTAGTGGTTTGGAAATACCGCCGAGGACAGACCATTCCACAACACGGCCGTGCGCGGCAAGAAATTTCGCGAGAACCGCACTGTTGTGGAATGCCAGCCATCCATATGGTATGGATGGTACCTGGCGGTCTGTCGGGTCGTCCGATGACGAAACTCGGCGGCAGGAATCATTCCAAACAGTTCTTCGGAACACTCCCCGTGGTATAAACGATAAAAAATGCAGAGGGAACTGACGTCCCTCCGCAAGGCCAGAGTATCAAGCCGATCGGTAAGAGCTCGGTCGTTGACGATTCGAGTCGCTCTCCGTTGTATGCGGTCAAATGGAAGAAGCTGGTATTGGGGTGCTCCCGTCCAGAGGTGCGAGCAGTATTCCATGTGGGGCCGAACTTGCGCCTTGTACAGTTGTAGGCGGTGGCCCGGCTGGAAATACTGCTTCGCCCTACTGAGCACACCCAGCTTTTTGGAGGCCAGCTTGGCCTTGTCTTCCAAGTGACCGCGAAACTGAACGTCACTCGATATGTCAACGCCGAGAATACCGATACTGGCTGAGGCTACCAGGGGAGTGCCCTCAAAACGAAGATCTACGACAAAGGGTTGTTTTTTAGCGGTAATGGCGCACACTTGTGTCTTTTTGGGATTGAATTCAACGAGATTTCTTTTGATTTTACTTATTACTTTTAATATTTAATTATAAAATTAATTTTACTTTGCATGTCTTTTCTTATCAATAGCAAGCGTAAAAAAAGTAACAGAATTGAAAACTAAATTTAACCACCCTAATTATTTGAATAAAGCAATTTATTTAGGGATAAAAATCTGCTTTGCTCCCCGATCCGGTCTGGGTGAATAGATACTTCAGTTGGAAATAAAATTATGCTATGAAACAAATCAGATATAATGAATGGTAATCTTATGGGATATTTAGTTAATAATCTTACTTAATATTATGAATGCGAAAGTTTTTATGTATGGATGTTTGTTACAAGGTATCTATAGAACAGTTCAATGGATATTGCAGATTTTTGTCACAGATGTAGAACATAGTCTGTAAGAACACATAGGCTACTAAGTTTTTTTTTAATACCACGCAGAGAGAGTTGTAAGCAACATCTAATTATAATGATGGTTAGTATGCACTTTTAGAACATTTCAATTGAAGTAACAATTATAAAAAAGTCAACTGATGAAGTGTCATTCAAAACTTGTTTGTTCATAGCCTTATTTATTATTAAAAGAAAATGTAAAAACCACTTTATTTTAGTATACAAAAATCAATGTTAAAAATGATCATCATATTCATGTAGTATGGGGAATATTTTTTTTATAAATTATTAATTAACACCTATGGACTGGAATTTCTGGAAGCATCTTAAGTTGTAATTGTGTGGTTATACCACTGAGGACAGAGTATTCTGAGTAACACAGCTGTGAGAGGTAGAATAATTAAATTTTAACCAAATATGTTACAAATGTGATTTTAAATAACTTAGATAAGTAAAAACGGTTCAAAATTGTTGATTTATTGGTTTCGGCTGATAGAAAAATGTTTTATAAGGCCTAGAGTATTATAACATTTAAGAAATACGTATTTCAATAGGTAGGACATTATGAAACAAACTACACACCCAAAAAATCCTACTGGTACAGTTTTGGTTTTTCAGTTTGACATTTATGACTATTTTATGAATATTTGTAGTAATGTATCTATAATTAGCGTTGCCAGGCGTCCGGATAAAGCCAGACATAGGTAGGCTTTTTCATTGCGTGTCCGGCCAAAACAAACAGTTGTCCGGCTTTTTTTAGGCCTTTTATATTTCACAAAAGAGAGTGGCTGAGCGCAGGTGAGAGTCGACAGACGGGTGGCCCGGCCTTTCTACCCAAATTTCCGGCCAAACTGGCTGGTCTGTCGGGCTATTGGGTTTGGCGAGCTGGCAACCCTATCTATAATGTCAGCTCTGTAACTAATATTTTTGAAACTCTTCGAGTGGAACTAACTTTTGCTATATTTTGTCATTAAACAATTATGGTAGAATAGACTAAGGAATATACATGGTACACTTAGTGAATACATTGAACTGTCTGTATGAACATGAGTGTCTCATACAATTCATACAATTGTAGATAGTACAGACATTATTGTCGCATTTTCTGAAGTAGTATATTCGTACATTTATAGTTTACTTTCTGTCTAAGACAAATGTCTCTTTACAGGTATTACCTTTACATAAAACTCATAATATTCTCATCTTTTCACGGATGACATCAGCTATATGGTTCAGCTATTATTTCAGGTATCAGCTATTCACTAGGTTTTTGACTAACTTTTAATAGTAATAAGATCGTAAAAATATGTTTCCTTAAGTCTTAAAAAAAAAGTATTGACAAATAAAAGTTCTGTCGATGTTACACGGAATTAAAACGAGTAATCGCGGTCAGTGACTGTGCAAATCAACTGACAATGAATTATCCAACAATCTTTATCCAGCAATCAGTGAACATAACCGGCTTATACAATCGGACGCATCAAATAAAGCTATCAAAGATAAACCTTATCATGTGTGCCTTTTCGGTTAACCTATAAATTATTAATTAGAGTAACTCACCTCTTGTAGAAGGCCGTTGGAACACGTAGAAGCACTAATACAATATAAAAATGGATAACACAATCACCTTTGTGGATTTAACACGACTTTTACATTCGCTTCGTCGAGTCGATTGAAGTTGATTTTGACGTTAACTTGACATTTATCCTCAAAAGATAAGGTAACGTGTATACTGTATGAATTGCAAATTAAGAAAATAGATTGAATGAATCAGAGCGAATCACACTCTATTTTTTGCACACTAATTTAATTTTTTTATAATTATAATTTCCAGATATTTCATTAATAAAGGATTTATATATATTTACTAAGTAGCAATTAATTTAATTGAATATTAAAGGGACATTACTGCAAAAATCTAATAAGAATAATTTTGATTTGATGATGACTCGTTATTTTTAAGTTACTATCTATTTTAATTTTACGTTAGTTTAAATGTTTTAAAATATTTTAATATATTATGGAATTATGTGATGTCGCCCCCGGTTCAAATTTTTGAAAAAGTTAAATTTCCTTATTTTCACATAGATTACTGCACTGAATACTTCAACAGCAGTAATTTTTTTTGTATAAATACGCTTCGAGACCTAAGAATACTTACTACTACATAGCTTAAATTAAAACTCACGATGGCTCGATAGCACTGCAGTTAATTTAATATTAAATCTCTTTTTATCATTTCCCTATCAATGAAAGAACAAATAAATAATTAGATAAATTGTGATAAGGTGATAGCACTATTGATTTTTATGTCCATTTTTATCGTATATACTTATTTTGAAAAGTTGTGATTCACTGAATTACGTTCACGATATCTTTCTTATCATTAAACTTGCTAAGTTAAAAATGATGTTAGTAACTATTGCATGATAACTGCATGAAAGTATTTCAAGAAATAAAATTGAATGAATTCTCATCGTATTTATAATATAATACAGTATTTTAAGAAATAAATTATCATTTAATAAAGTACTACTTATACAAAAATTACACATCTGCTTTTTTTACTTTGTTAAAAGTATTTTCAGAGTTGGTAACATTGTTAACTTCCTTCATCCATCCATCAAATGACAGTTATTGTCATAACATTGAACAAAATATTGTCATGCCATGTCTAAATTATAATTTTAATAAGTAAATTTTTTTATAACTTGCACTAGGATATTTTTTATTTCTACAAAGTTATGAAACTTTTACAAGCAATATATTTTAAATAATCACGGAATACACCGAAACAAAATAGCAAAGTTATGGATTCCTGTAGAGTTTGTATGGATAAAAAGACGAATACATCTGATATATTTACTTCAGATATAGCTGATAAAATTAATTTTTGCACTGGAATACAGGTGTTTGTACTTCCTTAATTGTTTTTGTCATTTTTGTTTCGTGTTAAACTTTCATCAAAGTCTAATGAGCTGAGGATGATTTTAACTAGCTCTATTTTTGATTTGATTGAAAGCCTAAATTAAACACAGTGATCTTAAATTTGATACAATGGCCTCCAGGATATTATAACATTCGGCTTTTTTTCAGTTATTTTATTAAATATGTGAGATAAAGAGATGTGATATTGTAAAAGTTTAAGAGTAAATCGCAGTTTGTTTGCAGTTTATTTTAGTGATTGAAAACCTTTTTTAATTTAATAGCTTATTTTTAATTTCAGTTGACAAAAGAAGATGGTCTTCCAACTCAAATATGTGATATATGTCTTGACAATTTGTCAATAGCATACAACTTTAAAACTCTATGTTTACTCTCTGAAAAGACATTAAAAAGTATAAATAATGATACAAAAGAAGGTATATTAGAAGATATCAGCGGTAACACAGATGAATTTAAGCAGGACTTTCAAGCAGAAGATAATATTCAGATTAAACAAGAACCTGGTGTTAATAGACGGAGTACAAGAGTTAATTTAAAATTAAAAATAGGAAGGTAATTACTTTTTTGAATACAGTCAAACTTAGATGAGAGAGAGAGTGAGTCCTGAGAGAAAGACTGCAATTTTTTTCTCACTTATGAAGATTGTCTATCAACACTGTACTTGTCTAAGTTAAACTGTACTGACATAGTGTACATTTATTTCTCAAATATTAGCTGTTGCCTGCTACTTTGTCTGTGGGGAATTAAAATTAAATTAATTTTCTATGAGTATCATACATTTCTAGAATAAAATGTAGCCAATATGTTATTTTAGACAAGTATTTATTGCTGTTTTAAATTTTGGTGAAAAATAAATTCTTGTTTAGAATAGATTACAGTGTAATCTCACTAATCCGGCTCTATTAAAAACCGGAGGGTGCCGGATTATTGGAATGTTCGGATTACTGGGTTATACTGAAAAAGTCATCGGTAATAAATAAAATAAAGCATTTCATAGAGAGAATAAATGTATGTAATGTATTATGGAACAATTGAATTAACACATAGGCACATATGTACATAATTAACTAGTTTTGAAATAATCCTTAATTGAGGTCTGCTTTTGTGCAACTGTGACCTAAGCGCACTGGTATAGAGGGGAAAGGGAGGTGTGGGCGGAGGGTGCCGGATTATTGGACGTGCCGATCTATCGAAGTGCCGGATTAGTGAGATTATACTGTAATTTGTGTCTAACCACAACTGCCTCTGCAAAACAGCAGAGGATGTTTTCATCTTCCTCTCTTATAAAGGTATTAAATTAAAGAGCTCAAGTAAGTAAATTTTACTAATATTATTAATGCAAAAGTTTAGATGTAGGTATGGATGGATGGATATGTTATTAGGCATTTCCAAAATGGCTCAATGGATCTCGATCTTGATGGAATTTGGCATAGATGTAGAACAGTCTGGAAGAATACATAATTATTTTTTTAATTAATTCCACACGGACTGATTTCCGGGCAAAAGTTATCTAACTAATATTAGGTCCTTACATATGAAATTGGCGTTTTTCGTACTGGTCACTTTAATCACGAATTTCTCCTCTTTGGTAAGGAATTTCAAATTCAAATTTGTACAGCTATAGACTCATGTATTTGTGGTTCGATGACCGTCATTCATTTGTTTTTTTCTTCTGTTTTTTTCTGTTTGCGTCACTCATTTTACAAAATGGAAAACTTAAAATATCGCATTATTTACGAGTACGAGTTCCGCCGTGGCACTAGTGCTGCGGAAACGACTCGAAGGGTGAATGATGTGTATGGCGGTCTTGTTGCAAAAGAAAACACAGTTCGTTTTTGGTTCCATCGTTTTCGTTCTAGCAATTTGGATCTGCAGAACAAGCCCCGTGGACGGCCTGAGACTCAAGTTGATAATGAAGAGTTGAAGGCTATTGTGGAAGCGGATCCATCGCAAACCACGACCGAGTTAGCTGCAGGCTGCGATGTTAGTGATAAAACTGTTTTAATTCACTTGAAGCAAATTGGGAAGATTAAAAAGCTTGAAAGGTGGGTACCTCACGAATTGACTGAAGCAAACCGGCAAACGCGCGTCGACTGTTGCGTTACATTACTAAACCGGCACAATAATGAAGGTATTTTAAACCGAATCATTACCTGTGATGAAAAATGGGTTCTTTACGATAATCGGAAGCGCTCAGCGCAATGGTTGGATCCTGGCCAGCCAGCCAAATCCTGCCCCAAGCGAAAATTAACCCCAAAAAAGTTACTTGTAAGCGTTTAGTGGACTAGTGCCGGTATTGTTCATTACAGTTTTCTCAAATCTGGCCAGACTATTACGGCTGATGTCTATTGTCAGCAATTGCAAACCATGATGGAAAAGCTAGCGGCTAAACAACCTAGGCTGGTCAATCGCTCCACGCCACTGCTGCTTCACGACAACGCTAGACCACACACTGCGCAACAGACGGCTACTAAATTAGAAGAGCTTCAATTGGAAAGTCTAAGACATCCTCCGTACTCCCCGGACCTTGCTCCAACAGATTACCATTTTTTTCGAAATTTGGATAACTTCTTGCAAGGGAAAAAATTCAACTCCGATGGGGCAGTCCAAATCGCCTTCAAAGATTTTATTGATTCCCGTCCGACTGGTTTTTTTAGTAAAGGGATCAATGAACTACCTATGAGATGGCAAAAGTGCATAGAAAATAATGGTTCATACTTTGATTAATTAAATATATTATATTAAAAAATATTTGACTTTTTGTTCCTCCCATACAAAACACCAATTTCATATGTAAGGACCTAATATTATAAATGCGAAGGTTTAAATGGATAGATGAAGGGATGGATGGATGGATGGATGTTTGAAGGTATCTCTCTGGAACAGCGCAAAGGATCTTGATGCAATTTGGCACAGATGTAGAATATAGTCTGGAAGAACACATAGGCTACTTATTACGTTTATTTTTAATTCCAAGCGGACGGAGTCGCAGGCGACAGCGATAAATAAATCCAAGATGGCCGCTGCAACAATATAATAATACTTGTTTTTCAGTATAGAAGAAAATGAGGTAACAACAAAAGTTAGAAATAAAAGGGGTCCATACAAAAAGACTGGTCAAACACGACTAACAAAGTTTAAATTTCGCAAACTATTTTGTGAACCGTGCGGACTCAAGTTTGCAAACAAGGAACAATCTGATAAACATAAAAAGGAAACTCATAAAGGAGAGAGTTTTATTTGTGAGGTAATTATTACTTACCTTAATTATATATATAATTTTTACACTTGCCACTGACAGACGGAGAGCCGTTTTCTAATTAAATACGTTTTACAAGTATTAAAATGCTTAGAAATATTACCTATGGTGTTAAATTACGCGATCTAAAACTAAGAAATTAGATTAAAAACGTGAATTAATTTATAAGCAAAATTTTTCGGATTATCTGACGAAAAAAGGTACATCTTACAAAATATTACATATGAAGCTCTTTTCATCGAATAAGTCGATTTGTCATTGTTATTCCTAAAATACTTAATAATCTTCTGATGGATATTAACATATCGACCCATCAGACGTAAAGAGTTACATCTTATGTGATATCTAACTGTTTTCGTCGGATAGGTCGATTTGTCATTATTATTCCTAAAATACTTAATAATCTTCTGATATATATTAACATATCGACCCATCAGACGTAAAGAGTTACATCTTATGTGATATCTAACTGTTTTCGTCGGATAGGTCGATTTGTCATTATTATTCCTAAAATACTTAATAATCTTCTGATATATATTAACATATCGACCCATCAGACGTAAAGTGTTACATTTTATGTGATATGTAACTATTTTCGTCGGATAGGTCGATATGTAAGTTTGTATCAGATTTGCGGTAAGGTGTTCGTACACCGCGCGTCTCACTTCTCTCACGTTCGGTCGCACCTGCCGCCGCAGCATGCGTGCGACTCGTGCGACTACCGCACCTGGCACAAGCACGACCTCGTCAAACATCTGCGCATACATACAGGTGAGACAGACATATCCAATGAAAATAGTTACATCTCTACGAGGAAAAGAGTTACATATCACTCTTGCGAAGTAAAGCATTAGTTACGTCTCTTATACTTGTGACGAAAAGAGTTGCGTTTTGTACACTTGCAACAAAAAGAGTTGGTTCTTTCAAATTGCAAAGAAAAGAGATATATTTTACACTTGTGATATAGAGAGTTACATTTCTTAAATTTGCGACAGTAATAGTTACATTTCTTACCGTGGGTTTCTGAGACCGGAATCCCCGTTTAAAACATGTTCTCTGTTTTTTCAAAAATATATGTTATATAGAGAGGTTCTGGTTTCAATAACCAACGGTTACACTTGTGACGAAAATAGTTCCATCTCTTACACTTGTGATAAAAAGGGTTAAACCACTCTTTAAGTACTCTTAAGATTTAAATTATTAAATAGACAATTATGGTTTCCCACACCGCTTAATATCGTTAAGTTACGCTACTAATAGTTGGTTTCTGTGACCAAAAAATTTCTGTATGAAACATATCGTCATCCCTGTTTATCTTTGAAAGAAAACAGAGATAACAATATATTTAAACGGGGATTTTGGTCTCGGTAACTCGAGATTAGTTTTGGTATACGTTTTGTAGGTGTGAAACTGTACCAGTGCGAGCACTGTACCGCCTCCTACCACACGTCGTCAAACCTCAGCTGTCACATTCGCCGCTGTCACGCGCGCGAGCGACGTCACGCCTGTCATCTATGTGACAGGACATTCTATGACCGAACAAAACTCAATCGCCATATAGATTCACATAATGATATCAAACGGTGAGCTTTTCTTTTTATCTAATGGATACGAGTGTTGGATGGATAGAGACGGATATAATTTTGAAAGTCAATTCTTGTAGTCAAGTTAATCGTGATCGATGTTACTAACCGTAGGTTTCTGAAACCAAAATCTCTATAAACATATCATTATCCCTCTCATTATCTTTGACATAACAGAGAACAATATGTTTTAAATGGGGATTTTGGTCTCAGAAATCCACAAAACGAATTTAAAATTTATTGTCACTTCCATGCATTTTTTAGCTTTCTAGCTAATCGAATGTAATACAGTGAAACCTGGTTAAGTGAGACATCAAGGGACCTGCAATGTCGTTTCACTTATAGAGGTATTCCACTTACCCAGTGTCTCAGATATACAGGTATAAATAAATATCTGTCTCATTTACAGAGGGTTCCATTAATAGAGGTGAGAATACAGGTTATTTCAGTTATTTCAGTTTGACATTTTTCAAATAAACATCTATATGATAGTAAAGCGAAACTAAAACTGAAGGTCAAAATTCGAAGCTCAAAAAAAAAAAACAGTGTTATCTCAGTTACAGAGGTTTATGCATATAAAATTTACTCGCTGTCTCAGTTATAGAGGTAACTATGATGATAAATCGAAAGAACAAATCCCAGATATAGAGGTTTACCTCGTCCCACTAACAGAGGTAATTCAGTGCCAAAGTGTTGGGACCTCAGCATGAGTTCCAGTTATGGAGGTTTCTCACTTATCCAGGTCCCACTTAACCAAGTTTCACTGTATATATCTTTTCAAATATCTCGGTGGCTCAAGGTCATGTGCGAGTTGCGCAGTACTCTCCCCCCTCATCCCGCTATGCCCTATTGCACCCAAAATTGTGTTCAGCGCAGACTCACGCGAAGTTAACGGCCAAGATATCTGAAAACCTTTATATGCTTCAATGTATGCTCTAGCAAAATATGCCAGTGGTTTACTTCAGGTTTGAATGTGAAGTGTGTCACGCTTGCTTCACACGGCGTTGCTACTGGAAGAAACATTTGCAGCGCCAGCATGGGGTCACAGTGCCCCCACAGAGACCTGGCCGTCAGAAGACCAACAGACAGGTCGGAGAGCTCCCCCCCACTGGCTTAGTGACGTAGGAAGTACTACAAGCTTTTTGAAGACAGTTGTTTGTATGGGCTTTGGGATTGTACATCTCAGAAATGAAGCAATCAGTAGCAATAATATTGTTTATTTTAAATATTACATATATTTGAATGTTGTGAAAATAAATCCTATTTATTAATCGATTTGTATTTTATTTGTATTGTATGTATATTTATTTACATTCGTAAGAAACGTTGTTTGTTCAAAATAATATCCATCTGATGAAAAGAGTTACATATTTTAATTGTTCCCTTAAAATATGTAACTCTTTTCTTCGGATATGTTCAAATATATCTTATTGCTCTTTTTTAAATTTTGTATGACCATTTCTAAGGGTTTCCCTCCATTACCCTGATTGGCTCCACTTTAATCGACTATTACTCATTCTTAGTGGACTCCTCGCCTGTATTGCACTTCGGATCATCGTTATTAATAATTTTTATATTAAATCCATATCACTATATCTTATCTTACTAATATAAATGTAAAAATTTGGATGAATGGATAATTGTTTGTTCCAAGTAACTCCATAGTGGTGACAAAAGATACTTACTAAGTTTTTAATTCCGTGCAAACGAAGGCAAAGGAGATCGTTAATTTCGAATAAAATTATCTATCTTCTATCTAAAAGGTCCTTCGAGTCGGATATAGAAATTAAAAGACATTGTATTTTATTTTCATATCTCTATTTGAGAATAATATTATGTGCGTTTAGTCAGCTCGGAAGCATCTGTCGCTGCAACGTTTGAGACAGTCCGCGTCGTTGCGGCAATGCGCTCGGCAGCTCGCCTGACAGCGCGTCACTGTACGCACATTGCTTCGTGCCAGCTTCTCCTCGAACATCATGCTAAGGATTATAAATTAAACTTAGTTTACGCTATGTGTTTAACGTGACTGTGTTGTGTCTGCGCCAGTGAAAATGGAATACTATTAGGGGTTAGTTAAGTTGTTAACTGGCGACAATTTTTTCCACATAATTTGAAAACATTACCTAACCTTATTTCACAATATCACTTCGTATTATGTTACAATTTAATATTAATGGCCCTCATGTATGGATTTTGACCGTTTTTTTTATATTTAATTCCGCTCACCTATCAATGAACGGTACAGAAGTACAGGTAGCCGCGTCACAGTGCAGCACGGGGGGTGCCACAGCAGCCATCAGCGACCCATCTTCCCCTACCACGTAGGGGATGTGGTCTAAATACACGTTATCAAACAGACACGCTCGCTTCATGTATTCCTCCGGATGTGTGAACATTGTCGGCGGAATGCCTGTAAGAAGGTACTTATTGACCAATCCGACGAAAAGAGTTACATGTTATGGGATCCTTAAGAACGAAAAGAGTTACATCAATTATATGGTATTTTAGGATAAAAAGAATTACAACTCTTAAGAAATCCTTCACGAAGAAAAAAGTTACAACTCTTATATGATCCTTCAAGACGACAGGAGTTACATCTGATATGAGGCTTTCTATCCTTAATCTCATAGGTGATGTAACTCTTTTCTTCTTATAGGTATAACACTAGCTACACACTAGCTTAACTTTTTATTCGACTGGCAAATGGGTTATGAATTTTGCCCACTTATGTTTATTTACCTACGTGGGCAGGCCTCCCGCAAGATAGACGGATGATCTGGTCAAGGTTGCGGGAGTATCCTGAATGCGGGTTACACAGGACTGATTATCGTGGAGATCTTTGTGGGAGGCCTATGCCCAGCAGTGGGCGTTACGAGGCTGAATAGATAGATAGATGTTTGTTTGTATGAAGGTTTTTATGTAAATTTCTTTGTGATCCCCTGCAGCCCAAACGACTGAACCGATTTTGACGAGTATGGTGTCATTCCATTCGTGATCATCCCCAGAGTGTCATCGGGGTACAGTCAGTAGTTTTTTGTTTGTTTTTTTATGTAGTAAATTGTGTTATTTAATCCTCACCGACAGTGTAATATCTTGTGTTACACATATGCTCCTGTATGAGATCGCTACGGTTACTGAACCAGCCCACCAGCCATTTCAGGTCCTCGAACTTGGTGATCTCATCGTTGATCACCTTCCTCGTCAGACGAAGGTATTCCACGTCAGCCTCTATCACAGATTCGTCCTTGTCTTCACCGTAACTGATAAGAAAATTGAACAATAATTAATAGATTAAATCGTAATCTATAAACCATAGACAAATTCGAAATTTTTCGATAAAACAAATAGTTAAACATCAAAACATGTCCAACGTATTTATATGGTATGAGTTTTAGAACCACTAAGTATATATTTTATCCGACTGAATGCGACGGTTTATACGCTATAGGTTTATACGGTCTCTTTGCTATCCTTGGACGGGCGTCCAAGGATAGCAAAGAGACAACTCTTACTTTCTATATTGCATTTTAAGTATAGCCTCGGCCATATGTATCCTGAATATCACTCCAGGTCTGAGATGCGCCTGGTACAGGTCTTTTGGCATCTCTACGAATGTTGACTCCCAATCCTGGAATACAGAAATCATGTACAAGTAAACATCTTTATGACGTGAGTTAAGTCGTTCTTAATTAATTAAATATAATGCCATGTCTGCAATCAGTAATTTCTCGTTACATAACTAAGGCTGTCAATTAAAACGAAATAGAAATTCACCTTGACAGCGGGTTCGTAAGTTTCATAGTTCTGTCTATCCTTTTTGTTCTTATAGCGCTTGCGTTTTGATCTCTTCTGATGAAGATCCCAGGAATCAGCACGTCTGGCAACTGGCACCTCTGTACTCGTTGAGTTCTTCATCTATAAACATGTTGTATTCAAACTATTCTGGACTTGATTACAATTAAATAATTACACAAAACCATAGAAAATAAATTACAATAAAACCATAGACTATTTACTGTAATACTCGTACATTTCAAAATAAATGTCTGGTAAAACGTTTTCACATAATTACCCTTATTTTACAAATTTCACGGAATAACTAAAAAACGTCGAATATTGCAATTGCCGCTATTTGTGGAATTTGACGTTTACTTAATTTAGGTTTTTTAATTGAAAATTAGTAAAATGTTTTTGTGTGGTTACCTCAGTTGCTTCGGAAGTGGTTGAGGTGCGTGGACGACTGCGACGTCGGCTACTAACACGATTGCGCCTCTTCTGAAAAATGTATTAAATTTAAAAAGCTTTGGATAGATATAGGTCATATATTTACATATAAATCTCTCGTACCATCCAATAGGTCCATTGAGTGAAAGCAATAAATTGTATTTATTTTTATAACCTAACTGGCTGTCGCCCTCGACTCCGTCCGAGCGAATTTAAAAACAAACTTAATAAGTAGTCTATGTATCCTTCCAGATTATGTTCTACATCTGTACCAAATTTCATTACGATCCATTCAGCCGTTCCAGAGATACCTACAAACAAACATCCATCCATCTAAACTTTCGTATTTATAATATTATTAAGTAGTGTGATTTAAGAAATAATAGAAATAAACATAATAAGGATTAACTTGGTATGGATATATGGGTAGTGATGATGACCACAGAAAAAATAAATGAGATTAAATGATGGCATGAAAGGTAGGGGGCGACTGAAAAAAGGATGTATGGATTGTGTGATGGACTGTTTATAAAGTTATATGGAAGAGTACACAGGAAAAATGGCAGCTCTGTTTGATGCTTTGAAAGAATCTTTTGAAGAAATTGAATTGAATAATTCCGATTGTATATATTTAAAATAATAAAAACAGGTAAAGTAACACCGAAAAAAAAACTAAAACGTAATAATTGCAACCTTTATTAGCAAAAATAAATCATTCCTCGACATCTTTGGGTTCAGTTATTGAGTCGACGAAAACAATTGAGTTACATTCCGCTGCATCACATTGTAACATAGGTGGAACTTCCACAGGGGTAACTGAATATTCATCCCCTATCACGTAAGGGTTGCCATCAACCCACAACGAGTCGAACAAACAGTATATATGTACCTTTATGGTCATATAACTAATAAACTTATATATTCTTCCACCGCATTCTCCAAGATGTTCTTTTATACTACGATCCGTTTTATACATTAGTAATAAATTATGAAACTTTGTTATTTCATCCATTACTACTTTTTTAATCAAATTAGTATATATTATATCAGATTCTATATGACGTTCGGGGTCTTCGTACATCCGTTGTTTTATCCGGAGTATCGCGTCGGACATCCGTACGCGGAATATTACGCCCGGATTCATCTGATCCGGGAGTATGCTAGGCTTTTTCGTTGTCGTTGTAAATTGCAGGATTTTGTCCTTCACCGGCTCCGGATATAGGTAGTGATTTGGCCTTTCTCTGATCTTCGGTCCGTTAAGGGAATCGAATTTTCCCGTGCCCTGTAGTAGAAAATTTTCTGTTTCACACTTTTTATTACACCTTTTTTTATATTTTATAAACTAAAGATTAACCACGATTTCACGCTTTTTATGATCCTCGCTTTGAGTGCTGTTTTTTTTTTTTTTTTTTATTTATATTAAACAGGGTACAAAGTTATATTAAAAGTATCTATAAACCCATCGTGTTTGTACTTAAATAGAGTAAAATCAAATTGGACCTTCGAGTCGGAGATTATTAGCTCCATAATTAACTGTTTAGCAAAAACGACAATGCGACGCGACGACATTTTGCGAAAATGTTTAATTTTCAAAATTATTAATACAAATATAAAGAATTTTTAAATATTATATAACAGATTTCCACTATACTCGCGAGACCGACATTTTTTAGAAGATAATTACAGGAGAACGATATGTTTTATACAAAAATTTTGGTCTAAGAAACCAACGGTAAGACGGACAATCTCGTGCATAAGTCTTTAATATTCAATAGCTTACTTTAGCTCGTCTCTTGATTCGATTGTACTCATTGAGGGCGTCGTCGTTGCTGAAGAATGAATCCATGGATGGCCAGTCGTAAGGAATGCCAGAGTAATGGTTCTTCTCTTCCATGTGAACATTTTCATCCTGTAGAATATTGATACTTTTACTTTCCAGTTTTACTTTATACCGTCTATTGTTAAAGGAAGAAATATTCTTCTTTTATTATTATGAACTTAACAATGGTAGACGTCAGTAACTGCACGAATGGGCCGGCTTGACCGGTGCAATAACACGACCATACAGAAGATATGCGTCAAGAGGAAGAAATTCTGCATACAGTCCTCCTACGTCAATTAAAGGTAGGCCACGTTCGTCTTTTTATATTACTACACCGATATTGGAGATACATAACAAACGTCCATACATCTAAACATTCTTATTTATATTATTACTAGTTGCACCGTCCGCGTGGCATAAAAAAATATCCTACGTGTTCTTCCAGACTATGTTCTACATCTATGCCAAATTTCAGCAAGATACGTTGAGCCGTTTTGGAGATATCTTCAAACCAACATCTAACCATCCATCCAAACATTCGCATTTATAATATTAGTAAGATTAAGAAATTAAAAGTTAGTTTTACTTATTTCAATATATAGAGACGTACCTTCGCATGTGGATTCCTCGCTGGGGCCATCATGTTAACGGGTTGTTCGAAAACATCGTCCTGCAACTGAACACACCAAATATGTATTAGTAAAAGTTTGAATCTGGAAACGAGATTGAAATGCAGGTTTTAATATTTGCTAGATATAAACCTTTAAAAATTTATTTAAATTAAAAAATTATATTTGACGGTGAATGATGGAATTCCAAAAAATAATAAATGCTCTAGGTTATGGTTGTCTGATAAGTTCGTTGCGACTTTCGATAGGTAGCTTAGAAGACATTTGAATATATTATATTTATTGAAAACACATTACATGTTTACATATTTTAAAAGCGCAAAACTTCAGTTATATTTAGAAGAAAGTTTGGTT
Source organism: Papilio machaon (assembly GCF_912999745.1). NCBI lineage: Eukaryota > Metazoa > Arthropoda > Insecta > Lepidoptera > Papilionidae > Papilio > Papilio machaon. Next base: position 2,531,940 of record NC_060013.1, on the reverse strand, counting down.
ATGATTCGTTCATTTTTATCAACATTATACGCCTTAGAATATGACAGAAAATAAAGTGCATTTAAGCATTTTTGCTTTTCTTTTTTCAAAGGGACAATAATATGTACTATATTATAAGCGAAAATTCTGTAACCAAAATAAATATACTGCAGTGGATTCGTTTTCGGATTTCCATCATTTTGAATTATTACAAAAATTCCCATACTGGAAATAAAAACTGATTTAGACAATTTACCGAGAAATATTAGCCGTTATGGTAAAGAACGGTACCAATATAATTTTAAATGGTATAACCAAAAATTTAAGAGAACTTTGCTTCGGCACGAACTTATCGGAGAGCCTAATATTTTGTACAATAGATTGACAAAGCTCATATTGCATTTGTACGTTACTTTGTTTCAATACAATACTTACATTAGGATAGTTGAAAACATTAGATTCAAAGTTAGCATTGGCCAAATTATTTAAGGATGACAGCTGGAATCAAGAAAAATCGTAATTCAAAATTAGGTATTTGTTTTTAAAATATTTTGGTGGCCCAGGTGCGCGCTACGTAGAGCCCTCCCCCCTCATCCCGGTGTACCTAAAATTGTGTTCTGCGCAACGACTTGCGGGAATTCAAGAGCCACCAAGTTTTAAGGAAATTACACAAACTAATGAACGTAGTTAAAGTTATTAAGGAGAAATGCAATAAGCTATTTTAAAAAAATATTATGAATTATGTAAGAATTTCGAACCATGGGCAACCATTAGTTAGAATTAATGAACTTACTAGAACACAAAAGAAGTAATGCCACATGTCAACACAGCGGAGTACAATGCTCCTATGAGATCAAATCAAATCTTTTCAACGTTATTTATTTTTCTTGTTTATAACTTTATTTGCTAATTGGTTGTTAAAATTAATTGCAGTGATAAATAGTTAGAAGGTTTGTTAATTGGACTCGGCTGTTATTTTGTTGTAATAAATTTAAAACTTTTGTCAATTTTCATAGCAGTTAATAGATAATAATGGATTATATACGCTTTCCGTCCTTACTTTTCTGTTAAGGAAAAGAGGGGGAGATGGATTTCGCAGAAAAAACGTATAGGAAGGGGAGATATATTCTATATATTATCCGTCCCCTTCTCTGTTGATTACAAGTAATGACTCTGCAAATGCGGATTTCTATGGGTATAGTGGTCACTATTCTGGGCGAATTCAGATGGCCGCTTCTATTTAGGCCGCCACTAAATAAAATTACTAGCATTGCTTTTTCAAAATTCTTAGTGTTTGTATTGGTTTAGCGCCATCTTGTGGTTAGTAGATTTATTATTTAGGACCACCATCTATCGGCGTAATGTGAAAACCAGTGCCATCTAATCCATTTTAAATTGGTAAAATAGCAGATTATAATAAAATTATTTGCTGAAGTTTTCTATTTTATTCTTGTACAAATAGTTCGATTAATTTATTTAACGAGAACGGTGATAATTATTATACACATAACATTACATTAGGTTTTGGAAACGAAACAAAAATCGTCAAAAAAGTAATAATTTATTTATAATAACTTATCTTATCGACGTTAATTCAAAAGCGTATGAAAATGTTTGAAGTTTATAAATCGTTTCATAGATGGGTTTTGAGGTCTGATCGCGGAAAGAGATTTCTTTGAAATAATGAAAGATCGTCTTCCGTTATCCGGTAATTCTCGCTCTATATCTGGCAACACCACTCTCCTCTGTGGCTCTACAATAACCACTGAAACAATATTGGTTATTACAAGTTTATAATTAATTTCACCTGTCCTGATCTCTGCTTTCTCTCTACTCCTGACTCCTGAGGGCCCGCACTGTTAATTTAACGCAGAAAAAGATTTAAAATTATTTCGACTTAATTTATGTTATAATAAAACAGATTAATTAAAATGGTTGTTCGTTTGGTTTTTTAATTGTTAAATGATTCTTTTCTGTCTTAATAACATTTAATCTTATCTTACTTATGTTATAAATTTGAATGTTTGGATGTATGGATGGATGGATGTTTCTTAGAATTTACCTCCAGAACGGTTCAACGGATCTCGCTTAAATTTAGAAAATAGATGTAGAACATAGTCTGGAAGAACTCATAGGCTACTACTTATGTTTTCTTTTAATTCTGGGCGGATGGAGTCGCGGGCGTCAGATAGTATTAACATAAAAATTAGGACCGGCGTTACGGTATATCGTTGTTGCGACAGCCCAGAGCGCTGGACAGAAGGGGATGTCATAGGTCTAAGAATTACACAAACAATCTCACATAATCTTTTTAACCACCCATAGACATGGTAGAAAAGGCTGTAGAGTAAACCGTTACTGCATAAAAACTAGTATATATACAAAATAACAGTAAAGTACATACTCATTAAAGTAATTATTAATATGGTGCACACAAAATTGAATTGAAACATTTGTTGATCAATTTATTTGTAATTCAAACAGTTGAAACAGTGGAGTTTAGATTCAATTATAAATCCATCTAATTATTAACTGTAGTATTTTCAATTATAATTTCAATTAATTCCGACTTATGGGTCTATATTCTTATATACTAGCAGTCGCCGCGACTTTGTCTCTCTCTCTCTCTCTATTAATTCATCGATTTTCATGCAGCCGTTGTGAAGATATTCATTCATTTATCTATTCATCCAAGCTTCATATTATTTTACTTCTTGCAAATCAAAATTATTTTCATGTAAAGGTGTTAACAAAGTATAAAAATGTTTCGCCTATGAAATCAAAGCCAGCTACACATTTTTAGTTTTAACTATACAGAATGACGGTTCGGTAAAAACTGAAGATGTATATAGCCTTAGTAAAACAAAAAGAGATCTTGCAAATTTTTATTAAATGTTGAATACTAAATTAGCGATCTCCTAAAATTTTATGAAAATGTTTGAAGTTAACAATTCTTTTGATAGGCGGTTTCCTTGTTCTGAATGTGAAGAAAGATTTCTTTGCGATCATGAAGTAACGTCTCATGTCCTCCACGGAATCCTGCATTATGTCAGGAATGGCTTTATTAGTCTGTGACTCTATTATATCAGCTGTGAATAAAATGTTCAGACACTTGCACTTTACAGTATTTTTAAAATTTAAATCGTACAATATTCAAAGAAAATTTATACATTATAAAAAAAAAAACAAATAACACTACGTACTCATAAAATAAATTATAAACACCGCACACACCAAATTAATTGATAACATTTTTAATTTTGTTTTGTATATTTCGTCAGCAACAAACATAACTGTCAACGTTGAACACAGCAATAGCTTAACTTCAATTTTATAAGCGAGAAATTCTCAAACTTCTCGTAGACCCCATACACATTTCTTCAACTTGTGGATCGCCAACTTTATTTTTCATCGAACAAGCCGCCGGGTCTTTCGTGGACCCCAGGAGGGCTCAGACCACTTTGAGAATCGCTACTCTAAACGTATTTTAACGATTGATTTTATTACATACCCAATTAAATAAAATGTTAGTGTATTAGTTAGCTCCTGTCGAATGTGGACTTGTACGTAAAAAGGCGTGCATTGATAGCACTTACTTAAATACTAGCGAACCGAAGGGACGTTTTTAAAAAAGACAACTGATTGTTAAGGTGTCCTTTATTCGACAGTTGGCTTTAGACTAACTTATCTCTACCATGCTCTATGCTAAAGACTAGTGATGCAACGGAAGTGTCTTACCGGAACCAGAAACGGAAACAGATGTCAAAAATAAATTTAAGCAGAAACGGAAACGGAAGCGGAAACAGAAGTGTAAATAATAAAAAAAACATTTACAATTTTTTTTTTGGTAAGAACAGTTTGTATTCGTTTTTAATTTATTAAGGCATTGGATATCGGTGTCCTTTAGCCTTCAATATATGTATTTTTACTGTGCTGCAATAAGTTAAAATGCGTTTTTTTTTAATTTATTTTCAGGAAACAAAATTACACTATTTACAAATTTCCAAAAAAACCACTCGTGTTGATAAACGACAAATATATTTCTTTATTAATACATTCTCTGCTGACCACTCGGATCCGAGTGGGCAGAGCTATTAGTAGCGGCGCCTCCCCCTCGGATCCGAGCGAGGGGCCCATTCACTTTGTAGTAACCAGTAAGCCGCCGGCGTTTGAAGCGAGTCCATGTTGCTTTGTGTGGCCACTCTGGCAATATAGTCAACTAACGAAAAAGAGTATTAGTTTCATTCTTACAGTGTTGTAGTGATTAGTACCACGATCGTACGGAGGCAAACATACAAATATCTTGTATCACATGAAGCTAAGGCTGAACTTTATGTTATGTATGTATATTTTATAAATATATGTATGTCCTGTATGTGTGTGTACGTGTGTGTGTATACGTGTGTGTATGTGTGGGTGTGTATGAAATGTTACAAGATCTTGAACCGAGAAGATAAAAGCTGGTTTTGATTAGTATCCTTACATGTTTTACTCAATATTCTGGAATTTGATGAAAAACTTGACTTTGTCAAAATCTTGTAACATATTAGTACACAGAAATGCAATCGTGGAACAAATATCTACATATCGGAGAGCGCAGACTACAGCGACATCTTCGTAGTGATTGTTGGAACGTCAAGTTGATTTGACTTGGGTGTATTCGGAAGTGGAGGATAACAACACTGTCAGCTGTCAGGGTGACCATTCGTCAATGTTATTGTGTCAAATCGGAGATATTATTATGGCATTCAACCTTTTGAAGGGCAGTCAGGCGACAGACATCAACTCGAACGGACGTGTTGTTAACCTCCTTCCGACTTCGCCGCGTTCCAAAACAATCCAGTGACATCTTGCTCATCCAGCCATATTTCGTGATTATTATAATCTCCATTCAATTAATTAAACCAACTGAACGCACAGCGTATTTGATTTCGAACATCCACACCATCAAGGTTGAACGAAGAACAGAATACTGATGTACGCCCACCCTCATCTTCCTTCATCAGAAGCGGGATGAACGTCCGCGCAAAATGAAAAGAGCAACGAAGCGAATATTTGGCGTGCCATGTTCGAACAACAATACCAGAATATGCGCGCACTGATCGAAGCATCTACGTGGCTATCTCAAATTGCATACAAAGAAATGACATGGATGGAATTCAAGACACTTTTTTACTGCAATATTTATTTCGACGGAAACATTGTCAGGTATCCTCATTAAATTAAGCGAACAAAAACCAAGAGAAAAAGAATCACTTCCGGCATATGCAAGTCGTTAGATAGCCTCTTTAACGAATCGTTGGAAAGATGTAAACAAAGAAGAAATAGCTTAGTTACGGTACTGGCTCACATATTGCAGTTTGAGACTTCAACGCTTGGCTTTTACTACCAACATCGTTTCGCGAGAAAAATTACAACAGGAATTGAATGCATTCTCTCAACTGAAACGCAAGATAAATACCAACGGCGAGTCATCGAGTGATCTTGATTATAAACGAGCAAAGTTAACTAACTAATCTCAAGTGTTTCAACTGTGGAAAATCCGGCCATAAGCGAGCACAATGTAGAAGCAAGACGATCGACGTGAAAGGAAGAGCTACAACACCAAAGACGTCAAGTCCTGTGATGCAGCAGCCTACTCCAAGGCCCTTGGTGTGCTACAGATGTGGCAAACCGGGCCACATCGCCGTCCGATGTACCAGCGGCGGCGGCGGCAGTGGCGGTGGCAGCCGCGGCGGGACGAGCGACGGCGGCGTCGGCGCGTCTCGGGGCGAGCGTCCTGTTGATGTCTGCGTCGTGCAACCACCGGCGGGCACATTACAACATAAAAGTTCACTGATTTTCTTTACTTATGATTCTGGTGCTGAATGCTCGTTAGTTAAAGAAAGTTTTGCAGCCAAATTTAGTGGCAAGCGGTTTACTAATGTTGCTATGACTGGTATTGGTCAATCACGAGTATTTAGTACAGAACAGATTTTGTCTTGTGTTAAAATTAACGATCTCCATCTCGAAGTATTGTTACATGTTTTGTCCGATAATTACCTACAGAGTGACGTCATGTTAGGCCGTGAAATATTAAATCAGGGTTTTGCTATGAACATGACATCGAATGAACTTTGTTTATCTAAAACTGTTTGTGTAAATTTGGTAAATAACGATAAGGCACGTACACTGGATTTAATTACTACTGTGATGGATCTACACTCGCGAGCAACCAAATCGACTCACTCCTTGACGGCGCCGGCACGTACACTGGATTTAATTACTACTGTGATGGATCTACACTCGCGAGCAACCAAATCGACTCACTCCTTGACGGCGCCCTTATGCATTGATTTTATTAAAACGACAAATGTCAATTGTAAATATGATATGTCATTCGAAAGCTAAAGATGTCAGCTTTAATTTGATGTCATTTTTATTGAAATACATTAATTATTTCTTAAGTTAATGACGTCTGAACGTAACAGTAGGAAAAATCGGAATTTATGAATTTATGAAAAGGTCTCGTATTTTGGAAATTACACAAAAATTGGTAGAAATTAAAAAAAATATATATTAAATCAATATTTTGTATTGCCCCCTCTAGCCTTTATTACAGCCTGCAGTCTGTTTTTCATTGAAATGATCAATTTTTTTACAGTCTCTTGAGGAATGCCGTTCCACTCCTCTAACAATGCTGACTAGATCATCTACGCTCGAAGGGACTGGATTCCTGGCTCGAACCCTTCGTTTAAGCTCGTCCCATAAGTGCTCGATGGGATTCATATCCGGGCTGAGCGCAGGCCAGTCCATCGTGCGCAATTCGACCTCTTCAAGAAATTGCCGAGTGACTCGTGCCGTGTGACAGCGGGCATTGTCGTGTATTAACACGAAGTCTTCGCCGACAAACCCTGCGTAGGGCACAACATGACTCAGTAGGATGTCGGTGATGTACCGATCAGCTGTTAGCCCGCCTCCACGGCCGCCCCCAGGCACGAAAACAAGATCAGTTTTTCCCTCTAAGGAAATACCAGCCCACATCATGCAGGAACCGCCGCCATACGCCACTGTTTCAGCAAAACAGCATTGGGAAAAACGTTCCCCCGGACGCCAGTAGACTCGGCTTCTCCTGTCACTGCCATGCAAACACATTCTGCACTCATCAGTAAACAGTACCGACCGCCAATGCGTAATGCTCCAATTGAGATGTTCTCGAGCAAAATGAAGGCGCGCTTGACGGTGGCCTGCAGTGAATTTGGGGCCCGTCGCAGGCCTTTTTGGCCTCAAATTGGCTTCCTTCAAGCGTCTTCTCACCGTCCATTCGCTTACAGCCACCCCTCGTGTATGTCTGAATTCCTGTTGCACATCACCACCCGTGAGGTGTCGATTGCGCAGCGAGGTTGAGACAATGAAACGGTCGTCTCTCTCTGAAGTGCACCGGTGGCGGCTCGTTCTTGGTCTCCGATTAAAGGCACCAGTCTCTTGGAACCGTTTGTATACTCGGGACACTGCAGACTAGCTCAATTGGAGCTGGGCAGCGACTGCTCGCTGACTTAACCCTTGTTGCAACAAGGCAACAACTTGAGCTGCTTTTTCTGGCGTGGTATCCATGGTTTCACTAAAACTTTTAATGCAATTTACTGAGATGTGTACCGGCCAACTTGTGATAAGCGACTGATAGGGTAAACCGGATGTGGGCGGGTTTTATAGCGGGGAAAGGTAGCGCAACTCGTGGGTACCTTATGGAGCAAATTTTCCCTGACGCCTAATTAAAATGCGTCATTAAATCAGCGCTTCAATTTTTTTTAGGGTATTGATGTTAAATGAGAGTATCAATCTTCAGCTTACGAATGACATATCATTTTTATAATTGACATTTGTCGTTTTAGCAAAATCAATGCATATGTGCGCCGTCAAGGGTTGAGTCGATTTGGTTGCTCGCGAGTGTAGTAGGTAGTTAATGTATCACCTGAATTGCTAGACAGGGGAAAAGTTATCGTCGCTCGATTTAGGCGGCAAGGTTATCGTCACTCGATGGAGGTGGCATGAGTTACTGTCGCTCGATTTAGGTGACAGTAACGACACTGTATGATGAAGGTTATCGTCGCTCGATTTAGGCGGCTAGGTTATCGTCACTCGATGGAGGTGGCATGAGTTACTGTCGCTCGATTTAGGTGACAGTAACGAACACTGTATGATGAAGGTTATCGTCACTCGATGGAGGTGGCATGAGTTACTGTCGCTCGATTTCGGTGATGATAACGACACAGTACTAGGGGTTATTGAGCAAATCATGGAATACTGTCCGTGCCAAATAGATTTGATTTATTGGTTAGTGATGTGATCGTGAATTAGTGTTGCGTATGGTATGGTTGTTGATTGAATCAGTTGGTCAGGTTAAAAATTTCTAAAATTGAATGTTGTAAGTTACTTGTTTTGTGTAAGATGTGTGATGTATGAGGTTCATAATGCGTTCCGATCCTACCAATGTGAGTTAATCAGGATTAGCCGAGTCGGGACCTTATTACTGCAGTTACTTTTCTGTCTTTACAGGTATCACACTGGGACGTGTGACTTGTCAAGATGGCCGTATCGGAGAGCGCAGACTACAGCGACATCTTCGTAGTGATTGTTGGAACGTCAAGTTGATTTGACTTGGGTGTATTCGGAAGTGGAGGATAACAACACTGTCAGCTGTCAGGGTGACCATTCGTCAATGTTATTGTGTCAAATCGGAGATATTATTATGGCATTCAACCTTTTGAAGGGCAGTCAGGCTCTCCTTCCGACTTCGCCGCGTTCCAAAACAATCCAGTGACATCTTGCTCATCCAGCCATATTTCGTGATTATTATAATCTCCATTCAATTAATTAAACCAACTGAACGCACAGCGTATTTGATTTCGAACATCCACACCATCAAGGTTGAACGAAGAACAGAATACTGATGTACGCCCACCCTCATCTTCCTTCATACATATTAGTGAAGTAAACCAATTCCATCCCTAGCGCTCAAAATGATGATCCCTAGCGCTCAAATACAAAAAACATTATTAATATATCTATATGTTCAAACACTCCCAGATATACTAAATAAAAATTCACCATAAAAAGTTTTGGCTCCCAGCTGTTACCTTTTTTTATTTTGTAAACAGTGAATGTGTTAAGTAACACCAAATCTAGATTAGAAAAATATATAATTATTATGCACTTGACTTGCAATCTGCAGGGCCTGGGTTCGAATCCCGCTATGTACCAATGTGTTTTTCGATTTAGATATTTACATTTATCCGACGTTCCTACGGTGAAGGAAAACATAGTGATGCTGTCTGCACATATCTGAGAAAAAATTTAATTATATGTGTGAAGTCAACCCGCTCTGGGCCAGCGTGGTTGACTATGGCCTAGTCACCCCTAATTTGGGGTAGGCTCCGAGCCCCTCAGTGGGGATGTATAGTGAGCTGATGATAATAATGATG